>NC_137652.1:2865489-2912989 GCF_963422515.1 Blennius ocellaris | reverse complement strand
GGTCTGCTTTAATTAGTTTCCCGATCGATCCGGGAGCGTTGTAATCAGCCAGGCGTCACGCTGAGGGCGACACCTAACAGATGTTTTAACGGCAGAGTCCTAATTGCCGGGCCGCGAGACGAGCGTGCGGGGAAATTCTCCCGATCTCAGCGCCACGGGCAAGAAGAAGCAGCGGGGAGGCGGCGGCCCGACGTTTCCCCCAGAATCTGCAGCTCAGACCAGCTTCCGGGTTCCTTCGCTCGCTGAGAGGAAGCAGAAAGGTTCTCATCCGCGAAACGTCCCGTCGAAGGAAGAAACACTGCGTGTTGGTGAGGAGAGGATGGAACTGACGGTCACTTCCAGAGGTTCCAGACTGAGGAACCGTCATGAAGAAACTCCAGCTGGAACACCTGGACTCACGCAGACACACGGTTCCGCTGGACTGGTTTTTCTCTCCTCGTTAATCGTCCTGAAGCTTTTTGTCTGCATGTTTAGTTCTAGTTGATGGACGAGTTGAGGACTGTTGAACTTTGAGTGTTCAGATTAACGATCAATGGATCCTGTCGTGTTTTTCATCATCAACTGGTTCTGGTCGGTTTTCTTCACATTTGGTCTTTATGTTGAATCAGAATCTGGCTGGTTGGTTGGTTGGTCGTTTTTTTGGTTGGTTGGTTGGCTGGTTGGTTGGTTGGCTGGTTGGTTGGTGGGTGGGTGGGTGGGTGGGTGGGTTGGTTGGTTGGTTGGTTGGTTGGTTGGTTGGTTGTTGGTTGTTTTTTTGGTTGGTTGGTTGGCTGACTGACTGGATGGTTGGTTGGTTGTTGGTTGTTTTTTTGGTTGGTTGGTTGGTTGGTGGCTGTTTTTTCTGATTGGTTGGTTGGTTGGTAGTTGTTTTTTTTGGGTTGGTTGGTTGGTAGTTTTTTTGGTTGGTTGGTTGGCTGACTGACTGGATGGTTGGTTGGTTGGTTGGTTGTTTTTTTGGTTGGTTGGTTGGCTGACTGACTGGATGGTTGGTTGGTTGGTGGCTGTTTTTTCTGATTGGTTGGTTGGTTGGTAGTTGTTTTTTTTGGGTTGGTTGTTGGTTGTTTTTTTGGTTGGTTGGTTGGCTGGTTGGTTGGTTGGCTGGTTGGTTGGTTGGCTGGTTGGTTGGTGGGTGGGTGGGTGGGTTGGTTGGTTGGTTGGTTGGTTGGCTGGTTGGTTGTTGGTTGTTTTTTTGGTTGGTTGGTTGGCTGACTGACTGGATGGTTGGTTGGTTGTTTGTTGTTTTTTTGGTTGGTTGGTTGGTTGGTGGCTGTTTTTTCTGATTGGTTGGTTGGTTGGTAGTTGGTTTTTTTGGGTTGGTTGTTGGTTGTTTTTTTGGTTGGTTGGTTGGTTGGTTGGTTATGTTTTTGGTTGGTTGACTGGCTGGTTGGTTGGTCGTTGGTCGGTTGGTTGTTTGTAGATGTTTACAGGCCGATTGAGGCAGACTGAGGCAGATTGAGGCTGCAGGGCCGTAGGAAGCGTTTTGCATCACGTTCAGGTCGCCAGTTCACCACGGAGGAAATTCACACTCTGGTGAAGCAGAAGAGCTCATCTTCTCCCCGGCGCCCCCACATGGAGAGGTTTGTTCCTCCACCCAGAAAGCCTCCTGGACTCCCATTGTCACGGTGAACCGCCGCGCCGTCACACGGCCTCGTCGCCTCGTCGTGTTCGTCTCCTCAATATTCATCCCCCCCTGCCGCCTGCGGCGCCATATGCTCCGCCGTGTTTCCCGCCACGCCGCCTGCTGCTCACGCCGCCGCAACACCGAGCAAACGGCATCAAGCGGACGTCCGTCAGCCTCCTGTGACTTGCGGGAGCTCGGCGGCGGCGGCGGCGGCGGCGGCGGCGGCGGCTTTCGCTGGCATATTGTTAAGGTCGAACACGTTTCCGCGCACGCCGTCTGTCTTCCCGCCAAGCCGGTTCTGATGCGGCGCCGTGACGCCGACGTGCTTGTTTTCCATATTAACGCCAGGTGAGAAACATTCCTGACCGCTTCCACCCTTCCAAGCCTGCAAGGTCAGGTGTGTGTGTGTGTGTGTGTGTGTGTGTGTGTGTGTGTGTGTGTGTGTGTGTGTGTGTGTGTGTGTGTGTGTAGGCTGAGCTGGACTCGTGGGGCCGGTGTGGGAAAGGCCTGAGATCCATAATGATCCGTCTCTCAGGCTCACTGAATAATGCAGAGCTCTATAATAGAACCCAGTCTCTAATGGCAGAGAGTGATAAGAACCATTTCGCTCACTGGCAGCAAACTGCTTGCTTATTTATCCAGAATGTGGGAGAGCGGGGTGGGAGGGGGGGAAGGGTGGAGGGGGGGTGTGCGGGGCTGACAATGCAGCACAAACAAGGCGTGAGGGGTTGCAGCGGGGCCAGAGGATCACTGCTGCCGCCGCCTCTTCCTGCTCCGCTCTGATCAAACAGGAAGTGAATCTCTTCGCTCTCGGTGAGCTTTGCCTTTCCCTCCGAGCTCAGCCGGGATGAAGTAGTGATGCTGCCAGGTAACTGAAGCTGCCACACTGCAGTCCCACCCCCCCACCCCCCATCCCCCCCCCCACCACCACCACCACCACCACCACCACCCTCCATCTCTGCACTGATGTTTCCCTTTCAACCAGCCCACTGAGGACGGGGGGGGGGGGGGGGGGGGTCGTCCGGCGGGATGTGGAGGAGTCTGCAGCTCTGCATGTGTTCTCATCTGCAGCAGCACGGAAAGAAGAGTTTGTGTTGGAAAATACAGTTTGTGTCTTCTCTTCTGCAGGAAAGTTTCTGTGACTGTTACAGGAACTTCCTGACAGACGGATTCTGGATTCCACAGTCATTTTCTTCTTTCTCTTTTCTTTTTGCCATTAATATCCTCGATATCAGCTGCAGCCTTTATGGCGTCTACGTCACATTTCAGTGCCTGTTCCTTTCAAACCAGGCGAACACGGCTTCATGAAACGTTTTGATGTTTGTATGAAAATGTGCATTCAGTTTTTTAGCAGTTTCACCAATTCGCTTTTATCTTAAAACCATTTTTTTGGGGAGAATTTAGACATTTCAGTTTTTCAACCCTCTATTTGAAGCAGTTGTTTTCCCCCTCAATTTTAATCTCTTTTTTTTTTTTTCATTTTCAGGGTTTTTTTTAAGTGGTTTTTAGTTTTTCTGCCCCTCGTTTTAGTTTTTATTAAATCGCTTTTTAGCGACGTATTCAGAGTCATTTTGAAAACGACTGCTGTGTAAATAAACTGGACTTCCTATAGACTCCTTCGTCTATAACCAGTTTTCCTGAGGAACCCACATTTTTTACTACCCCTCCTCCACCCTCTCCTCCACCACCACTTCCACCTCTCCATGTACAATTACAAGAGTTGAAGGAACTTTGTAACGCACGACATGTGAAATACAGTTTCTCTGCTACATTCTGTCATGATGAGTTACCTTCTCTGAAAATAGATATTCTATTCTGTATATAAGCTCTCCTGTATATAAACACGGGATTTTTTTCTTATGAACCCACAAATTTGCCAGTGAGCACGATAATAAAGCGTTTTTGGACCAGCTCTTCTTAGATTCCTTTGATTTCTTACTATACAACATATTTAACCCAACGTCTCCCAGACTCTTTGTAGTAATTTAACGTTCACACACTAACCAGGAACAAACCTACATTTCTCCCATAATCCTTTGCTTTTTATTGTAATTCACAGTGCGTACTGAAGGTGAGTGTCTTCTTTCTGCGGGACTCGTCTACATGAAAGGCACGTGAGTATGTATATACAAAGAGTCGCAGAAACCAGGGAGAGATTTTAATAATCTTCATACGAGACATATAAAGTCGATTGTGAGACGACCCATCCAATATGGCGGCGATGCTGGTTTGCTCTCCACCATGGCACGAGGCATCGAGCCTTTAAGGTCTATGGAAGTGACCCTTCATTTCAGAATCAGAAGCTTTATTGTCATTGTACAGGTACAACGAAATTGCTTAGAAAGTTTTGGGGAAAGAAGGACAACATGAGGTGAGGAGAGGAGGGAGCCTTCATTCCACGCTCACATCCAGGAGAGTTGAAGACAAAACACAGCCTTGGCGACTGGGTGTCTGGGAGTCCGAATTGTAAATTAGGTTTGTTTTCGTTCAGGCGCTTCAGCTTTACCTGTCGACCTCGAGTGTCTCTGGTCTCCAACGCCGCTCCAATTGTGGCAAGATTTTAGCTTCGAGTTCGAATATCCTCCAAGATCGAACCAATTTCACGTAAACGTTCAAGAGTCGTACTCTTGAGTTGGTTTATCACGTGAGTCTGAGCGTTCAAAGCTCGGCACAGTCCCTCAGTGACGACAGGCAGCCTTCCCAATGCGGCTGCTAGCGTCTTCTCGACCTTGCGATAGATCAGAAAGCCGCCAGCCCCAATCAGCAGCATACCTGCTATCATGAATCCCAACATGTAGAGGTCCTCCACATCCTCCGTGGAAAGAATGGCCAAACACAGGGACCTCCAGGAACCTCCAGGAATCCTTTCACACAAAATTCCCCAGAATCCTTTGCTTTCTACCGTCATGTACACGGGAGCGTTTGTCCACTGCGTGGCTCTGAATGTTTCCCACAGTCCTTTGCTCCTCACGCTGGACAGTGGAGACACGTTTAACAGTGTGTCGCAGCAAAACCCTGTTTGCTTCGGAGGAAAGACGTCCGTTCCATACGTCCGTTCTCCTTCGGAGGCGTTCTTCGCCTCCGTTCGTCTACTTGTGGAGGAATCCTGGACGATCTGGGCCTCGACCTTCGGCGTCACGATCAATTCTCCACCGCTCCTCCGTCTGCGGTTGTTTTATTGACGTCCAGCCGCGGCGGAGAGACGTCCACTAACTCATTTCTCTCTCATTAAAACCCAAAGTGACATAAACAAATGCCGGCGGCATTATGCGTTCCGCCGGGCGCCGCCTTAATCCCATCATAATTCTCCGGAGCCGGCACATTAACGCCTCTACCCCCCGACAGCGCCGTTCATCAAGCCGGCCTGTGTGGGCCTCGTTGGACTCGCTCCAGGAACTGCCTTGTCCACATGAGGGCCCGGCTCCGCGTCCACAACCTGTCCAGAGGACGTCCAGGCCAACGAGACAAAGCATCTTTCTCATTCTTGCCTGAGAAAGTTTCCACGGTGGATCGTCTACCTCCCAGACCTTCTGTTTCCTCCTGTCTCAAATCAAGCGGCAAGTTATTATTATAAGTATACTATTACTATTGGTGTTATTATTATTATTATTATTATTATTGTTATTATTATTATTATTATTATTATTAGTAGTAGTAGTAGTAGTAGTAGTAGTAGTAGTAGTAGTAGTATTGTTATTATTATTGTTATTATTATTATTGTTATTATTATTATTATTATTATTATTATTACTGATATATATATATATATATATATTGTTATTGTTATATTATTGCTACCATTATTAGTAGTACTATATACGAGTATTATACACTATTACACATTGTTATTATCTGTATTTTTGTTATTATTATTATATTATTATTATTATTATTACTGATATATATATTGCTATTGTTATGGTATTGCTACCATATTGTTATTGTTATATTATTGCTACCATTATTAGTAGTACTATACACGAGTATTATACACTATTACACATTGTTATTATCTGTATTATTGTTATTATTATTATATAATGCCTACTTCTAATGGCTCTGCCACTGCACCTTACTATTTATTTATCTTGCTTTTATCTCCTGTTTATTTCTAAGTGCCGTTGTTCCGTTCTGTGTTTTACTTTATATCTTATACCCAGATATTTTTATATTTTTATTTTGTACTTTTATTTCTATTCTATTGTATTTTATAATATTCGTATGTACCAGATTGCTGCAACAAGACAATTTCCCTTCGGAGATGAATAAAGTAATTATCTATCTATCTATCTATCTATCTATCTATCTATCTATCTATCTATCTATCTATCTATCTATCTATCTATCTATCTATCTAAGTCTTCAGCATCTTTCACCTCTGTCTCACCTCTTTCTCTCACTTTCCTCCCAAACTGTTCGACGTGATCTGTTCCTCTAATGCGCTCGTCCTGAAGGCCCACATATACTGGGTACTAAATAACAAGGCAGAGTATAATGACCTGCGTTTATTACCTCCGATGCCCTGTGGGGGCAGTGTTTAATACCTCCGATGCCCTGTGGGGGCAGTGTTCAATACCCCCGACGCTCCGAGCCGCCGTAACAGTTGAACATCTTGAATTCCACACGTGGGGGGAGTTTCCATATCCTCCTTGTTGGGTGAGTAAATCTTTGGCGGTTCCTTTGGTTCAGATCCGTGCAAGTTGTGTATTTATTTATGTATAATGTACAGGAAACGACCAGTGGAAGAGGGACGTCTGGCAGTTCTACGAATCCTCCTCCGTCGGACGTACAACAATCATTCTCGGCAACTGGGAGGATAAAGTCTGGACCACACCGTCTGATTCATCAGATTTTGTGATAAAACTCCACAAGGTCTGATGAAACACTCTGAATCAGACTTTCCCGGAGGTACTTGTGGACTTGTGCGCCATCATTCACGCCACGAGCAGACGTGAGTTCGTCCTCCTCCGTCGATCATAAGTTCACACAACAGCCACTTTGCGCGAGGCGGAACGTTTAACGGTGTGACTGGAGGCAACGACTTCCACTTTTACCCCTCCACTGAACTTTTTTTTCTGGTTTTCATATCCTGGAATTTTCTGTTTACCTGCATTTGAACAGGCTTGAAGAAACTCTTTTAAATGTCTCATTTTTATTGCACCGGGGGACTTTTTTTTTTTTTTTTTTTCATAAGAAATGATTAATAAGCTGTTTGCGGAGGAATCAGGCTTGTAAGAATATTACGGCAGTCTGTATTTTGCTTCTGAGAGGTCACTTTTTCTCTGCTTGTTAAGCTGTCACGTTGTTTGCAATATGTAGCTGCAAGACTCACATCCTCATAAATCCCCCCCCCCCCCCCCCCCCCCCCCCACCACCCCCCCACTTCAAGGTGCTCGATGGCATCATCCAGACAGAAATAAACATTAAGCCTTGTAACATTTTATCCAGAGCCATAATGGAGCAACAGTTCCCACAGAGCCTGCAGCCCTGAAGACGAGCTGAAGCACTTAGCATTTAGTAGCCTAGCGAGGCCGGCGCTCCGTGGGAGCAGGTGTGTTTTTAGGACTCAATAATGCCGCGGAGATGAAACCCTGTAAAGCGAGAAGGACCTGAAGTGGAAGTGAGTAATAGGGAGAGCGAGCTCTCTGCACATCCCCTCTCAATTACATCAAGTGACCAAAGTGTCTCCTTGTAAAATACAGCCCTGCCCGACACGGCCCGCCTTTGTACGCGCTTGTTCCTTCCAAAAGAAGATAAAATTTTCTCTGTGGGTGAAGTGAACCTAGTTTACCGAGGAGAGAGAGAGAGAGACAGAGAGCGGAGAACATTTCATCAAAAGTCCCGGCCTTTCCATTTGCAAGGGGGACTATCCATCTCTCCATCTATTCAGCCATTGTTGAAGAATCCCGGTGCACATCAGGGGCTCCAAGTGTTTTTCTTTTGGTCGCCGTGTTCCGACAAAATGACGTCTCCCGGGCCTCGTCCCCGCCTCGTCCCCGCCTCGTCCCCGCCTCGTCCTCGTCCCCGCCTCGTCCCCACGCATTTCCTTGGGAATGCAAACGGCTATCAGAATAAAACGGAGGGAACAACCCCGCAACGAGAAAATCCTATCTGTTGTCTGCCCGGCCTTGTCCAAAAATAACCCTCCGTCCACACGTCAAAAACCGCCTCGTGTGGCGGACAGGCCAGAAACATCTGGTTCAGGTGAACCAGTTGTTCCTGGTGTGGACGGCAGACCGGAAACATCTGGTTCAGGTGAATCTGGTTCCTGGTGTGGACGACAGACCGGAAACATCTGGTTCAGATGAACCTGGTTCCTGGTGTGGGCGACCAGAAACAGAATCAGAATGTAAAAACCTGGGGTACAACGTTGCCCTACCAAGTAATTATCTTCCCACCTTGACCAGTTAAACAACTTCTACATACCGTGCCTATAATAGCTAACTCCCCACAACCTTTCTGAACCAACCACCGTGCCTACTTACCTACCGTAACTATCGAACGAAGGGCTACCCAGAAGCTGATAAACCAACCAACCAATGTTCAAACTACTCACTAAGTAACCAACCAATCTGCCCACTGATCTACCTGCCCACTATAACGACCTCACCTAGGGCTACCCGTGAGCCGATAAACCAACCTACCAACCAACCAACCAACCAACCAACCAACCAGCCAACAAACCAACCAACCCACCCTTCACGTGTCTGTCCTTGTCTGTCCCTGATAAACCAACCAACCAACCAACCAATCAGCCAACAAACCAGCCAACCAACCAACCAACCAACCAGCCAACCAACCCGCCCTTCACGTGTCTGTCCTTGGTCGCTCCTTGCTTGTGTTCAGCTGTGCCTCATTGTCTTCCTGCTCTCTGTTCTGTCCTCGGTCTTGTCTTCTCTCCACATTGCGTGTCTTCGTTCAGACCATCATGTCGGACCAGGAGTCCGTCTGGTTGGCACTTTGTGTCCCGGACCTCCTCGTACCGAACTCCGTCTGCCCGGCCGAACCCTCCGGCTGCCTTGTCGGTTTTCACAGTCCGTCACAACCCGACAGACTCAACCGTGAGTCGTTCCGCCAAGAGGCGGCGGTGCTAACCACAGCAAAGAGACAGCTATTGAATTTGTTATAGAGCAACACGACGCCTATTGTCTCACAGCATTTTGTCAGGAGTCACACTTAGTGTCACGTTGGCGTTCAATGTTTCACGTGTGCGTGTGATTATTTCTCCAGGTGTTACATCTCAGTATTTCTATGTCGGGCTCATAAGAGATGTGTGATTCTCCTCTGCACAGTGGAACCATCATTCACATTTGCTTAGAGGAGTTTTTTCTTCTCTCTCTCTCTCTCTCTCTCTCTCTCGCTCAGGTCTGCATTATTTATAATGTTGAGGGAACGCTTAGAGATCTCAGTGTTGTTGTACCATACTGTTTATTTATATACAACAAATCAGCAGCAGTGATGACGCCCTCATAAATAATCCAGAGGCAGAGGGGTGAGCGCTTGCTGTCAGCGGCTGGCTCGTTTGGCTGCACAGAATCACTGCTCAACAACCAGAATGCCTCATTAATTCTCTGCACTAATAAAGTAAGATCTCCAGATGCTGTTGCTTTTCATTGGAATCACACCTTCAGGGACTGCATGTTATAAGAATCTCTTTTTCGCCAATATGAGCCACTTCGGCTTCAGATTTATCGCCTATTGTTCTTGAGTGCAGCTGCTCGCTCTGCTTAAACTCTCCGTCTTTAGTTATTGTACTTTCATTGGGCTCGCATGTTAATTTATAACTTTGAGTAATGGGAATTGATCACAAACTGAATTTCAATTCTATCTCAGTGAAAATCCGCTTTGATGCCGTTTGACTTGTGACACGAGGACAGTGGTGAGCTGGTGGGTTAGTTGTTGGTAGGTTGGTTGATTTATTAGTCAGGACAAGTCCTGAACGTTTTTGGGCTCTAAGCAGAATAGTGATCGGTTAAAGGTGCAGAAGATTTTAGTGTGTTGGAACCAGTGCGCTTTAGTTAGACTGCTTTCCATCGCGAAGCACGACACAGGATGTGATTCTAACCCTGACCCTTTTTTTCATGAAGATATTGAAGGTTAATATTTGCATAAAATTAATGAAGTGCAATGAAGAACGACCAAAAACTGACACTTCCATAACGTGTTAAACAAGCACCTAAGCAAACTGCCTACTTCCCCTTCCACCAGTTACACCGATTAACAAACCGACTGACCTTCAGCCATGTTCCTACTAACCTACAATCACCAACAAATCCACCAGTCTGCGGCCAACCCAAGAGTCACCAACAAGCTGTCGGGTCAAACAGACCAACTGACCTTAACCTTAGTCTTCCCAGTTATCTAACCAATTAATTCACCAACCCTAAAACTAACCCAGTCAACCCAAACCCAACTAACCCTACCCAACCAACCCAGACCCAACCCAAACCCAACTAACCCTAACCCAACTAACCCTAACCCAACCCTAACCCAACCAACCCTAACCCTAACCCAACTAACCCTAACCCAACAACCCTAACCCAACCAACCATAACTCTAACCCAACCTTAACCCAACCAACCCAAACCCAACCAACCCTAACCCAGCAAACCCTAACCCAACCCTAACCCTAACCCAACCCTACCCAACCAACCCTAACCCTAACCCTAACCCTAACCTAACCCTACCCAACCAACCCTAACCCTAACCGTACCCAACCCTAACCGTACCCAACCCTAACCCTAACCGTACCCAACCATAACCCAACTAACCCTACCCAACCAACCACCAAACCAAAAATACCAATCAATTAACTAACTTCCAACTAACCCACTCATCAACCTATCTATCATTCTATCAATCGTTCTTTCATTCTGTCGATCGTTTGTTCGATCGATCATTCTATCAATCGTTCTATTGATCGTTCTATCGTTCTTTCATTCTTTCATTCTATCAGTCCTTCTATACTTCTCTCTTTATCCTGTATATTCTCCTCCTCCACGTATTTACAGTGAACGTGTGACTCTGGTTCTCTCCAGCTAGCAAAGCCTCGACGCCCGTCGCGAGTCGCCGGGCGTCAGAAGTGACTCCCTGTCACTCGACAGGAGTCTGACGAGCCGCGACTCTTCGCTCCGCCGGCCCCGTCCAACACAAAGCAACATCCCCATTAACCAGACGTCACTTAGAGACTGAGGGTCACGGTCGGTCGGTCGCTCGGTTCTTATGCGCTTCCTCCTCGTTCCAGCCTCCTGTCAACGCTCATCTCCCTCTCTCTCCCTCTCTCTCTCTCTCTCTCTCTCTCTCTCTCTCTCTCTCTCTCTCTCTCTGTCCTGTGGATATATTGTCCATTCAGCACAATGAAAAACGCTGAATCTGAGGCCGTTTGTCTTCAATCTTCAGCTGAGCAAGACGAATCTGAATAATTACATGAACTTTTCATGAAGGCAAAGTGTGGCGTCCCTCACCTGCCGGAGCAGTGGCAGGTAATCTTTCAGGTGGGATCACGTTTGTTTTTCTGGAAGCAGGACACACACACACACACACACACACACACACACACGGCTGACACCCACATTCATTCAGTCGACTGGGTGTCGTCGGGGCTCGTATGAACTCATTGATCACGGCTAAGAGGACCCATGTCTGGAGGATGTGTGCTCCACCATGCCTGGATTCGGTCACGAATGAATAGCTACCTGCGTAAGTGGCTATCGATTATCTTGTCAGTACACGCTGCCGGCGATTACAGAGGAATTGCGTGAACGGGGGGGGTGGGTGATTCACACATCTCTCGCAGCTCATTATTGACCAAGTGTTTGGTGAGGTTCCGTCGTCACAAGTCACAGTTAAGATTTTGCCTTTGAAGCAGTTTTTCGTGGCTTGGGAGCGATCGATGCTTCCGTCTCTGTGTAGAAAGTAGCTGCGATCAGCTCACCTGAGGCCGAGTTTAACACTCAAAGATGGTTCAACTTTTGTTCCTGTTGATTTTGAGCGACTGGAGGAGAACCGACCATCGTGTCGGGGCGGATTCAACGTTTTTTCCAGTAATGGGAATTGATCACAAACTGAATTTCAGTTCTATCTCAGTAAAAATCCGCTTTGATGTCGTTTGACTTGTGACACGAGGACAGTGGTGAGTTGGTGGGTTAGTTGTTGGTACGTTGGTTGATATATTAGTCAGGACAAGTCCTGAACGTTTTTGGGCTCTAAGCAGAATAGTGATCGGATAAAGGTGCAGAAGATTTAGTGTGTTGGAACCAGCGTGCTTTAGTTAGACTGCTTTCCATCGCGAAGCACGACACAGGATGTGATTCTAACCCTGACCCTTTTTTTCATGAAGATATTGAAGGTTAATATTTGCATAAAACTAATGAAGTGCAATGAAGAACGACCAAAAACTGACATTTCCATAACTACGTGTTAAACAACCACCTAAGCAAACTGCCTACTTCCCCTTCCACCAGCTACACCGATTAACAAACCGACTGACCTTCAGCCACGTTCCAACGAGAAGCAAACGCAGAAAACTGGAGATGAATTTTCTGGCCTTTTTTCTGGTTCTTCCATTTTTCTCTTGGTCACCGGCAGCAACATTCTTCTTCAAATCGCCTCAGCTCGTTGCTGAACGTCCTCATTACAACCCAAATCTACAACATCACGAACGTCTACCTGAAATGTTTGGCGACTTTAAAGAGTGAGAACCGACCGGCGCCGTCCGGCAGACCGACGTTGTGGCCGCCGCCACGGCCGTCATCCACGTTTTCTTGAACCGAACCGTCCCGCTTCCTCCCGCGCTTCCTCCCTCGCTTCCACCCGCGCTTCCTCCCTCGCTTCCTCCCGCGCTTCCTCCCTCGCTTCCTCCCGCGCTTCCTCCCGCGCTTCCTCCCTCGCTTCCTCCCGCGCTTCCTCCCGCGCTTCCTCCCGCGCTTCCTCCCGCGCTTCCTCCCTCGCTTCCTCCCGCGCTTCCTCCCGCGCTTCCTCCCGCGCTTCCTCCCTCGCTTCCTCCCCGTTTCCTCCCGCGCTTCCTCCCCGTTTCCTCCCGCGCTTCCTCCCGCGCTTCCTCCCGCGCTTCCTCCCCCGTTACCTCCCGCGCTTCCTCCCGCGCTTCCTCCCGCGCTTCCTCCCGCGCTTCCTCCCGCGCTTCCTCCCCCGTTTCCTCCCGCGCTTCCTCCCGCACTTCCTCCCCCGTTTCCTCCCGCGCTTCCTCCCGCGCTTCCTCCCGCGCTTCCTCCCACGCCTCCTCCCTCGCTTCCTCCCGCGCTTCCTCCCTCGCTTCCTCCCTCGCTTCCTCCCGCGCTTCCTCCCTCGCTTCCTCCCACGCTTCCTCCCTCGCTTCCTCCCGCGCTTCCTCCCTCGCTTCCTCCCGCGCTTCCTCCCGCGCTTCCTCCCGCGCTTCCTCCCACGCTTCCTCCCGCGCTTCCTCCCGCGCTTCCTCCCCCGTTTCCTCCCGCGCTTCCTCCCTCGCTTCCACCCGCGCTTCCTCCCGCGCTTCCTCCCGCGCCTCCTCCCTCGCTTCCTCCCGCGCTTCCTCCCTCGCTTCCTCCCTCGCTTCCTCCCGCGCTTCCTCCCTCGCTTCCTCCCGCGCTTCCTCCCACGCTTCCTCCGACTCTTCCTCCCGCGCTTCCTCCCGCGCTTCCTCCCTCGCTTCCTCCCACGCTTCCTCCCGCGCTTCCTCCCGCAGCCGCAACTCAAACACGACCGTCCCGCGGCCGCCGACAGGCAGAGGAATGGCGTGACGTCTGTGTAAACGCCGGCCTCAGCGGACGCCGCCGCTCCGATCGCTGTGGGCTTGTCTTTCAAACTCCAGTCGGGGACATGATGGATTTACAATTTGTATTCTCGGTCAACCTTGGGTGTGAGTTATGACGGCTGGGTGTCTCACCGCCGCCGCCGCTGCTGCTGAGAGTAAACACTCGCCATCATTATGCAACGCCGTGCCGAGCCTGAATCCCTGCAGCAGCCTGTTCTGTTACAACTCCTGGAAGAAATCTTCCACCTGCCAGAGACGGAGCGAGACGTCTGAAGCACGGCGTTACTCTGCGTTCTGTCTGATAACCTTGAGTAGCAGCGTGGTTCGACACGCTCAACCTTCTTAAGTGTCTTTATCCACCTGGAATTCAACGATTCGTCCATCACAGCCACAAATCCACGACGCCGTGGGACCAAAGTACCACGGAAACGTTCAAACGCCACACGGAAAGGCAAGAAGCCGGACTCTAACCGGCGTTCCTCTCACTGTGAGCGAGGCACACCAACCACTACACCACTACTTTAGGTCTGTGCTACAACTTCCTGTCCAGCGAAGCTGAGTCCGTTTTTTTGGGGGGGGGGGTTTGTTGGAAAAAAAAAAAAATCACAGGCGCAAAGGAAGAATGTTCCAACTGCTTATAAACCTTCACAACACTTCATGTACGGTTTTATTTGAACTCATAAACGCCTTTCCAAGATATACGTACGGATCAGGACTGGATCAACATTGTTTATTTTGTCAAGATATTCAAAAGGACGTTTTCTAAAACCTTTTCTACTATTTTCCCTCGTTGACGGCACTAAAAGTTAGATTTGATCAATCTTCAGCTTCCACACCTCTTTTGTTTTGCCTGATCTACAAACACGTGGTGGTCTGATCCTGAGCCCCCGGTGTTACGACGAGTTCTGCTTCAGAACAATTTGAGGGTCTCACAAGTCGGCTGGATGTCGTTATTAAGAAAATCACTTTATCTGCAAAGTTCTTTATTTCTTGTTTGTGTGTGTGTGTGTGTGTGTGTGTGTGTGTGTGTGTGTGTGTGTGTGTGTGTGTGTGTGTGTGTGTGTGTGTGTGTGTGTGTAATGACAAAACATGACACGTCAGCTTTTGATGCTGTTTACTTGACGTTTCAAGTAAAAACTCATACTTTTTGCCTTTTTTTCGTTTCAGAAAAGTTTCGTGTTTCCGACGTCGTTTTCACGTCGGGCCACTAGTTGGTGCTGTTGTTGGTTTGTGTAACGAAACCACGTAAACGTATATATATATATGTCTTTAAAAGAGAAGAATTGCCTTTTTAAACCAATGTGACATTCTTTTTTTATTGGAGTTCTTTTGTATTATTTATTTCTGATTATTTTATGATCATTTTTTCTCAACTTCCACAGTTTGTTCTGGAGAACTTTCCCGAGGAAGTGAAATAGCCCCAGTGATTGTGAATCCATGGCTCAGACTGATCATGCAAAAAGAAAAAGAAAATTCAATAATAATCGAAAAAAAAAAAGAAGAGATTTTTTTCCCCCTCCATCAGGGATCTTCCATCTTCTTTGAAAGCTTGTGGTGTTTTTATGAGTTTTTATTGTTGTGCTCTAAACATTCCGCCTCCCGCTGAGCGACTGGAAGAAGATTTCACCAGAGAGAAAAATGATTGAGGTCTTTACTTCCGCTCACATGATGGAAACGTTTCCCGCTCCCTCGGATCCACACACTCATCCGTCTCTCTTCTCTCCGGCCTCGGAGGGAATCAATCCACCCGAACGGGAGGTTCTGCCCCCCCTCCCGCCTTGCCCGACCCCCCCCCCCCCTTTCAGGACAGGAAGCCCCCCAATCTTCTCCTTTCTCCACTCCTCCGTCAGCGACCAGCCTTCCCGAGGTCACAACCTCCATCACCTGAGGAGATTGGATGGTGCCCCCCCCCCCCGCCCCCCCGCCCCTGCAGGACGCTGAACGCCGGACATGGACGGGACGGGAATATTTTCATGCTCCGTCCATCTGCTGCAGCGTTTCCATGTTTTCTGATGAGCTGACGGTCCAAAGAGCCGTTTGTCGTCCTTTGTGAAGATGAAAGCAGCGAGGCCTCGGAGCAGAGGGCCGGCGTTGACGGAGGGCAGAGTGGTAAACATGTTGATGGTGTCGCTTCTATTAACGTCAGCAGCGACTCTCTGGGGGGGGGGGGGGGGGGGGGGGGGGGCAGATGGGACGGCTTCTCCTCTCCTTCAAAAACAAACCTTTGGCTCCCGCTGCTTGACAAACGAGTGCGACGCTTTGACATCAAAGGGTGTGGAGGACAAGTCGGGTGTAAAGAACCGGCGTGAGTCATGCAGGTGCGGCGAACGCTTTCCTACGACGAGGTCAGAGGAACTCGGCTCTTTGTTTCGTCAAACCGTCAGTCGCCTTTAAACTCTGTCTTATTACTTTTACTGAAGTATGTTTTGTGTCGTACTTCCCTACATTGTTAAATTAAGAACATCGCGCCCCGGGAATACTGCAGTGTATTATATAGCAAAGTGCCGCTAGCATCACAATAAAGAGTCGGACGTCGGGATCCAGCGCGTGAAGACTTGTGGAGTTCTGCTGAAGTTGAACTGGAAACCAACCGATGTGAAACGCTGCCGTGTGTTTAATTCAGGAGCTGGAAAGGCGGCGGCGGCGTTATGATGCAGCGTTACTGCGTTTGCCCCGAGAGGCCGAGCTGGATTTACTGCACATCCCTCTGATAGTATGGGCGACTGTTCTCTCTCACTTGAGTACATTTTTAGATGAGTAATTTTACTTGTGGTTGAGTAAAATTTTATCACAGCAATTGTGTTTTTACTTGAGTGGGATATTTTCGCAGTGAAATCCTTTCGACGTGATAAAATAAAACCTTGTCGATGAGCTTTGAAGGATGTTTTTAATAATAATGGTCCGGTTAAGAGTCCAACACAAAACATGCTCAGGTGGGGGCGGAGCCTCACATGGGGGCGGAGCCTCAAAAGAACACGAGGGAAAATAAGATGGAAACCAAAGGAAGAGGAACATGTTAAGCCCCGTTTGTGGTTCTAACCTTAACCGGATTCCAGAAAGGAGGTTCAACAATCCCGGAGTTTCAATAAAAAGCCATCATCAGTGGAGCCCTGGTACCACGAGTTACTATGGCAACAGACCAACTATACAGGTATTTTGCTGTAAAAGTCCCGGCGACTGGGAGAAAACCGCTGCCAGAGTCAACGCACAAGTTTGAACACGTTACTCCACTGACTTTACATTTAATTTAAGATCGCAGCAGACGGGTAGAAATAATAAATAGTTCTAAAATCTGAATGTCATTTTGTTGCAATGCAACAGGAGGAAGGCGACTTGGAAGCAGCGAGAGGCTTATATGTATATATATGCTCTGATTTTAATTTTAGTATTTAAATTGATGTAGGCTTTTAAATAAAAAATAAAAAAATTAATCAGTAGCTACTTAAATTTAAACCAGTCACAAAATGTTGTTTGAACTCGTCTACTACTCAGTAGAGTCACACAGTGTTTAGGTATTTTTATTCAAATGGAATAAATTAGTAATATACGACACACACACACACACACACACACACACACACACACACACACACACACACACACACACACACACACACACACACACACACACACACACACACACTAACCCTCTACACACTATTGCTTCACCAATATTATAAGGAAAAACGTACTGCTCTGCATTAAATGTGCTCTGATGTGAGAAACCGGTTGATTGGTTGAATAATTAATACAGTAAAAAAAAAAAAATTTTGTGACAGTTGTGTTTTTTTCCTGAACTCTTTGGTTTTTATTGTTTTATTTATTCATGTATTTATTTTTTAGCTGTGTATTGTTTCTCGACTTTTTTTTTTTGTTTGTTTGTTTTTTTTTTCGAGCTGAGCGTCGTTTATACTCTAGTGTGTGACGTCATCCGCCCGGGTGACGTCGGCTCGCCGCGGCCCCGCCCCCCGCGGTGCATGCCGGGTCCACCCCAACATGTCTGCGCCCTTGCAGCAGTGCTGAACAGAGACTGTCCGGAGGATTTTTGGGGATTTCCCGAGTGTTCCCACAGAACCGCCGCCCGGAACCGGCCCGCGGGCCCGCTGGTGAGTCGCAGACCCCCGCTCTCCGCCCCTCCGGTCCTCGAGCAGTGCGGCTGCTGCGCGGCGTGGCTGAGGCGGACTGTCCGTGTGAAGATGGGCCTGGTCTGCAGCCGCTTCCCATAGCGAAGAGCCGCGGGGAGAGCCGCAGATTCCCCTGCAAGCACGCTCCGGTCCAGCTCGGCCTCGACGGCTTCGACATCCTCTACCGGCTCTGGACGCTGCCCTACAACCTCCTCACCCGCATCGTCTGCGCCACCGTGTCCGTGATCGTCCGGAGGCGGAGAGGCTCCCCGGCCCGGGTCGATCATCCCCCCGCACCGAGGTCCGCATCTGCCGGCTGCACCGCACCACCACCACTCCACTAGCACCACCACCACCACACCACCACTCTACTAGCACCACCACTCCACTAGCACCACCTTACTCCACCGCACAGCACAGCTGTATATCCATAGCTGCTTGTTTTGCCTGCCAGCTGTCGGTCAGTCTCCTCCCGTCAGTCTTCTCTGGTCAGTCTTCTCTGGTCAGTCATCTCTGGTCAGTCATCTCTGGTCAGTCATCTCTGGTCAGTCTTCTCTGGTCAGTCTTCTCTGGTCAGTCTTCTCTGGTCAGTCATCTCCGGTCAGTCATCTCCCGTCAGTCATCTCCCGTCAGTCATCTCCCGTCAGTCATCTCCCGTCAGTCATCTCCCGTCAGTCATCTCCCGTCAGTCTTCTCCCGTCAGTCTTCTCCCGTCAGTCATCTCCCGTCAGTCATCTCCCGTCAGTCATCTCCCGTCAGTCTTCTCCCGTCAGTCTTCTCCCGTCAGTCTTCTCCCGTCAGTCATATCCGGTCAGTCATCTCCGGTCAGTCTTCTCCGGTCAGTCTTCTCCCGTCAGTCTTCTCCCGTCAGTCATCTCTAGTCAGTCATCTCCGGTCAGTCTTCTCTAGTCAGTCTTCTCTAGTCAGTCATCTCCGGTCAGTCTTCTCCAGTCAGTCTTCTCCGGTCAATGTTCTGTGGTCAGTCTTCTCCTCCGGTGGGTCTCCTCCGGTCAGTCTTCTCCTCCGGTCAGTCTTCTCCTCTAGTCAGTCTCCTCTTGTCAGTCTCCTCTAGTCAGTCTCCTCTAGTCAGTCTCCTCTAGTCAGTCTTCTCTAGTCAATGTTCTGTGGTCAGTCTTCTCCCGTCAGTCTTCTCCTCCGGTCCGTTTTCTCCGGTCAGTCTTCTCCCGTCAGTCTTCTCCGGTCGGTCTTCTCCACCAGCAGGTGTTTGACAGCTGAGCTGGTTGACCCGTCCCAAAGTGTCTCCATCATCAACATCAGGACAAAACGTCCACTCTCAGTATCTCAGTCTCTCAGAAACACACACACACACACACA
This sequence comes from Blennius ocellaris, assembly GCF_963422515.1. Classification (NCBI taxonomy): domain Eukaryota; kingdom Metazoa; phylum Chordata; class Actinopteri; order Blenniiformes; family Blenniidae; genus Blennius; species Blennius ocellaris. Next base: position 2,894,160 of record NC_137652.1, on the reverse strand, counting down.
CACACACACACACACACACACACACACACACACACACACACACACACACACACACACACGGTCTGTATTGTTTGTCTCTGGTTCTGTTCCTGGTTCTTCTGGCTGGTTTATTAATGATCCATGAAGCGCCGCCTGCTGGAAGCTTGTTTTCAGAAGTGGCGTCGAGGCGAGAGGCGATCGTGTCTTTTCTTCTCAGAGGAAGACGACGAAGGGGAAACTTCCTCCTCTTCCTCCTCTTCCTCCTCCTCTTCCTCGGCTGTGGCAGGATGAGTTAGATCAGGGGTGTCCAACATGAGGCCCGGGGTCCAGAACCGGCCCACCAGACCATCTGATCCATCGCCATGGGATTTCTGAAGTGTGAAGTATAAACATGAGGCTGATCGAAAAACACTCGATCGGCAAAAATGACATTCAAAACCGCCCTTGGTCAGAATTAATTAATGCAATCTGTGGAGGTCACATGACGCAACGCCTTTCACAATAAAACGACGAGTCCAACTTATGGGAAGTGACACTTCAGACACGTAAACTCAAGACAATTTCCAGATGATGACAAATTGTTTTAATCCTGAATAAACATATGATATCCAGATAAGGTGACTGGGTTTTTTTTTTTGCAAATATAATAATATCTGATTAACTTTAATATAGATATTTCAGAATAGACTGGAAAATTCTTGCAGTTACAAAAGGATCAAATGAAGGAAAGACTTTTGACATTTGTCCATATCTGCAGTTTAATATGTGACGTTTGACTTGTTGGGCCTCCAGAGGTCAGAGGTCAGGTTGATGTGGCCCCTCGACTGAAATCAGTTTGACGCCCCTGAGTGAGAGCCTGCAGGTCACTGGGTCGCTGGCTCTTCCTGGTTCTGGGCACAGAAATCTAGCCGTCAACCGCTTTGGGTGTTTCTCCGTCAACCGCGACCGTTTGGAGGACGGCAGGAGAAAGTTCACATATTTATCTGTACGTGCAGGAAGCAACAGGACAAAGTCCTCAAAGGACAAAGAAAGGAAAAAACAACAACTTAACATTACCTGAAAATAGGGTGGCAAAATTCCCGGAAATTTTCAAAGTTGGAAACTTTCCATGGGCATTAACGGGAATTTATGGGAATAAAACAGAAACGTACAAAATTGAAGGTTGGGCCTCAGCCGGGGTCCGTGTATGTTTTGATCATTGGATTTTCCATTTTACTTTTTTTTTGAAAAAAGTAAGTTCTTAAAGCCACTCACTTTAAGAAGTGTGGCTAACTAGCACCGCTAGCACAGTGGACCACAGCGTCTCTGGGTAAATGATGTCCAGTTAGCCTGAGTGTGGCTAACTAGCACCGCTAGCACAGTGGATCACACCGTCTCTGGGTAAATGATGTCCAGTTAGCCTGAATGTGGCTAATTAGCACGGCTAGCACCGCTAGCACAGCGTCTCTGGGTAAATGATGTCCAGTTAGCCTGAGTGTGGCTAACTAGCACAGCGGATCACAGCGTCTCTGGGTAAATGATGTCCAGTCAGCCTGAGTGTGGCTAACTAGCACCGCTAGCACAGTGGATCACACCGTCTCTGGGTAAATGATGTCCAGTTAGCCTGAATGTGGCTAATTAGCACGGCTAGCACCGCTAGCACAGCGTCTCTGGGTAAATGATGTCCAGTTAGCCTGAGTGTGGCTAACTAGCACAGCGGATCGCAGCGTCTCTGGGTAAATGATGTCCAGTCAGCCTGAGTGTGGCTAACTAGCACCGCTAGCACAGTGGATCACACCGTCTCTGGGTAAATGATGTCCAGTTAGCCTGAATGTGGCTAATTAGCACGGCTAGCACCGCTAGCACAGCGTCTCTGGGTAAATGATGTCCAGTGAGCCTGAGTGTTGCTAACTAAAGTTTTGAATGGGACTTTTTTTGGGTGTAGGGGAGTTCATTTTCATATTTTTGTTGTTCATTAAAATAATTGTTCAAGAATTAAAACTAAATTCTACTTCAGTTAAATCAGTTGAAATGTCATGTTTATTTTAATTGTATTATTTTACACGGATGTTAGCTTCTGACAAAACAAAAATATTTACATTTACGTTTGTATATGGAACAGTTTGTTTAAATCACCCCCAATTTCCAGTTAATTCCCAATAAATTCTCAATAATTCCCATGGAAAGTTTACAATTTGGAATATTTCCTAAATTCCCATGGAAAGTTTCCGGAAATGTTCCGCCCCTTTGCAACCCGACCTGAAAACCTTCCTGGTGGCCTCGGCCCCCCGGGGTGGTACTGCGGCCCCCCCCACAAGAGTTCCATTCACATCCAGAGGACAAACCCCACACACACACACACACACACACACACACACACACACACACACACACACACACACACACACACACACACACACACTTCCACTCCTCATTGATGAGATTTACTGCTGATTTTTCTTATTTTCCGCTATTGTTCTGTCAATTATCGAAATCATGTTGCTGTTTTTTTGTTTTTTGTTTTTTGTTTTGTTTGTCTGTTTTTTTGTTTTTTGTTCTTTGTTTTGTGTCCTTTTGTTCTTGTCTTTGCGATCATTGTTGTGATTATTTAGGTTTTTGCTCTGTTGCTGCTCAGGCTGGTTTAATCTCATGGCAGTTGGAAAATATTTGGATCACTGTGATTATTGTATTATAATGAAAAAAAAGAAAAATGTATGTAGCACTAACAAGGGTATTGTATGTTTCTCCCCACCAAGTCTACTTCCTCTCCTCTCCTCCACCTCTGACTCTGGTTTCTAGAAAGTTTCTCCTGTTAGAGGAGTTTTTTCTTTCCACAGTCGCAAACACACCTGCTGCTCATGTGGATGTTGGGCTTTTCTATTTTCTCTATAAAAGCACATTGGAACGACTGTAATGTATTTAAAAATGTCCTTTTTTTATGAAAAAAAAAATTAGATAAAAAAGACATATCTTTAACCAACAAAAAAAAAGAAAGAAAAGAAAAGAAAACCTTCCTTGTTTTAAGTGTCCGTCACTGACCGGTGGTCTCCCCCCCCCCCCCCCCACAGGGCACTCATGAAAATGGACCCGGACCTGCTCCACTCGCCGGCCGTGGGCCTGGCCGAGGAAGAGGAGGCGGACATGAACGACTGGAAGCTTCCGCTGGCCTTCATGAAGAAGAGACACTCGGAGAAGATCGAGGGCTCCAAGGCGCTGGCGCAGAGCTGGAGGATGAAGGACCGGGTGAGTCTGGCTGGCCGGCGCCTCCAGGGTCAGCTGACCGCTGTGGGCGACGGTGGGGCGTTTGGGATTGTCATGATCGAAAATGGGGAAGAAAAAAAAAAGAAGAAAATTCTGTTGCACTTCTCCAAACCAAATTCCCACATCCGTGTGGGAAAAGTGCACCTGAAGGAGCTGGAACTGGGAGTTTCCCACTGGGAAAGTGGAACTGGGGGGGAGTGGAGTCGACGTGGCAGGAGGCTCTGGTGAAAGTGGAGAATCGTTGACGCATCATGACAGGAGGAAGCAAAATAACGGCTTTAAATTGTTCCTGGCAACAAATGTCTTCCGTCAATTACATGAAAGTTTCAATTAAGTCCATCAGACTCGTCCAGAAATGTGAAAAGACTAAAAACAAAACAATCAAGATTGAGCTCAATGTGTTGGAATTAAAAGATTCACTTCCTGAAGCTTTGAAACCTTCAACATATTGAAGTGGAAGATTACTGCAGTGACGATCTGGTGTTACTGGTCAGAGTGTGGCTAACTAGCACTGCTAGCACAGCTAGCACAGCGGATCATAGCGTCTCTGGGTAAATGACGTCCAGTTAGCCTGAGTGTGGCTAAGTAGCACCGCTAGCAGAGCCAATCACAGCGTCTCTGGGTAAAAGATGTCCAGTTAGCCTGAGTGTGGCTAACTAGCACAGCGGATCACAGCGTCTCTGGGTAAATGATGTCCAGTTAGCCTGAGTGTGGCTAGCTAGCACCGCTAGCAGAGTGGATCACAGCGTCTCTGGGTAAATGACGTCCAGTTAGCCTGAGTGTGGCTAACTAGCACCGCTAGCAGAGTGGATTACAGCGTCTCTGGGTAAATGACGTCCGGTTAGCCTGAGTGTGGCTAACTAGCACCGCTAGCAGAGCCAATCACAGCGTCTCTGGGTAAAAGATGTCCAGTTAGCCTGAGTGTGGCTAACTAGCACAGCAGATCACAGCGTCTCTGGGTAAATGATGTCCAGTTAGCCTGAGTGTGGCTAACTAGCATAGCGGATCACAGCGTCTCTGGGTAAATGATGTCCAGTTAGCCTGAGTGTGGCTAACTAGAACAGCGGATCACAGCGTCTCTGGGTAAATGATGTCCAGTTAGCCTGAATGTGGCTAACAAGCACCGCTATCATGGATAGCAGAGCGGATCATAGCGTCTCTGGGTAAATGATGTCCAGTTAGCCTGAGTGTGGCTAACTAGCACTGCGTCCACTCGAATGTCTTGTTTCCTCCCATTGCTATTGTTTCTGGTGTGTTGTTCTCTGCTGTGTGTGTGTGTGTGTGTGTGTGTGTGTGTGTGTGTGTGTGTGTGTGTGTGTGTGTGTGTGTGTGTGTGTGTGTGTGTGTGTGTGTGTGTGTGTGTGTGTGTGTGTGTGTGTGTGTGTGTGTGTGTGTGTGTGTGTGTGTGTGTGTGTGTGTGTGTGTGTGTGGCGTCATTACAAAAACAACCAACAGCACCAACCAGTGGCCCAACATGAAAACTGCACCGTAAACACAAATCTTCTCTGAAACGAAAATAAAAAAAATTCAGAGATTTTCCTGAAAACAGCGTCGGTTTCATGAAAAACTAAATAAAAGGGAGGAAATGAAGAAGTTGGCAGAAGTTGTTCTGAGACCCTCAAGTTGTTCTGGAGCGGAACTCGTCGTAACACCGGGGCTTCAGTACCAGACCAGCACACGTTTTTTTAGATCAGGCAAATAAAAAGAGGTGTGGAAGCAGACGATTGATCAAACTTAACTTTCAGTGCGCCACCGAGGGAAAATAGCAGAACATGTTTAGAAATCGTCAGTTTCAATAAAACAGTGTGGCTCCGGTGCACCAGATCGGTGTTTCTGTCGTGTCGGTGGAAATGCTGAACAAAAACATAAAAATTGCTGTGTTCACTTGGATCGTTGCCGTGGAAACGTTGCCAGAGCTGTTTGCCCCCCCCCCCCCCCCCCACCCCGTTGGACATTTGGCTTGCTGGTTATTACCATGTGAACGCTGATAACTTGGAAGTCGGAGCTCCCCGGGTGGTAATTATCCCGCTTCCAAGCTGTACGGCGCGGCAAAGTGGGTGGATGATGATGATGATGATGATGATGATGATGATGGCGGGACGCGGGTCTTCGACCAGCCGGGCCGGGTGGTCTCGTCTTCATCGCGGCGTCTGTTTCGCCGTTCTGCTGGAGGCTTGGCTACACTTTGACTCGACGCTAACGTCCACGCGGCGCCCCCCTCCCCCCCCCCCCCCCCCCCCCGCTCTCATAAAGCCATCGATTGATCGTCGCCGCCGCCGCCAACCTGATTATCCCTCGGCCTCGCCGCCATTACGACGCCGGCGAGCGTCACTTTAGCCGTACGTAACCCCCTGAGACCCCGCACCCCGGGACGCCCCGGTCGCCGTGGCGATGGGAGATGTCGTTAAACGTGAGGCCGCTGCGGCGTTAAAAAGAGGTGAAACGGGCGGGATGGGCTCGGCGCTCCTGTCGGGACGTCACGCCAAGCCCACTGCGGAGCAGCTTTTATTGCCGCGGAGCAGCTTTTATTGCCGCGGGGCTCTCGGACCCTGGTTTGTGAACTAGAAAGAAGGATGTGTCCTTTGACTCGTCGTGCCTCCGACTTGAAGAGAGCTCTTCGTCTTTCACGCCTTAGCGTTGGTTCCGCCCCGGGCGCTCGCTGCAGCCGGGCCGGGAAACACAAATGGATACAAATGAGAAGCATTTTTTTAGTTTTTTTTTTTTTTTTTTTCCTGGAAATAAGTTTCTCCTGACCAATCAGACGCTGCAGACGGAGGAAGCCTGTTTAGGTCAGATCATCAATTCTCTTTACGGTTTTGTCCATTAGTTCTAATGGATTTCCGGACTAATTCCGAGATAAAAAGGGTTTTTATTCTGTCTTATGTCTTCATGCCTTCAAATCTGTTCCCCTCTTTATAGGGTCCGTCCACACCAGGAACATCTGGTTCACCTGAACCAGATGTTCCTGGCCTGTCGTCCACATGAGGCGGTTTTAGAAACGTGGAAACAGGTTTTTCCCAGGTCCCAGAGTTGGGAAATTCTAAAACCCCGGCCCCAAAGACGATCATCTGTGTGGGAAAAAGATGAGGCAATCCCCCCCCCCCTCCCCCCACCGCGGTCCGTGATGTCTTCAATTAGCCACCACAATCAGGGACTACAAGCTGCAGAAGCTACTGACGCTAGCAGCCAGAGGAGCAGGGCCATAGACCTATAGAACTAGAAGCTACTGACGCTAGCAGCAGGAGGAGCGGGGCCATAGACCTATAGAACTAGAAGCTACTGACGCTAGCAGCAGGAGGAGCGGGGCCATAGACCTATAGAACTAGAAGCTGTTGACGCTAGCAGCAGGAGGAGCAGGGCCATAGACCTATAGAACTAGAAGCTGCTGACGCTAGCAGCAGGAGGAGCGGGGCCATAGACCTATAGAACTAGAAGCTACTGACGCTAGCAGCAGGAGGAGCAGGGCCATAGACCTATAGAACTAGAAGCTACTGACGCTAGCAGCAGGAGGAGCGGGGCCATAGACCTATAGAACTAGAAGCTACTGACGCAAGCAGCAGGAGGAGCAGGGCCATAGACCTATAGAACTAGAAGCTACTGACGCTAGCAGCAGGTGGAGCAGGGCCATAGACCTATAGAACTAGAAGCTACTGACGCTAGCAGCAGGAGGAGCAGGGCCATAGACCTATAGAACTAGAAGCTACTGACGCAAGCAGCAGGACGAGCGGGGCCATAGACCTATAGAACTAGAGCTACTGACGCTAGCAGCAGGAGGAGCAGGGCCATAGACCTATAGAACTAGAAGCTACTGACGCTAGCAGCAGGAGGAGCAGGGCCATAGACCTATAGAACTAGAAGCTACTGACGCTAGCAGCAGGAGGAGCGGGGCCATAGACCTATAGAACTAGAAGCTACTGACGCTCGCAGCAGGAGGAGCGGGGCCATAGACCTAGAGAACTAGAATCTACTGACGCTAGCAGCAGGTGGAGCGGGGCCATAGACCTATAGAACTAGAAGCTACTGACGCTAGCAGCAGGAGGAGCAGGGCCATAGACCTATAGAACTAGAAGCTACTGACGCTAGCAGCAGGAGGAGCAGGGCCATAGACCTATAGAACTAGAGTTATTAACAGGTTTATGAGCAGGAATCTACTTCTGAACTTCAATGTACTCTGTCTTCTTCTGTGTTTCTGGTGTGTTTGGTGAGTCACAGCGCCCCTACAGGCCTGGCAGGTGAACTGCAGCCTCGTGTTGAGTCGAGTTCATAGTGACGTGTCGACGGAGGTTGTTTTGAGAAGGCTGGGTATCGTTGTGTGGATCGACCCATAAACTCCAATCTGTATACCTTCTGTATACGTTCTTCTCTTCCTTCCTTCCTTCCTTCCTTCCTTCCTTCCTGCAGCTCGTTGAACTCGGTGTACCAGTCAGGTCAGTTTGTATTCAGGAAGTTCCTCCCGGTGGAGGAAGGTGCAGCGCGAGGCTTACCAGCCTTAAATGATGCTCTGCACCGTGGGAAATCAGGTCTGACACACACACACACACACACACACACACACACACACACACACACACACACACACACACACACACACACACACACACACACACACACACACACACACACACACACACACACACACACACACACACACACACACACACACACACACACACACACACACACAGTTTAGTGCTTGTTCTGAGGACAGGGTGAGCTTACGGAGGGACGGAGGGAGACGGGATCGCTTTCCATTAATGAGTCATTGAAACGTTAATATATTTATATATTCATGTTTATGCAGCCTGGAGGTCCGGATCAGAGCAGACTGTTGTTGCAGGATGTTGTGTCACCTGAAGCCGGTGGTTCGGTTGGTGGACGAGTCCAGCGTTTGTCTTCCTGCGACCATCCGAAGAGGCACGTCGTGCTTCTTTCAGGGAATCTCAAACGTCTTTTATAGTTAACGCTGATATACGTCAGAAGACGGATTGAAAAATTATTTTTTTTTTTTTAGTTGTCGTCGTTGGAGCCATTAACTTAGACTCCGTTTCCACGACAACTTTTGAAGTGAAAACGACGTCCGTTCAACTGAAACCCTGAAAATAGTGGTGTGTGTGTGTGTGTGTGTGTGTGTGTCCTGCCTCTGCCAAGTCAAACCTCCAGCGGTCCTCAGACGTGTTTTGCTCCATCAGTGTGACGGTGGAGAACCAAGGTCACAGTCTGGGCTAATAAAAAGTGAGCTGATTGCAAAGCGTTGGCGTTCGCTGAAATATGGCTTTGTTTGTGACGTTGGCGGCGGCTGGCGGTGCGGCGGGAGGGTGAGCGGCGGGAGGGTGAGCGGCGGGAGGGTGAGCGGCTCGGATTCGCTTTATGGAGCGGCAGCCAGCGTTGTGGGTCTGAGCCTTAATGAGCGGCATCGTGTTCACGCTGGTTTCACGCCACTTTGATTGACTCCCTTCAGAAAACTGAAAACGCCCGGATCGTCCTCACCGGCCGTGTTCTCCTTTCCTGAAGACGTTTATATATCACTCCAGGAATTCTTATTTTTTATATATCTATTTTTTTTTTTTATTATTATTATTTCATCACTCCAGGAATTCTTTCTTTTTTTATATATTTTATATATATATATATATATATATATATATTTATGTATATTTTTTTATTATTTTATCACTCCAGGAATTCTTTTTTTTATATATTTTCTTTTTTTTGTTATTTTATAACTCCAGGAATTTTTTTCTATATATATTTAAAATTATTATTATTTCATCACTCCAGGAATTCTTTCTTTTTTTATATATTTTATATATATATATATATATATATATATATTTATGTATATTTTTTTATTATTTTATAACTCCAGGAATTTTTATATATATATATATATATATATATTTTTTTTTTTTTTTATTTGATCACTCCAGGAATTCTTTATATATATATATATATATATATATATATATATATATATATATATATATATATATATATATATATATATATATATATATATATATATATATATATATATATATATATATATATATATTTCAAATTATTATTATTTTGTCACTCCAGGAATTCTGAGCCGTCTCGCTTTTTATTTTCTTTTAAATTGCGGACTTGCTGAGGTAGCAGCATTCCGGCCGTCTCCATGAAGACGGAGTGTTTTTTTTTTTAATTATTGTTACCCCCGTTTCCATGGAGACGGAGATGAGTTGGAGCAATTTTAGAAAAGTTGTGACGCACGGACACGTAGGTATGGCACCAGGCGTGAGTGGTCCTCCTCTTATGGCTGATAGGTCTATACATGGAGACAGGGACTTGCACATCCATTCATGCAGAGCGACATAAATAAACCTGGAGACACAACAAGTGTCAATAAATCAACACGTGGAAGGAAAACAGCACATCGCGTCTGATTGTCTTTCTACAAAGAAACAATGAAACAAAACAAGAGTGTTGATTCTCCCATTGTTTCATATTAACAGTCAAATATTAAAATCAAAGATCAAGTGTGAAGGATAAAATAAGAATTAAAAACTCATAGGAAACAATAAAATCCTCACACAGAGAAAAAAATAACCAGGACTGATTCTACCAAATGGCTCCGTTGACTTCATGTAATGTGGATAATTGTGTTGTTGCTCAATCCTCCGTCAAACCTCCGTTTGGCGTGTTTTTCCACGCGGCAGTAGTGAAATCAATAACCCGTCGATACGCGAGCCGTTGTAATAATGGAGGCGTGAGCTCCTTTATCTTCTGCACCATTAGTCCAACTCGATCAATGTGTGCAGCTCATTAGGCAGCGAGGAAACGCCGTGCGTGCGTCTGATTAAAGTAAAATCCTGTGTCGGTGGCTTCACATCTGGTTTTAAATTTAAAAAAAAAAACAGCTTGTGGTTAGAGAGCGGCTCTCCCTCCTGGGGGGTGAAGCTCTGGACGTTTTCCCCGTCAGAAGCAGGTCCAACTCTCAGCTTTACGCCTCTATTTTTTTTGGGGGGGGGGGGTGGTCTTCCCGTCCGGGTGTCAAACATCTGACCCGTTGCTTCCAGTTAGCGACGGCGTGCCGGCAGCCAATCGATGCCCTCCACCATTTTAATAACCCGGGTTTATAGTGGGGGCCGAACAAATGGATTAATCAGGGGCCATTGATCGGCGGCGGCGTGGGAGTCTTTCAGAGGTCTCGCGGGGAGAAGGCTGAGGGAACCCCCCCCCCCCAGAGTCCTGTTCGGTTATTAATGAGAGGAGGATGGCCGCCGGTTACACGCTCCGGCCACACACAAAAAAACAGGAAGACGTGCGAGTGATTTATCTCCTCCCCCATCGCGTTCCTCATTTACTGCCAATAACGGCGCAGGAGCCTCGTCCATTCGTCTTCCGTCCCCGCGAACCGACGACGGAGCCGCGAGGCTCCGTGTCAACGGGACAACTGGGTGGAGGAGAAACACCCAGCTGACCGCTGCCACCGGTTGTGGGTCACAAGGTGCTCCAGCTTAGATTGTCAACCCCCCGTCGCTTTGTCGTTACAAACGTTCTCTCACGCTTTCATCTTCTGTTGAGATCAAAGCAGCTTTTGTGTAATTTGGTAATCAGTTGATGAAGTGGAAAATATTCACCTATTAAAAGCTCCACGCAGAGGCGTTTTTTTTTTTCTCCCACTTCTGATCTCCGTCACTGACGGATGTTTTAGTCTGTATTTGTTCCGCACTGGGTATTTTCATGTCGTTTAAATTGGCGGAACAACGACGAATTCTTGTTTCACTGGTATTTGCTTTTAAAGAAAAAAAAAAAGCGGTTGTGGAGCATCTTCCTCCTCCTCCTCCTCCGACATCCAGATTCCAGAGGATTCTCGAGTGGCGGTTATTAGAATCACTCCTTAACGTGGACATTCAGCAGTTTCTCTCTGCTTCGTGTGATAAATGTCGTATCGTGTTGCTCCGCCGTGGAAAAACACCTCCCTCGCCTGCCTCCACTATCTTGGCTGACATTTTATCTTCGGTGACGGAAACATCTTTTCCCCCGCCGGATGTCGGGGTCAACGCGGCGCCGACGTGTGCTGCCATTTCGGCTGTTGTATCTTTAAAGGCCAAACCCGATTGCGCCTCTTCTTCCCCGTCCTCCAGATAAATGTCTTTTCCCGGGTCGCAGGTGGAGATTGACAAGACGCACACTCGCACTTTATTTAGTGTCGATAACGGCGGAATCTCCTGGCGCCCGTACGTTTGTAATAAAATAGAAAAACCCGAACCATTTGAGGACAAATCTGCACCGATTCAGAACTCCGAGACGGAGGGTTTCGTCCTGCGCCAGTGAACACCAGTTCTTCTGTATTAACGGCATCCCGCTTCTCTTCATGTCGAGTTACGATACGATAACCACTTGGACAAAGAGAAGCAGAGAAGCTTTGCGAGTTTCCTTTTGAGCCCCTCATTGACTTTCCACCGCGACGCTTGTTGATGGAAATCCTCCAGCTCTGTGACGGATGAAGGGAGTGAGACTCTGTTTGGGCTCGGTCGTCTGGAGAGGCCTCGCTCCTCGTGGAAATCCTCAAGCGTCTCCGTTTGAGGGAGCCGAGAGTCGGCAGCAACGCTTCAGACCTTCCTTCACGGTCTTCCCGCGGCTCTCCGAGGAATTTCCTCCGATTGGTTTTGTTACTTTGAATGTTTCACGAGGTTTTTCATGCAGTTACTGGAGTTGTGAGAAGCTGTTGGTGGTGAAGGGAGGCGATAAACGGACCCTAAAACTTAACAAAAGCCCCGTTTTTACGTGAAATCATTAGTCGCCTGCATTGATTTTTAGCTGAGGCGCGAGACAGCGGTGGGAATTGATGGGGTTTTTACGATTCTGACTCAGTTTTCGATTCTGCCTCACCATTAGGTTCTTTATTGAACTGAAAGCTGCAGGGTGAACGTCGGAGGACGAGCTCGCCGTGCCGCTGCTGATGTGTTGAGATTCTCTCCGGAGCGGCGCCACGTTCATTCAGAGTCATCGCTGCTGAGGGAGCAAACGTTTCTGCATATTAGTCCGCTCTCCTCCCGAAGATGGAAAAGCCACTTTACCAGTTTCGCAAGTTGTGCAGTTCTCGTCCTTTTCTCCTGAAATGGAACCAAACTTTGGAGCTTTTGTGTCGCGTGGTCGTCGTGTTTCCTGCTGCTGTTCCGGGGAATGGCGCTACGTCGCCGTGTTCTGTTATGTACCGCCGCGTTCTCGTTGCATACCGCCGTGTTCCCGTTATGTACCGCCGTGTTCCCGTTACGTACCGCCGTGTTCCCGCTACATAATGCCATGTTCTCGTTACGTACCGCCGTGTTCCCATTACGTACCGCCGTGTTCCCGTTATGTACCGCCGCGTTCTCGTTGCATACCGCCGTGTTCCCGTTACGTACCGCCGTGTTCCCGTTACGTACCGCCATGTTCCCGTTACGTACCGCCGTTACGTACCGCCGTTACGTACCGCCGTGTTCCCGTTACGTACCGCCGTTACGTACCACCGTGTTCCCATTACGTACTGCCGTTACGTACCGCCGTGTTCCCGCTACATAATGCCATGTTCTCGTTACGTACCGCCGTGTTCCCATTACGTACCGCCGTGTTCCCGTTATGTACCGCCGCGTTCTCGTTGCATACCGCCGTGTTCCCGTTATGTACCGCCGTGTTCCCGTTATGTACCGCCGTGTTCCCGTTACGTACCGCCATGTTCCCGTTACGTACCGCCGTTACGTACCGCCGTTACCTACCGCCGTTACGTACCGCCGTGTTCCCGTTACGTACCGCCGTTACGTACCGCCGTGTTCCCATTACGTACCGCCATGTTCCCGTTACGTACTGCCGTTACGTACCGCCGTGTTCCCGTTACGTACCGCCATGTTCCCGTTACGTACCGCCGTTACGTACCGCCGTTACGTACCTCCGTGTTCCCGTTACGTACCGCCGTTACGTACCGCCGTGTTCCCGTTACGTACCGCTGTTACGTACCACCGTTACGTACCGCCGTTACGTACCGCCGCGTTCCCGTTACGTACCGCCGTGTTCCCGCTACATAATGCCATGTTCTCGTTACGTACCGCCGTGTTCCCATTACGTACCGCCGTGTTCCCGTTATGTACCGCCGCGTTCTCGTTGCATACCGCCGTGTTCCCGTTATGTACCGCCGTGTTCCCGTTATGTACCGCCGTGTTCCCGTTACGTACCGCCATGTTCCCGTTACGTACCGCCGTTACGTACCGCCGTTACCTACCGCCGTTACGTACCGCCGTGTTCCCGTTACGTACCGCCGTTACGTACCGCCGTGTTCCCATTACGTACCGCCATGTTCCCGTTACGTACTGCCGTTACGTACCGCCGTGTTCCCGTTACGTACCGCCATGTTCCCGTTACGTACCGCCGTTACGTACCGCCGTTACGTACCTCCGTGTTCCCGTTACGTACCGCCGTTACGTACCGCCGTGTTCCCGTTACGTACCGCTGTTACGTACCACCGTTACGTACCGCCGTTACGTACCGCCGCGTTCCCGTTACGTACCGCCGTGTTCCCGCTACATAATGCCATGTTCTCGTTACGTACCGCCGTGTTCCCATTACGTACCGCCGTGTTCCCGTTACGTATACGCCGTTACGTACCGCCGCGTTCCCGTTACGTACCGCCGTGTTCCCGCTACATAATGCCATGTTCTCGTTACGTACCGCCGTGTTCCCGTTATGTACCGCCGCGTTCTCGTTGCATACCGCCGTGTTCCCGTTATGTACTGCCGTGTTCCCGTTACGTACCGCCGTGTTCCCGTTATGTACCGCCGCGTTCTCGTTGCATACCGCCGTGTTCCCGTTATGTACCGCCGTGTTCCCGTTACGTACCGCCGTGTTCCCGTTACGTACCGCCGTGTTCCCGTTACGTACCGCCATGTTCCCGTTACGTACCGCCGTTACGTACCGCCGTGTTCCCATTACGTACCGCCATGTTCCCGTTACGTACCGCCGTTACGTACCGCCGTGTTCCCATTACGTACCGCCGTGTTCCCGTTACGTACCGCCATGTTCCCGTTACGTACCGCCGTTACGTACCGCCGTTACGTACCGCCGTGTTCCCGTTACGTACCGCCGTTACGTACCGCCGTGTTCCCGTTACGTACCGCTGTTACGTACCACCGTTACGTACCGCCGTTACGTACCGCCGCGTTCCCGTTACGTACCGCCGTGTTCCCGCTACATAATGCCATGTTCTCGTTACGTACCGCCGTGTTCCCATTACGTACCGCCGTGTTCCCGTTACGTATACGCCGTTACGTACCGCCGCGTTCCCGTTACGTACCGCCGTGTTCCCGCTACATAATGCCATGTTCTCGTTACGTACCGCCGTGTTCCCGTTATGTACCGCCGCGTTCTCGTTGCATACCGCCGTGTTCCCGTTATGTACTGCCGTGTTCCCGTTACGTACCGCCGTGTTCCCGTTATGTACCGCCGCGTTCTCGTTGCATACCGCCGTGTTCCCGTTATGTACCGCCGTGTTCCCGTTACGTACCGCCGTGTTCCCGTTACGTACCGCCGTGTTCCCGTTACGTACCGCCATGTTCCCGTTACGTACCGCCGTTACGTACCGCCGTTACGTACCGCCGTGTTCCCGTTACGTACCGCCGTTACGTACCGCCGTGTTCCCATTACGTACCGCCATGTTCCCGTTACGTACCGCCGTTACGTACCGCCGTGTTCCCATTACGTACCGCCGTGTTCCCGTTACGTACCGCCATGTTCCCGTTACGTACCGCCGTTACGTACCGCCGTTACGTACCGCCGTGTTCCCGTTACGTACCGCCGTTACGTACCGCCGTGTTCCCGTTACGTACCGCTGTTACGTACCACCGTTACGTACCGCCGTTACGTACCGCCGCGTTCCCGTTACGTACCGCCGTGTTTCCGCTACATAATGCCATGTTCTCGTTACGTACCGCCGTGTTCCCATTACGTACCGCCGTGTTCCCGTTACGTATACGCCGTTACGTACCGCCGCGTTCCCGTTACGTACCGCCGTGTTCCCGCTACATAATGCCATGTTCTCGTTACGTACCGCCGTGTTCCCGTTATGTACCGCCGCGTTCTCGTTGCATACCGCCGTGTTCCCGTTATGTACTGCCGTGTTCCCGTTACGTACCGCCGTGTTCCCGTTATGTACCGCCGCGTTCTCGTTGCATACCGCCGTGTTCCCGTTATGTACCGCCGTGTTCCCGTTACGTACCGCCGTGTTCCCGTTACGTACCGCCGTGTTCCCGTTACGTACCGCCATGTTCCCGTTACGTACCGCCGTTACGTACCGCCGTTACGTACCGCCGTGTTCCCGTTACGTACCGCCGTTACGTACCGCCGTGTTCCCATTACGTACCGCCATGTTCCCGTTACGTACCGCCGTTACGTACCGCCGTGTTCCCATTACGTACCGCCGTGTTCCCGTTACGTACCGCCATGTTCCCGTTACGTACCGCCGTTACGTACCGCCGTTACGTACCGCCGTGTTCCCGTTACGTACCGCCGTTACGTACCGCCGTGTTCCCGTTACGTACCGCTGTTACGTACCACCGTTACGTACCGCCGTTACGTACCGCCGCGTTCCCGTTACGTACCGCCGTGTTTCCGCTACATAATGCCATGTTCTCGTTACGTACCGCCGTGTTCCCATTACGTACCGCCGTGTTCCCGTTACGTATACGCCGTTACGTACCGCCGCGTTCCCGTTACGTACCGCCGTGTTCCCGCTACATAATGCCATGTTCTCGTTACGTACCGCCGTGTTCCCGTTATGTACCGCCGCGTTCTCGTTGCATACCGCCGTGTTCCCGTTATGTACCGCCGTGTTCCCGTTACGTAATGCCATGTTCTCGTTACGTACCGCCGTGTTCCCGCTACATAATGCCATGTTCTCGTTACGTACCGCCGTGTTCCCGTTACATACCGCCGTGTTCCCGTTACGTACCGCCACATTCCCGTTCCATACCGCCGTGCTCCCGCTACGTGACGGCTGGTATGAAGCAGGTCATGCAGCAGGGCAGCGATGTGCGAGCGTCTCCTGCCGAGCTCGCTGACCTTTCGCTCTCCCTGCAGGGAAACACGAGGCGCCTTAATGACTTCCAGTAGAACAGCCGTCCCACATCAGGAAACTCTGCAGGTCTGCATCGCAGAACGCGGAACGCAGCGGACGGCATTCTGAAAGGTCACGGCGCCGCGCTGCTGTGTCCGGGTCAGGTGTGAGCGATCACGGTCACGACGAGCTGCTTACTGGGAGGAAGAGGGGGAAAAAACAAAACACCCGGTTTTCCCTCTGCTGTCCAAGAAAAAATGGAAATGAGTGAAAGATCGGTTGAAACACAAACAGCAAAGCCACTTAAATCCACTTCAGCATCCTGACAAACATCATTTTATTGTTTTACAATAATGATCATGTTCCAAGTTCACAGGCTGGTTTTAGTCTTTATTTCCCAGAGTTACCGTCACGAGTGGATCTGCAGTGTTTCAGCAGAGCAGTTTGACCGTCTCATTGATTTTTTTTTTTTTTTTTTTTTTAATGCTTCTGACTTCTGGCTCTCGGGTCCTACAAAAACTAAAAATCTCTCAAAATGTTTTAATCAGTTAATAGCGCGGCTCTTCTGAATTAATCGCCATTAAATCCATATTTTAAAGCGATTTCCATCCCGTGTTCATGGAGAGGAGCCGGAGAACACTAAAAGACAAAAGCGCCGGTTACAAACCACGTGACCCGCGACGTTCCCGCGTCGCCACGGAAACGGGACGCAGAGCCGGCGTGGGAAAATCCCCCGGCGTCCTGGCGTTTTCGGGAGCTCCGGGAGTCGGAGCGCATTGATTCCGTCATTACATTTTCCGGACATCAAGTGTGTTTCCAGGGTGCTGACGGGGGCGGGGGGGTGGGGGCAGGGGGGTGGAGGAAGTGACGGTTGACCACCACTGTGTCCTTTGGCCGGCCCTGCGGGACGCCTCTGCCGCCCCGCCGGGCCGCGGATCAATGGCGGGTCTATTTCTAATGTCCAGAGCTTCCTGTCCTGTCACTTCCTGCTCCTCTTCTGGTGTTGAATTTCTCACTTTATCGCCACCATTTTCCTTGCAGGCATTAATAGTATATGTAAAAGTGCTTTTGATTTTTTGTAAACTTGTTCTCGGGAGTCAAATCAAGAAGAAAGTGGCCTGGCGTGTGCGGTACCTCGACTCCTAGAACCTTCTCTAACTCTTCACCCCTCCAGAAAGGAGTCTAAATTGGGCGATCCCAGAATATATGTGAACGATCGCCAACCATTCCACATCCTCTCCAACACTTTCTTGCATTCGGATGGTCAACAAATTTAGAAACCACCAATGGTGTGTTAAAGAACCTTATCTTCGTCTTCCAATCAAACTCTTTCCACGTGTTACTATTGATTCCTTCATGACAGCCACTACAAATTGTTTCCCACTCTCCATCCTCTATTATAACATTCAGTTCCAGCTCCCATTTATTATCCCCCGCCGTGGCCGATAGGCCCCGAAGGGGGATCTTGAAACAGTCTCCGTCCGTACGTACGTCCGTTCGAACGTTTCTACCTATATCTCGGCAACCCCTGGGCCCACAGTGACCAAACTTCACATGTGGATACATCTCAGAGGGGGAAGGGATACTATGGTGACCTTGACCTAATTTGCATATTAAGTAGGTCACAGGGTCACGAAGTGCTTAAAAACACATTTTGGGCTCTGGAGGCCTAGGTTTTTGAGCTAGGGCTCTGAAATGTTATACACACATGATACACACTCCAGGGATAACCTCCAGTACACCAAGTGACCTGACCTTGACCTTGAAGATTGGTAGGGTCTGAAGTTTGCTCGGTTGCACAATACATGTATTTTCATATAAACATTTCTCAGCAGTTCCTGGGCCCACAGTCACCAAACTTCACACATGGACACTCCACCTGGGGAGAAGGGGCACCATGGTGACCATGACCTAATTTGCATATCAGGTCACAGGGTCACTAAGTGCATAAAAAACACCTTTTGGGCTCTGGAGACGTATTTTGACATAGCTTATGAAGAAGACCTTTCAGAGTCTACAGAATTATCTACTAGGACCCATGGAACACCCTCTAGTGTACCAAGTGTGCTGCCTTAGAGCTGGCTTTGTGAGAAAATATAAAGCCCTCTGGCGGGGGATTAGCCCAGAAACGGCCTTCTTGTTTTTAATGTAGTGAGTATTGTCTGATGTGTCCGGTAGCGGGTTTCTATAGAAATGGGAAACCTGTTTTTTGTTTGGTAGATGGTGTCTTATTATATTTATCAGGTAAGTTTCATCATTTGATGGGGTCGTTTTAATTGTATTCCAATTGTTATGGTTTGTAATACAGTGTCTGATCTGAAAGTAACGGAACATATCGGTTTGGGGTAAAGAGAACTTGTCTTGGAGATATTGAGAATAGGGCTGCAACTAACGACTATTTTAATAGTCGACTAGTCACCGACTATTGAAACGATTAGTCGACTAATCGGATAATTATTAATTTTTTCTTAAATTTAGCATGAGGTTGCTTTAATGATGTGGCAAATGATAATAAACACAAGAAAGGTGGGTACTTCAATGAAAAATGCATCTTTTATTCAACTTTGCTGCTGATAGGCCATAAATCCAAAAATAAATAAGCCTCTGTCCAAGGACAGGCAAATATGTTTTATATAAAAAAATTAATTAAAATCAAGTAAACATTTCTTTCCTGTAAACCAAGGGCGCATTGGCAGCAGTTAAACATTAAATAAAAAAAATATAAAGTGCATTCAGTTGTAAAAGAACTTTACAATTCTCAACAGTCTGAAATCTAGCGGTTTTAACAACTGACATTTGTAGATACGCAGCTGAAAAAGCATTCAGAGTTGTCCAAATTCATGTTGAAAACATGGACTGTGTGCTACAACCTGGACACAAACCTGTCCTGGTGGACAGACCAGGTTTAAAATCAACATTCGTTCGTGCATCACCGAGGTGCTGCCATGATACGCAAGGTCTGCTTTGCAAACCTTGCAAGTAATCTTCTTGTTCGCCGTATCCAAGCTAAAATGCTCCCAAACCTTTGAAGTTCTCGTGCGCGCAGCTGCTGTGTTGGACGCCGCCATCATTTCTGTGTACGTTACCGCGCGTCAGAGACGCTATTGCGCATGTGCGACTCGGCAGAGATTGTAATGAAGTGAGATGCCTCACTCTGTTGGAAAAAACCCGTCTAGCGACGAATGTCGACAATGGAATTCATTGTCGACACTTTCTATTATCGATTTTTGTCGACAACGTCGACGATTCGTTGCAGCCCTAATTGAGAATGGCTGTAGAATATTATCACAGAACAGCTGATCAATAACCTTTATGCTTCTGCCTTCCCGTCTCTTAAAGTCGTCCTCGTCCGTTCTGATGTGGTTTCCTGTGTTTCAGATGAAGACGGTGAGTGTGGCTCTGGTGCTGTGCCTCAACGTGGGAGTCGACCCCCCCGACGTGGTCAAGACGTCGCCGTGTGCCAGACTGGAGTGCTGGATCGGTGAGACTTTCACTTTGTCGCCGTCGTGAAATTTTCATTACCGTAATTCCCCGCACGATAAGCAACTTTTTTTTTTTTTTTTTTGAAACCCTGCGACTTAAACGGCGACGCAGCTTCTCCGTGGATTATTGCAGATTAACGAGCGTCACGCCACCGGATCCTTCTCCTTAAAATCTGCCCTTAAAAAAGCGACATTTCTGTCTTCCTGACCTCGGTCTGGTTCAGCCCCGAGTGGTGCGTTCAGGTGCATCACGTAACTCCGCCCTGCTGCGCTCTGTGGCCGACCAGTCGTCCTCCTCGGGGGACAAATCTTCCTCCTCAAGATCACATTCAGCAGATAACCGACAAGATACTTTATCAACAGAGATAAAACACTCAGTTTTTGTGTTTTTAGTTTGTTTTTTATCCCCCGCCGTAGCCGATAGGCCCCGAAGGGGGATCTTGAAACAGTCTCCGTACGTACGTACGTCCGTACGTCCGTACGTTCGAACGTTTCTACCTATATCTCGGCAACCCCTGGGCCCACAGTGACCAAACTTCACATGTGGATACGTCTCAGAGGGGGAAGGGATACTATGGTGACTTTGACCTCATTTGCATATTAAGTAGGTCACGGGGTCACGAAGTGCTTAAAAACACATTTTGGGCTCTGGAGGCCTAGGTTTTTGAGCTAGGGCTCTGAAATTTTATACACACCTACTAGTACTCTGGGGACACCCTCCAGCATACCAAGTGACCTGACCTTGACCTTGAAGATTGGTAGGGTCTGAAGTTTGCTCGGTTGCACAATACATGTATTTTCATATAAACATTTCTCCTCATTCCTCAGCAGTTCCTGGGCCCACAGTCACCAAACTTCACACATGGACACTCCACCTGGGGAGAAGGGGCACCATGGTGACCATGACCTCATTTGCATATCAGGTCACAGGGTCACTAAGTGCATAAAAAACACCTTTTGGGCTCTGGAGGCGTATTTTGACATAACTTATGAAGAAGACCTTTCAGATTCTACATAATTATCTACTAGGACCCATGGAACACCCTCTAGTGTACCAAGTGTGCTGCCTTAGAGCTGGCTTTGTGAGGAAATATAAAGCCCTCCGGCGGGGGATTAGCCCAGCAACGGCCTTCTTGTTTTAACTGTAATTGACGCGTCCTCCGTCCCTCCGAACGGTTTCCATCGTGAAAACTCTAAACTTTAGTTGTGTTTTGTTCCCCGACGTCTGCGATTCCCAGGGGTTTTTTTTCCCTCAAAGGAGACGCGTTCCCACCGCGACCCTCCGCCACAGAAAAAACCCCAAGATTAGCTTCCAAACGCTTTGCGCGAAACACGACTTTCTCTGTTCTCGTCCCGGCGACGACTCGTCCTCTCCTCAGGAGACGAGCTCTTTTGTTTCGCACTCCGTCCGCCTGTTCTGAGGACGAGGGCGTCGCTTTGGCAGCCTCTCGTCTCAGGGCCTGTTTACACACAAACACTCTGCAGTTGGAAACGCGAGGCCTTGCGATGCGCTTGAGTCCGTTTCCACGACAACGGCGGTCCGAGCCACTCGGTCTGAAATTCACACTGCGGCGATTTGTCTTCGGCAGTTTTACTGGAGGGGTTTGTGGTTTGTGGGAGTCAATTGTTTGAAGCTGAACCTAAACGTGTGTGTGTGTGTGTGTGTGTGTGGGTGTGTGCGTGTGTGTGTGTGTGTGGTGTGTGTGTGTGTGTCCTCAGATCCTCTGTCCATGAGTCCTCAGAAAGCTCTGGAGACGATCGGAGCAAACCTCCAGAAACAGTATGAAAACTGGCAGCCCAGGGTGAGTCGCTCAAACACTCCTCCACCCCTCCTCCACCCCTCCTCCATCCCTCCTCCACCCCTCCATCTTCTCCTCCACATTCACTTTAAATCCACTTCACTTTGATTGACTTGGCGTATTTTCACATTTCGTGTCCAAACTGGGATTTCATTTTTTTCATTTTTTCTCGATTTTAAGCCGCCGTAGAAATGAGTGTGAATTCCTACTGGTTAGTTTCCATTTATCATCAGTCTCCTCTTTAAATGTCTTGTCTGAATCAGCCGGTTTATAGTTCCGTCACGTCTTCGCCTGAACAGGTAGGTCAGTCGGAGAAAAGCTCCTTTAAAGGCCGGATGTTACTGAAACAATAATAATAATAATAATAATAACAGTACTGGTCCTGATCGGATCTATTGGATCCCGATTCTGCAAAACTGTGACTTCAGAGGTTTTTACAGCTGCAGCCAACTTCTCGTGACGTTTCCTGCTTTTAACGTTCTTCCCGAGGTCAATTTGTTCATTTATGTCCAAGTCGCTATCAAAAGTGGTAAAAGAAAAGAATCAAGTGAAACGCGTCAGATGTCTTCGCATCATGTTGCTCCTGATGGATCCATCAAGCCTCTTGCAGGTTCTTAGTCCTCAAGTTGTTTTATAGATCCCGGATGCTGTTTGAAGACGAGTCGGTGAAAGTGTGTGACGATCGGAGAGACGAACTCCTCAGCCGGTCGATAATCTGTGTTTAGGTGAAGCTGCAGGACGTCAAGTTCAGGGTGTGTGTGTGTCTGTGTGTGTGTGTGTGTGTGTGTGTGTGTGTGTGTGTGTGTGTGTGTGTGTGTGTGTGTGTGTGTGTGTGTGTGTGTGTGTGTGTGTGTGTGTGTGTGTGTGTGTGTGTGTGTGTGTGTGTGTGCGTGTGTGTGCGTGTGTGCGTGTGTGCGTGTGTGTCCGTGTGTGTGCGTGTGTGTGCGTGTGTGCGTGTGTGCGTGTGCGTGTGCGTGTGCGTGCGCGTGCGCGTGCGTGTGTGGAGTGTAGTGTGTGGTGTGTGCGTGGGCGTGCGCGTGTGTCTGTGTGCGTGTGTCTGTGTGTGTGTATAGACCGACCAGGCCTTCACTGGTTTCCTTCCACAGTCCAAGCCGACGTTTAGACTCCTTGTTTATCTTAAAGTGTGTTTGAATGTGTGTGTTGGTTCTTTGACAGTAATTGCTCCGGGATGTAATCTGCCTCCAGGGTTGAGGGTAAATAAACCACGCTCTGCTGGGATGAACTCAGGACTCTACTATCATAGCTCTTGAGAAAGCAGGAGAGAAGATTGATTGACTGATTGTGTCGTACCTATAAAAACCTTCTCCAGTCTGAAGTTGGACGAAGCCGTCCAGCCATGGTTCCTCTGCTGGAGCCGTTAAGAACCATGAACGGTGCCAGTTGAATTCCCAGGAGTCTACTTGGATTATTCAAATCCCCTCATTTGTTGTGTGAATCCGTCGGCGACGTTCCGTCTTTCTAGATAATCTGCAGGTTGTTCCTGTAACCCGGAACCCGCTTCGGATCCATTAATGAGTTTTTAAAAGCGCTCCGGCCCGACCCCCGCTTGACCTCATCGATCTTATTGTTCTGTGTACAAATTGATGCCTGCGTGTCTGGAACTCCTCTGTCGTCGTCGGTCCTGCTGCGATTTATCGGTGCTGACGATTAAAAAAAAAAAAGAGAGAGAGACATTGTGCGTATGTGAGTATTTATATACTTTCAAATTAATTGCTATAATTTATTTACACTGTGGGCTTTCATTTAATTGAATTCAGTTGACTTAGTTTGATATGTGTGACTTTTTAATTGAATTAACACTGTAACACTAAAACATAGAAGCAGAATTTAAGCTTCTTTTTTCTTAAAAAAATCACCTCAGATATTTAATTGATGTGCAGCGATGACATTGTGTGATCCAGCCGGTTGCCTTCACGTACCTTTTTTTTTTTTAAACAAAACGCAGCGAGCCGGCTCCAGCGGTTGACAGCTGGAGAGGCGTCGGCTCATAGAAGTGTGGTGATGTCACACGTGTGATTCAAGAGGCGTTTATGTGAAACCAGAGGCTCTTCATGTAAGATCCTCTCCGCGAGACTGAATCCTGGAGGAGCCGCTGGAAACAAACTTCCTCCTATTGGAGCTGAACAACTTTGCTCGGTGTGAACACACGAGCATGAATCTGTTTCGTCAAGCTCCTTTTACCACATGTCGGTAAATAAGACGCAGTGAGAAGTGACTAAGACGCCGCCGCCGCCGATCAGATCCAGGGTTTATGTTCAGACTCAGGCCTTCACTGCTGGTCTGAGTCAATCAATCCTCAATAACTTTGTTTTTATGGCTACAAAAACCACGTTGCTGCAAAAATGCCGTATAAAAAGCATTCTGCATCACAGATAGAGACTCGTGTCGCCAGAATAAATACTTTTAGACTGAAAAAAAAAAAAAAAAAACAAGTTCTCGTCGCTCCTTCAGCTGCATAAAAAAAAGCTGCTGCTTTTCCAGAAGCTTCTGGAGGTCGAGGAGGAAGACGAGCGTCAGCTTTTCCTGGTCTTAATTAATGTAAAGGCAAATAATATAATCCTGAATCCCGCCATGGAGTTTGTAGTGAGGCTAGTAAATTGCTGTGGTGCGTTCAATGACCTCCAGGAAAAGTCCACCTTGAAAATAGTTTTGACAATAAATCTGCAACCAAACGTCTTTATCTTCTCCTTCAGTCATTGCAGGTTGACAAAACCACTATTAAATAAATAAAACTATATTTTTGTTGGTGCAGCTCGCTACAGATGCAGCTAGCTAGCGCTGGAGGGTGAACTCTCTGACCAGCCAATCAGAGGGCTTGAAAACGCCGACGTCACACTAGGCCTTCTAGAAGCCAAATATCAAGATCTGATTGGTTGAAGCAGCAGCGTGACGACACGAGTTTTACACTGCAGAACTGAAAGTGAAGGCCTCAGGCTGATTTCTTTACCCGGCAACAGGTGATGCTGAAATGTGATGGGTTCAAAGCTTTCATGTGGAGGTCGCCGTCTGGAAGCAGCGTCGCCGGGGAGAAACGATGAGGAGAAGCAGACGCAGTCTTCTTGTGCTTGACTGTTGGGAGTTGAGACTCCATGTTTCCTTAAGAAAGACGACCTGCCGGCGGTAAACGGTCGCCGGGCCGAACTCCTCTGGTTCCGCCTGCTCGGAGAAACACCCGACCCGCGAGGAGCCTCGCAGAGAAAGGAACACGCCGACTCTCGCAATCTGATTGGATTTCAAACCACCTGCGGACGTTTTAAATCCTCTCAGAGCAGATTGTGTATCTGATCAGAGCCTCTTTATCGCGTCAAACTCTGTGTTCTGGCTTCAGATGTGCAGGAAGGCGTGACGGAGGCCTCGGAGGGTTTGTGTGGAGGAGTCACAGTTTGGTTTATTCACATTGTGTGGAGCGTAAGGCTGCGCGGTTGTGGGAAAAAAATCATATTCATGATTATTTTAGCCAATATATTAAGATTCAGAATTCTATACTTGATTAGTATTGGTGATAGCGCCATAGTTCTATACCGCACTGTGACCAACTCCATATACGATACATAAAACATGACAAGATCAAAGAGTTTCGGTACAAATGGGACGCCTCAGTAGTGATGGATGGATGAATGGATGATTGATTGGTTGATGATGAGTGGACTGGTCGGTCGTGAGGGTCGGCTGGTTGCATGGAGTAAAATAAAATAAAAACTAGATAAGAAAAATCCCCTCTAAAATTTTGAAGTAGACAATCTCCTCTATTTCAGGATATGTTCGTCAAACCGATACAACCTTCGCCCTATGAGGAGTTAGGTTTTCCGTTTGGGCCTTTTTGGGCCTTTTTTGGGCGAAAATCTTACTTTGAAAGGCAAATAGCAGACTTCCTGTTCGATTTAGGTCCAAAGGTAGAGTGCGTGAGTTGTAGGTCTTGACGAGACGAACAAATGGACGTTCGTTTTAGCTCTCTACGACATTCCTACGGACCGTGGCGGGCAATTTAAATTTTCTAGGTGGCGCTAGAGAGCCATTTTTCGACTTTTTGGGGATTTTTTTACATAAACCTCGAATGGAGCGGAGTCTTGACGAGCCTGCCAAATTTGGTGAGTTTTTGAGCGTGTTGAGGGGGTGAAAAATGAGTGAGAGCGCAATTTTTGTTTTTCTGAATACGAAAAACAATAAGGAATTTTCCCTAGGAGGTACTGAGAGGTACTGAGAGGTACTGAGAGGTCAGTGCAGGTCATGAGAGGCAACGTACGAATTACAAAAGGGACCTGCCGTTGGCGAGGTCCATAAAAAAAACAAAAACGCACACAACCATGACGAGGAGGCCAAAGTTGAAAGATAAAGCTCGATTGTCATTCAGCAGTTGGAAGTTGGAGATTTGTGAAGCCGCTGAGACGCTCCGGCTTGAAAATAGACAACATCTTGTTGGTGTGTTGCTGCGAGCTGCGGAGGAATCCTTCAAAAAAAAAAAAATAGAAAAAAGAATGGCCTCATCACGAGGAGGAGTAAAAATACAGCCTGGCTGTTGGCTGAGCGTCTTCAGAGGCACTCGGAGGGCGAGAGGAGGTGGAGAAAGCGCCGCCTCGGGAGGCGGCCGTTAAAAGAGAGTGGATGCCGGGGCTGGCTGACCTCCGGGGGTCGCCACCGAGCGGCGGTAGGGAGTGCAGGAGGAGGCGTGGGCGGCTGAGAAAGCTGCTCTTTTTGGCTTTTTTGTGTAGCGCGGCGCCAACACACCTTACATAAAGTGTTGACAAAGCAATCAATTACGCGGCGGTTATTACCTGCTTTGTCACGGCGGTGCAGGAACCGTGTGAGGAAGGAGTTCATTCCGGCCGAGGCGGCGGCGGTAAATATTAGACCCCGGGAGCAAATTGGGAGCCATTAGTTCTGCGCGGCTTTTTTTTCCCGCCGTGGCGGCGGCTGCGCCGGGGGGGCTGGGTGGGGGGGGGGGGCTGCAAGTGTGTTTGGCCGAGCCAACCCGTCATCACGAATGTGTTTTCTCGCTCCGCCGCTAACATTAACCCTCGTGGCCAGAAAAACCCACAGAGAGAAACTGTGTCCTGCCTGCTGCCCACTCACACTCCACCTCCACCTCCTCCTCCACCTCCTCCTCCTCCTCACATCCCTCTGTTTCTCTGAGCTTCTCCGGAGGTGGCGAGGAGGAACAGGCTGGAGCTCCAGTACTTTGCGCAGCTTGACACTTAAGATTGCAGGCGCAGCTTCGATGCTTTGCAACACGACGGTTCCACGTTCTCTTTTCCAGGACGTTTAATTCAGGTGTAACAGTTCGGAAATAACTGGATTAGGTCATTTATTTCTAATCCCATCATGTCAGCGTCGCTCCGTCTTTGGGGAAAATGGCCCCATTAAAAAAAATAAATCTGAATTAACCAGCAAACTGGATTGGAAGAGTGGAACTGGTTTCAGCTCGCAGGCCACATTGGGCTCGATGCGACTCGGTGGGATGACGTAATAACAATAAACCTTCACGTTCTGCAGGGATGGACCAGTTCCACTTTAACTGTGGGATCAAAGTCTTGACGACTTCTTCTCCGTCTTCATCTCTTCTCTTTGCCGCCGCTGCCTTGCAGCACTGAGCTCAGGCTGGGTTTCTGCTGCTCTTGTTTTCATGCACAGCGGCGAGAAAGCAGTGTTTTTTTTCTTTTTCTTCTTCTTCTTCTCCTCCTCGCTGCTACACCTTTAGCTTTCACTTTCTCTTTGAGATTTCCGCCTGGACGAGCCTCCCCTGCTCTCCCATTCTCTTTCAAGCCGCTCTTGTTGGCTTTCATTTTCCCTCCCGAGTGTCACCCTCTCTTTTCTCTCTCTCTCTCTCTCTCCCTCTCCCTCTCGCTCTCCCTCCCTCTCTCCCTCCCTCTCTCTCTCTCCCTCTCTCTATGTGGGAGTGTAGAGATCCTCCTCACTGGCTGGATGTTTGTTAGTTATTGAGATGAAAGCGACGTGCTTGTCTTGTCAAACGGCCTTTTTTTTTATTTTTTCAAAGGCCGCGGAGAAATTACCCGACGCGTTGCTTCAGCCCAACAGGTCCGCTCCATCATCAGGTGGAGCCGGGTGGCGTCCCGCCCTGCATCTCTCTTCATGGTTAGGCCCCCCCCTGCCGAGACCCCCCCCCCCCCCCCCCCCCACCTCCCGGCCACTCCACTAACAGTCTCTGCATTATGTATCAGCCAGTCGCACCTCAAACACTCGGCTCTGATGAGGTTGGAGGGTTTCTCTTAGTACCCTGGAAGCAGCTGAAGGAGTTCCTCTTCCTCCACCCTGCTACAAGTTCCTCTTCCTCCACCCTGCAGAGCAAAGTTCAACTGTTACAAGTTACTCTGGCTTTACTTTTAACTCGCCTCCTTCAGTGTGTCTGAATAAGTGTGTGACTGTTGTAGAGCTGCTGTGGTTCAATGGAAAGCAATAGGAAGATGCTCTATAATCTGGTGTTAGGGGAGGAAGATGCTCTATAGTCTGATGTTAGAGGAGGAAGATGCTCTATAGTCTGATGTTAGGGGAGGAAGATGCTCTATAGTCTGATGTTAGGGGAGGAAGATGCTCTATAATCTGATGTTCGGGGAGGAAGATGCTCTATAGTCTGATGTTAGAGGAGGAAGATGCTCTATAATCTGATGTTAGAGGAAGATGCTCTATAATCTGATGTTGGAGGAGGAAGATGCTCTAGAATCTGATGTTGGAGGAGGAAGATGCTCTAGAATCTGATGTTGGGGGAGGAAGATGCTCTATAATCTGATGTTAGAGGAAGATGCTCTAGAATCTGATGTTGGAGGAGGAAGATGCTCTGAAAACAAAACGTCAAAACACACGTGAATCATTGTCACACGTCTCTCTGAGTGTTTCGGTCTGAGCCGGTCAGACGAACCGTCTCCTTCAAACCAATAGACTCTTTATTAGCATTTCTGAGCTCGCGCTGCGTCGTAGCTCGCGCTGCGTCGTAGCTCGCGCTGCGTCGTAGCTCGCGCTGCGTCGTAGCTCGCGCTGCGTCGTTCTGCCCGGCGACCGCCGGACACCAATCCCGGTTCAGTCGACGGCGACGTGAACGAGAAGCTCCAGGTCTTTTAACGACCTCCAC
>NC_137652.1:2810489-2860489 GCF_963422515.1 Blennius ocellaris | reverse complement strand
GAAATAGAAGAAATACGTTAAGCGATTATTATAAAAATACATTAAGAATCTCAATGTGAAGCGATTCGACGTATGTTAAAGCCTCTCACACGCTCATCTTTACATTGCTGCGTCCTCTCGTCTCGTCAGAACCGCACCTTCGCAAACAACATAGAAATCATGAATTTCTCTTCAAGAATAACTCTGCCATTAATTTCAAGGAGAAATATTCAATCGATCTCCGTTCAAGTGCGCTGAAGGGATTAAAAACAGCAAGTGAAGGATAATAAATTCGATAGGAGCTTCAATTCAGATGGGTAAAGTCTATTGTTTATTCAAAAGCATGTGCAAATAGAAATGTTTTAAGTCCTGAACTAAAAATCAGCGGTAACTTCTGGACTTTTCTGCTTCTTTTTTTTACAATCGAGGAGTTTGACTGACCGGCTGCTGTTCACGCTCCGTCTGGTCGATTCACTTTTCTCACGTTGCCGTTTCTCTTTCTCCCTCATTGTAAGAACCGAGTCGGGGACATTGACTTTTCAAAGAGTGTGAAAAAAAAAAGAAAGATCCTCTGCCAGTGAACTTTTGAAGCCGCGGCTCGGCTCTGACTCATCGGTCTTTTGACAGAATAAAATCCAACAGTGAGAAGATTGTGACGCCGTCGACCTCGACTCTGAACGCCGTCTCCAGCAGCCAATCCAGACGCTGCTCCGTGAGAGCGTCACGCTTCCCGATGGTCACGCTTCCCGATTGTCACGTTTCCCGATCGTCACTCTTCCCGATCGTCACTCTTCCCGATCCTCACTCTTCCCGATCCTCACTCTTCCCGATCCTCACGCTTCCCGATCCTCACGCTTCCCGATCCTCACTCTTCCCGATCCTCACGCTTCCCGATCCTCACGTTTCCCGATGGTCACATTTCCCGATGGTCACGTTTCCCGATCGTCACGTTTCCCGATCCTCACTCTTCCCGATCCTCACTCTTCCCGATCCTCACGCTTCCCGATCCTCACTCTTCCCGATCCTCACGCTTCCCGATCCTCACGTTTCCCGATGGTCACATTTCCCGATGGTCACGTTTCCCGATCCTCACGCTTCCCGATCCTCACGCTTCCCGATCCTCACGCTTCCCGATCCTCACGCTTCCAGATCCTCACGTTTCCCGATCGTCACGTTTCCCGATCGTCACGTTTCCCGATCGTCACGTTTCCCGATCGTCACGTTTCCCGATCCTCACTCTTCCCGATCCTCACTCTTCCCGATCCTCACGCTTCCCGATCCTCACGCTTCCAGATCGTCACGTTTCCCGATGGTCACGTTTCCCGATGGTCACGTTTCCCGATGGTCACGCTTCCCGATGGTCACGCTTCCCGATGGTCACGCGTCCCGATGGTCACGCTTCCCGATGGTCACGCTTCCCGATGGTCACGTTTCCCGATGGTCACGTTTCCCGATGGTCACGCTTCCCGATGGTCCCTGAACCTGTCGGGTAATTCTGGTTAATAGTTTTTGCTAAACGTTGGTAAAATAAATAGACATACCAAAAGATACACGCAGACAAAAAACATAACCTTCCTCCCAAATTCTGCTGACAAAAGTAACTAACACACTAACTAAAACACTTTAAACTCTTAACACGTCAACTAAAACACTTTAAACTCAACAAGTTAACTAAAACGCTTTAACTCTAACAGGTTAACTAAAACGCTTTAACTAACAGGTTAACTAAAACATTTTAATCTCTAATACACCAGATAAAACACTTTAAACTCTCAATACGTTCACTAAAACGCTTTAAGTCTAACAGGTTAAAATGCTTTAAACTCCAACACGCTAGCTAAAACATTGTGAGCGCTAACACACTAGCTAAACCATTTTAAGCTTAACATGCTAGCTAAAACATTTTAAGCTTCACACACTAGATAAAACATTTTAAGCTTAACACGCTAGCTAAAACATTTTAAGCTTAACACACTAGCTAAACCATTTTAAGCTCCAACACACTAGATAAAACATTTTAAGCTCCAACACACTAGATAAAACATTTTAAGCTCCAACACACTAGCTAAACCATTTTAAGCTTAACACGCTAGCTAAAACATTTTAAGCTCCAACACACTAGCTAAACCATTTTGAGCTCCAACACACTAGCTAAACCATTTTAAGCGTGTATCGTGGTGTGGTAGCGTCCGCCAGGCCATCCAGGCAGAGCTTCACAGGGTTTCTTTATGTTTCTTTATGTTCCTCCGGCGTCGTTAAAGGAAAGGAGAGTCGTTCTGGGATCAAAGGGTTTTTCCACCCGACACAGGCGGTGGACAGTTGATCATTATACGTCTCCTCCACTCTCATCCACTCGCTGTGCGTCTCTTTTAAGCTGTGTCAACACAGCCAAGCTCTCCCGTCGCTCCTCGCCCTCTATTCCCTCTCCTCCTCTCCTCCTCTCCTCCTCTCCTCCTCTCCTCCTCTCCTCCTCTATCTCTCCAGCTGATTTCATCGCTGCCTCCTGGTTTTCTCGTACTGCATCATCCTCTGCCTCCTTCTGTGGAGAGCGGCTTTAATTAGGGCGGCTCGTAAAGAAGAAGAAGAAGAAGAAGAACCGTCTCTGAGGTGAAAAGAAAAACCGATCACAGAAACCCAATTAGGGACTGGATTGATTATCAACAACAAAATGAAGGAGCAAGTGCACATGTATGAGAAAACAAAGCATTAATACCGCTGCTTTCATTATCTGGTCGTTAAACGTGGTTTAAATCACCTCCCCCGCTGTTTTCTAACTGTCCAACTACATTCACGTGACATCATTTCAGGATCAAACAAATCTGATTGGATGACGAGTTGTTTTCCTTTTCCAAATAAAAACATCAATAATCTGGTGAGCAAGTAGGACTTTTTTTTCTTTTTTTTTTATCCTGCAGCTGGTTTTTAAACCTTTTGTTTGGTAAACTCGGTGTAAAAATGTGTTTTGTAAAGAAGAATTTTAAAACATTTATAATTCGGGTGAAGACACTTTTAAAGTCACGCAGATGTTCCACATCGTGTTTTTGGCGACGATCCCAACGACGCCGCTCTTGCTTTTCTACACACCCAGAGAACAAGTGACTCATTTTGAAAACTCTTATTTCTAAACTAATTTTGCTCAACCTCATATCCGAAGCGACAGTCGGACGTTTGCCGACGTTTACTGACGTTTACGTCACAACCCTGAAGAACTTCAATGCAAAGATTCCATAAACTGATGTCTGATACTCTGTACATTCGCATATTTTCAATGGAAATGCCTTCGAATTGTAGTGGGCGTGGCCAGATTTGGGGGCGGGGCTTAGCAAACCAGCAGCGTGGTCGGTCGCGCTAGCTTTGTCACGGTGAGGGGGCGGGGCTTCGTCAATCTGTCAGTCATTCCTATTGGGTGTAGCGCCAGGAAGAGTCCTCGTGTTCGGGATTTGACAGGGCGAGAGTTCTAGTACTCTGTTACTGCTGTACTCTTACTCGTTACCAGTTTCTAACCGTGTCCAGCTGAGCAGGACTCATTTCTGTGAAGCGTCTTTCTATCCGGAAGCTTTTCCTCAGTTTTTTTTCGTCTCGTTATCTGACCTCCAGGTGTGTTTTGGTTTTGAGTCGAGATCCCGTGTCTTTATTCCGCCGTCACGCGTCTCTGATTCTGTCCACGGTACCAGGGGCCTTAATGTCGGGCGCCACACTTTGTTTCTGCTCTTGAGAAAGTAAACTAGATTCAGACTTGCTGCGTATTCGCATTCCGACGCAGAACTCAACTTTCAAAGAATAAATTGGGAGAAAGATCAAAACCGCGGTAGAATAAGTTCTGAACCTCTAAATTATTCAGCACAAAGTCATTTCTAGAATTAAGTTCAGCCTGAAGACCGCAGCCTGCGGACGTGTTTCCACTCGTCCTGAATTCCCTCCGCAGGCCCGGAGTTCCTCGGCGCTGCCGAGACGAGGCGGAATCGCTTCTCATCATTTCACGTTGCGTACGGCAAACGCACTTCTTCCAGCGGACGGGCGGAATGTTTGCAGGCGTGAGTCACCGCTGGGGGAAAACCAGCGCATGCTGTAAGCGTGGCGATAGGATTGTGTACGTCGAGTATCTCAGGACTCACCAGCAGAACGGTCGAGGGAGAAATACTCCTGTTGCTGCACTTATCAGTGTCGTTTCCATCATTTTTCAGTTTTTATTTTCAGCTGATTGCCCAGAAAGTCGTAGAAATTCATGTTAAAGCTGAAGCTGGTGTGTGGAGCGATGACCATCTTTTTTCTACTGATGATCGTCTTTGTCGTCCTCGCCTCGGGGGGGGGGGGGGGTTGGGCGGCACGAGCCGGGGTTTTACAATCTGGGACCCGTGTTGGAAAAAAACTGTCTTCACGCTTCTAAAACCGCCTCGTGTGGACGACGGGCCAGAAACATCTGGTTCAGGTGAACCAGGTTCCTGGTGTGGACGACGGGCCTTGAAACATCTGGTTCAGGTGAACCAGGTTCCTGGTGTGGACGACGGGCCAGAAACATCTGGTTCAGGTGAACCAGGTTCCTGGTGTGGACGACGGGCCAGAAACATCTGGTTCAGGTGAACCAGGTTCCTGGTGTGGACGGACCCCCAGTGTCTCGTCGGCTCCATTTCCACATTTTCAAGTGAAAACAAGAAACTCTCATTGCTGTTTGGTGTCATTTTAC
This sequence comes from Blennius ocellaris, assembly GCF_963422515.1. Lineage (NCBI taxonomy): Eukaryota > Metazoa > Chordata > Actinopteri > Blenniiformes > Blenniidae > Blennius > Blennius ocellaris. The sequence goes on along the minus strand of NC_137652.1, from coordinate 2,855,826 downwards.
GCGACAACGGAGCCACTCGACTTTTCACTGCTCGGGCCTGAGGAGCATCAAACGGGACGCAGCTGCTGATTTTACCCAGAACAAATCAGGGAAACGAGCCAATCAGGTGAAGTGTTCCGTGGGAAAGTAGAAAGTAGGACTCCCCTGTCAGAGAGGAAGCCGACCTGGAAGCGATTAATAAAGGAAGGAAGCTCACCGAGGAGGCGGGAGCAGATTTGTCCTGAAACCGTAGTTTTCTAAAGAAGATGAAATACCGTTTCTGCGGCTCTGACGGAGGCGACGGGGTCGTCCCACCGGCGGGGCGAGACGGCGAGCCAAAACGAAACCCGGTGTCAGACCTCGGCCTAATTGGAGCTTCAGCCCGTCGCTAAACGCCGCAGCTCCATCCAACATGTGGCGGCGGGTTCCTAACGGAGACGCTGCTTCATGTCGAGATCAGCTTCACGTGTCGACGGCCGCGGCCGCAATCTGTCTTCATTAAGCCGGCGCCGCTCCGGGATTGGCTGTGATAGATGGCCTCCCTCCCTACGTTTCCTCTGGTGTACCTGCTTCCTGGCGGGTTTTCTTTTTAGTGCATGCGACTCCGAGGAGACTCCGGTGAGAGTCAGCAAAGCTAAATACAATACGATATAAATAATATCCTCATTTCCTCGAGTCCTGGTTTGCCGACGGTCGTTCTGACTTTACGGGAAGAACTTGGCCGTGGTCACGTGGATTCATCACTTCACGTCACTGAGTGGCCCAGGCTTCTCGTCTGGGTTCAACATGCTCAATAAAATGGCCACCGATGTACTTTAATTCTCTCCAGGAGAATGTGACCACGGTCTGGGACCTGGGGTTCGATTAGTAAACGACCGCACCGCCTCCGGTCCGCCCTGGAACCATTAGTTAGACCAATTAGTGTAAATTCATGTCCTACAGGGATCCATGCGCGGGCCGACAATACGTAATCTACAACCCCCAAAATGCCCAAATGTAGGCCGGGAATTCCACCGTGAGAGTCTGAGAGAGTTCTGATTACTCAGGTCCGTCCACACCAGGAACCTGGTTCACCTGAACCAGATGTTTCTCACCTGTCTTCCTCACCTGAACCAGGTGTTTCTGGCCTGTCGTCCACACCTGGAACCTGGTTCACCTGAACCAGATGTTTCTGGCCTGTCGTCCACACGAGGCGGTTTTAGAAGCATGGAAAGTTGTTTTTTTTAACACGGATCCCAGAGTGGGGAAATTGTAAAACCCCGGCTCGTGCCGTCCAACCCCCCGGGGTGTGTGATGTCATCAAATAACCACAACAAAGCCAGAGGTCGGAGGTCAGCAGGGTTTAGACCACCTTCAAAACTCTGAGCCATTTGTTCCCGTTTCCCACTGAACTGCAAAACCTTCTCTTCATAAAAATGAGTTAACGCTGCATGTATATCGTCTATAACACCTTGTTTCCACTGCGCAGTATGTGCCGCTACTGTACCGGGAGGATTTCCGTCCGTTTCCACTGTTGTTATTTTGATCCCGATTATTTAATGTTAAGTGAATAATTGTCGCTTTCTGTGGCGGCGAGGTGAAGAAGTGAAGGGTCTTCGCCGGCGCCGTTCCTCCACACAGCAGGGAGCCGCCGCAGAGGCACCCAAGAGGTTCGCCGACCCCCGGTTTCAGACGGTTTTAGCAAACGAGCTCGAGTTCTACGACAAAAACCAACAGAAAATGTAAATATTGAAAACAAAAATAGGAGGGGAAAAAAAGACACAAAGACAATTACGAAGTGGATCTGTGTTTATTTATACATCACCCTTAAAAAAAGACAAATTTCATGTTTTCTGATGATTCAATCAATTCACTTATTATATGAAACAATAAAAATGTCAAAGGCAAAAATAGATGTAAAAGTTAAAATGAACTTTAGAATCAAATTATCTTCACCTAAAAGTCTTTTCTTTTTTTTTTTTTTTTAATCTTCCCGTATTATATTTCTGTAACAATGCAGTTCCACATCAAGCAGATTGTTTTACACCAGGAATCAGTTTTCTCGCCATCAGATTGCGTTTTGATGAGATTTGCCAGCAGTTTGTGATATTTGATGACCGGACGTTTCTGTTTAACGAGCTTTTTTTTTATGAATCCGATACCGTCGCCGTCGTCTCTCCCACTCCTCCTCTCATCCCTCCATCGCCTCGCCAGGGCAGGAGATCAGTTTCCTCCTTCAGGAAGTCTGAGTGTCTCTCCGTCGGTCCTTCGCTGGCCGGCGGAGATGTGAAGTCGGCTTCACGCTGGAGACGGGCGGAGAAGCGCCTCCGTCACTCGCTCCCATTAAGATCAGACAGAGACTTGCATAACATGCTTTAATATTTTATCATCTAAGAATATTATTCTCTGGGCATCTTGCCAGGATTATAAATGTTTAAAATGCGTGTACGTACATATTTTTTTTAAATTTTATTTTAGCACTAAAAGTTATGCCGGTTTTAGTTTCCCGCTCCTCCGAAACCGTCATTCTGTTAAACTCTGACTCCTCACATCTTTTTAAATGTTCCCTCCCGCTGAAGCTGCTCCTCAAACAAATCGTTTAAACCAGCAGAGAGAAACTCATTTCAGCTCAGGAGTCTGGGAACTCAGAAGCTTCGGGTCCCGTTCCGGCTGTTCGTCACCGTGGACCCAAAGCCGTGCAACGTTTTCCAAAAGCGCCGGCCTCCGTCGTCAGGGAAACGGCAAAAAACGTTGAGCTCTACCGTTCGCCGGTAGTTCTGCACACGTGCAAGTCGATCCACAGTAAATCAGAATTGTTGGTAAGGGAAGTGCCGTTCACAGCGAACATTTACCACACAGTCGTCTGCATATAGGGAGACGCTCTTCTGGACTGGGGCCTCGTGGCGCAAAACATCCACGCATATGGATAAAAATCTCATCATCCAAAGGAATTGGAGCCACTTCAGAACAGCAAAGATCCTTATATTTGTATTAAATCAACCGGAGTGGAGTTCCCGTGGTTAACTCTCCACCCGGCCTGTTTACAGGCTGATGTGCCGGCGCAGAGAAAAGAGGTTGGAAACTATAGTTTCCGTTCCCAACTTGACGATAAGCAAAACAAAATCCATCTTTTCCTTGTTTGACACATTTATGATTTCCATCAGATGCAGCAGCAGCAGCTTCGCGCCAGACAGAGGAAGTTTTATATCAGTTTGCTTTCACTCCCACTTCTCTTTAAACGCTCCAATTCATCCTCCTCTCTTGCTCTCCGCCTGTGGTTTCTCTTCTTGTTTTAGCAAGTCATGCAACCTCTTTTATTCATGCGCTCATCAGAACCCATTTCTCCTCCATAGATTACCAGGAAACCTCAGACACAGTGTGAGACTGTAGACTAACGTTCAGCCTTCGCATATCGATTGCATATGAAGTCTGAATTAGGCTTTATGGTGTTTTAATAATTGCTCGTGTTGTTACTTGTATCTGCAAGTAGCTAGAGGTTAATACTTGTTATTGTTCTTTAGAAAAGTAGTATTGGTGCGTCCCTAATCATTCATGAATAAAACTACAGAAAAAGACTATAACTGGAGGTATAAAGTTGTATTGTACTAGTTTGATGGTAAAATGTACATAGAGACAGACTCACTTCCACTAATAAATGGAAATGCCTAAGGAATTGGGGGAAAATGTGCAAACTTTAGTGATTTAAAGAAGAAAGTGAGAAACTTCAAAGTTAAAGTCCACTGATTAATCAAATTTTAGCAGAGATTACGATTTTGGCTCCAGACGATTTCAAATTCATATAATCGAGAGAGAAAAAACAATGATGTGGTTAATTTCCGGTGCAGCTCTTCCGTGGTCGGACAGGAAATGACGACGCGCTGACGCAAGCTACGTAGCGCTAAGTTGCTACTTTTAAATTTCCAGAAAAAGTTCTGAACGTACGGTTTCCTCTGCTCGCTGCTGACATACCTGCCGTAAACTAACATATATTGATGATAACGGCGTGTTTCACCAGCGGTTTAGGTTTCGTGTCATTTTAAAGCTGAGTCATGCTAACGGCGGCTACTAGCATTAACGCTCCGCAGGGCTAACTCTTTTCAGTACGTGACGTAACGTAACTTTGGTAAATCTGACGGGTGAAAGATCGAGCGCAGTACAACTGTTTATTGTTTACTTCTACATTACAAGATATTTTTATATATTTAACAGGAGAGTCTTTTTTTTTTTTTTTAACATGTTCAATAAATGCTGTTCCAAATTCAAAGACATAATCGTGATTTCAATATTGCCCCCAAATAATCGTGGTTAGGATTTTTCCCACAATCCAGCAGCCCGACCACTGATTGAGTTCTTCCTCATCAGGAGAATATCAGATATTTATTTACAGTTTTCCTCCTTTGCTGCTTTCAGTCCCTCACATCTTTTTCCTCTTTCGGAACGTCGATCCACTAAAAGGCCGCCGGACCGTCTCCTTCGTTGTCGTCGGGTTCTAGTTGCAGGACGGATGGCGCCTCTTGTTCGGACGTCACTCGTTCACGCTGCAACTCTCCTCGCTAAAACGCCACGTCCGCCTCCTGAGAGCCCATTAGGTCTGATCGGGAGCTATTTATAGCCGCGGAAGCTTTTCCCGGTTTTCCAGGGAAGAACGGCAGAAACCAGCTCCAACCCCAGTCTGAAGCCCCTTGAGAGGAGGGGCTACACACACACACACACACACACACACACACACACACACACACACACACACACACACACACACACACACACACACACACACACACACACACACACACACAGAGGAAGGTCATTTCATGCATGCTCGATGGGCTTTAATGCCCCGAGGGCTGAAATAAAACGACACACAAACATTCACAGCTACTTCATTAATCACAGCAAGAGGGAACACCTGACACACACACACACACACACACATACACACACACACACACACACACACACACACACACACACACACACACACACACACACACACACACACACACACACACACACACACACACACACACACACACACACACACACACGCACGCACACACACACAGAGGTGTGATTAGAACCTGTGCTAATTAAAAAAAAAAAAAAAAAAAAAAAAGAACAAGAACCTGTGCGAATGCTGAGCGGGAGCCGTGGCCTCGCTGGAGGCTTCACGCTCCACCTAATGTCTCACTCTCACTCTCGGTCGCTGCTCTCCTTTCATTTCCTTTGAGATGTTGAAGGGAAATTGAAGGTGTTTTTATTTATTTATTTATTTATTTATTTAGTTTCTGTGAGGCTGCAGGAAGGAGGGTGTGTGAAGGAGGCCTCGGTCTGAAGCGTGACCCGAGAGGGAAAGTGGCGCTCCGGAGTGGAGGAACGTCTTGTTTTGTAGACGATCCCTTTCATGTGTCACAAAGCTTTGCTGTCGGCCGAAGGTCTGTTTACCTACCTGATGGATGGTACCTGCCTTCAGCAGGGGTTCGCTTTAATGATTCACTCAATCATTGTGACCAGATGAGATGGAGGAAGATGCTCTATAAGCTATCTATATAGTTGGAGCTAACTGCTATTTAAGCATGCTAATGCTAACCACGGTTGCGTTCGGACGCCAACGTCACAGCAGATCGTCTTCCGTGTCGCCGTCGTCTCTTCCCGGCAAACAGGAGTTCAGAGAGAAGGTAACGGAGCGGCTCATACATGCTAAAGCTAAGCTAAGCTAACGATCACTGAGAGGCCGTAGAAGTGGCTCGCTGCTCGGGAACGGATTATAATATTTCATGGCGGGAGCTTATTGCTAACGCGAGCAGGTGATTTGGTTATCGGGGTTTATTCGTAACTTTATATTGGAGTGAATTTTGAAGCTGTAAGAAGAATCACATTAGCGGCTCTTCTGTGTCCGCGAGCAAAAAAAAAAAAAGAATAGATTATATGCAAACATTAATTTTATCGGAAGACTGTGATTAACTTTCGGCCGGAGCTCAAACGTAGAGGAACGAGTCCAGCAGAAGACGAGTGTCTGGGGGCGGTCCAGGTCCAGGTCCAGGTCCAGGTCCAGGTCCAGGTCCACTTCCTGTTTCCTGTTTCCTGTTTCCTGAGGTCAGCCGCACGCTGAGACGCTGGCATTCTGAGTGGGAGCGCTAATGAGCAGACGAGCGATCAGCATGTGGCGTCTCAATAATAATAATAAAAATAATCTCATGAACACACACACACACACACACACACACACCCACACACACACACACACACACACACACACACACACACACACACACACACACACACACACACACCCACACACACACACACACACACACACACACACACACACACACACACACACACACACACACACACACACACACACACACACACACACACACTGAGGACGGTGTGTCCGGGTCTTCATACACGTCCATTGATCGGGTTATAAATACGTCGGCTGAAACTCCTCAGTGCTGCTGCTGAGTTATTATTAGAGGGAATGTGGTCGATAGGGAAAATGAGGAGGGTGGGGGAGGGGTGGAGGAGGGGGGGGGGGCTTGTTGGTGTGTTGTAACTGAAACTTTATCCCACCCAGCGGCTCTCTGGGCTAAATATTCCTCTTTTCTGGAGTGTAGAAGTTCCCGACATCCTCCGAGTGTGGGTGTGTGTGTGTGTGCGTGTGTGTGTGATTTCACCCTCGGTTTGCACAACTCTGTTCTCTTTGCAGTGAAGTAGATTGATTACATCATGTTAGTGTGTCAGCCCCCTTGTTGCCCCACTGCTCCACATTTCAAAATTAATCCTGCCCCCCCCCCTCCTCTCCACTCTCACACTTTTGTCAGTTTGGGTCATTATTTCACTCATTGTCTGTATTAGATTCATTTTTTATGTATTTTATTGTGGCGGTGTGGCCGATCGGAGCTCGGTTCTCGGATAAGTTGTCGTTTTAATTTCCGTATCAGCGATTCAGAAGTCATTTCTGTCCCTCCAGTGTCGAATTGCTCGTACCGTCAAACGGTGATCGCTCACTTGTTCTCATAGTAACCAGTAGTTCTGCACATGCTCAGTGGAGACGATCGGTCCCGGTCCATGTTCTCCTGGGACTTTTATTTTGACAGTCACCGTAATAACAATCCAACTCGGTTGTCTGCAAGGCAGATTGTTCTCTGTGTCGTTGCAACGGCACCAACTAGTGGCCCGACATGAAAACCACATCGTCATTTTCAACACGTCGCCGTGTGAACGTGAAACTTTTCCCAAACACAAAAACGAGTTTTCACCTGAAACGTGTCGACGTGCTTCTTTATTATTATTATTATTATTATTATTATTATTATTATTATTATTATTATTATTATGTTGATTTTTATTGATGGGAGACGTTTGTTCCTTGATGTCGTTCACGTAGATCAGGGGTCGGCAACCTTTAATGCTCAAAGAGCCATTTGGTCCCGTTTCCCACTGAACACGACACCCAGAGAGCCGCACACATTTTATTTTGACAGTCCCACAGGAAGACCATGCCAGGACGACACGACACACAAAACCTCCTTCACTGCTGGTTGACGACTTACAACTAATAAACTAAACTACATGAACTAAGCAACAAAAACACAATTATGACAAACCTAACATAACCCCCAATAATTACATTTAAAACACCACAAACAGAAACTCCCATGATGCATTGCAGCTCTCAGCTCCTTTATCGCTACACATTATTAAAATGGAAGATAAATGTGTGAGATGTGGATTGTTAGAACCATGAGTGTGATGGTGTGTCTTTAATGTCCTGTAGTTGTTGTGTGATTCACTAGAATGTTCCGTCACTCTCAACAAGTCTGTAATGAACCTCCTGGAACTGTCGGCTTTTACTGTGAAAGGTACAGGAAGCTCCCAGCTTCAGACACCAGTTGAGCCGCTGTCATGACCTGCAGCCGCGATTCTACGTTCTTCATCCATTATTGTTGTAATGACGTCACGTCGCTGCGTCGTTCACGACCCTACATTTTACCACTCTTTGTAGCGGGACTGCGCTCTGGGTGGCCTTGCCTCCTTACGTCCCTCTCTGGGTGGCCTTGCCTCCTTACGTCCCTCCGGGTTTGAACCATCAGGCTCGTCGTCTCCCGTTTTCGCCCGAAAACTAGTCAATTCGCTAAAAGCCGTGGGCGACCGCGCGACTCCTCCACACACTTTAAACATCCATAGAGAGACAATTTAGTGGTAAACAAGTTGCTGTGATACGTCGTTGCTCCTTTAGCCGGCTGGTAAAGAGGCATTAACAGGATTCAATCTGCTCCGGAGCACAAACGACTCCCGATACGTCTCTGGGGGGGGGTTTGTTTGTGTCTCCGTGATCAATACTCGTAACTCCTGGAGTCGGAGCGCCGCAGCGGCTCCGGGTCAGACGTGGCCGCGGGCAGACGGCCAGCGTCACGCCGCTGATTATTCCCACGCAAACACTGATTAACGCCGACGACAGCGTGACGTCTGATCTGCCGGCAGATCGTCTGGTGACTCACTGGGTCGTCCGTCACTCGTCGGGTCCTTCGGTCTCTGGGACTTCAGGTCCGAGCAGCGGCGGCGGCGGCGGCAGCGGCAGCGGCAGCAGGAGGCCTGTGACATCAGGAATGCAGCTGTTACTGCAGCACAGCTGAAATGTGACTTTTAGTGGACGTTGGGCGGCAGCGGCCCCGTCGCCACGGTGATGGCTCGTGGCACCGCTGCCTGCCTCGATTCCCTCCTCAATCACCCGGCGGCGGTGGCGCTCTCCCCGCGGGCGGCTGGAAATGAGGGGCGGCAGTTGATTAGAGCGCCGCGGCAACAAGGCGCCCGGATGAGAATGGCAGCTGGAAGGAGCTGGACCCGGGAACAGCTGGACCCGGGAACAGCTGGACCCGGGAACAAGATCCACCGCCTCGCCTCCTCCTTTCTCACCTCTCCACCGCCTCGCCTCCTCCTCACCTCCACCTCTCCACCGCCTCTCCATCGCCTCACTTCCACCTCTCCACCGCCTCGCCTTCTCCTCTCTCACCTCTCCACCGTCTCTCCTCCTCTCTCACCTCACTCCTCCTCAGCTCCGCCTCTCCACCGCCTCTCCTCCTCCTCTCTCACCTCTCCACCGCCTCTCCTCCTCCTCTCTCACCTCTCCACCGCCTCACCTCCTCCTCTCTCACCTCTCCACCGCCTCACCTCCTCCTCCTCCTCTCACCTCTCCACTGCCTCTCCTCCTCCTCTCTCACCTCTCCTCCTCCTCTCCACCGCCTCTCCATCGCCTCACCTCCACCTCTCCACCGCCTCGCCTTCTCCTCTCTCACCTCTCCACCGTCTCTCCTCCTCTCTCACCTCACCTCCTCCTCAGCTCCGCCTCTCCACCGCCTCAGCGCCACCTCTCCACCGCCTCTCCTCCTCCTCTCTCACCTCTCCACCGCCTCACCTCCTCCTCCTCTCTCACCTCTCCACCGCCTCACCTTCTCCTCCTCCTCTCACCTCTCCACCGCCTCACCTCCTCCTCCTCTCTCACCTCTCCACCGCCTCTCCTCCTCCTCTCTCACCTCTCCACCGCCTCACCTTCTCCTCCTCTCACCTCTCCACCGCCTCACCTTCTCCTCCTCTCACCTCTCCACCGCCTCACCTTCTCCTCCTCCTCTCACCTCTCCACCGTCTCTCCTCCTCTCTCACCTCTCCACCGCCTCACCTCCTCCTCCTCTCTCACCTCTCCACCGTCTCTCCTCCTCCTCTCACCTCTCCACCACCTCGCCTTCTCCTCTCTCACCTCTCCACCGCCTCTCCTCCTCCTCTCTCACCTCTCCACCGCCTCACCTCCTCCTCCTCCTCTCACCTCTCCACCGCCTCGCCTTCTCCTCTCTCACCTCTCCTCCTCCTCTCTCACCTCTCCACCGTCTCTCCTCCTCTCTCACCTCTCCACCGCCTCACCTCCTCCTCCTCTCTCACCTCTCCTCCTCCTCTCCACCGCCTCTCCATCGCCTCACCTCCACCTCTCCACCGCCTCGCCTTCTCCTCTCTCACCTCTCCACCGTCTCTCCTCCTCTCTCACCTCTCCACCGTCTCTCCTCCTCTCTCACCTCACCTCCTCCTCAGCTCCGCCTCTCCACCGCCTCAGCGCCACCTCTCCACCGCCTCTCCTCCTCCTCTCTCACCTCTCCACCGCCTCACCTCCTCCTCCTCCTCTCACCTCTCCACCGCCTCACCTCCTCCTCCTCTCTCACCTCTCCTCCTCCTCTCCACCGCCTCTCCATCGCCTCACCTCCACCTCTCCACCGCCTCGCCTTCTCCTCTCTCACCTCTCCACCGTCTCTCCTCCTCTCTCACCTCTCCACCGTCTCTCCTCCTCTCTCACCTCACCTCCTCCTCAGCTCCGCCTCTCCACCGCCTCAGCGCCACCTCTCCACCGCCTCTCCTCCTCCTCTCTCACCTCTCCACCGCCTCTCCTCCTCCTCTCTCACCTCTCCACCGCCTCTCCTCCTCCTCTCTCACCTCTCCACCGCCTCTCCTCCTCCTCTCTCACCTCACCTCCTCCTCAGCTCCGCCTCTCCACCGCCTCAGCGCCACCTCTCCACCGCCTCTCCTCCTCCTCTCTCACCTCTCCACCGCCTCTCCTCCTCCTCTCTCACCTCTCCACCGCCTCTCCTCCTCCTCTCTCACCTCACCTCCTCCTCAGCTCCGCCTCTCCACCGCCTCAGCGCCACCTCTCCACCGCCTCTCCTCCTCCTCTCTCACCTCTCCACCGCCTCTCCTCCTCCTCTCTCACCTCTCCACCGCCTCTCCTCCTCCTCTCTCACCTCTCCACCGCCTCTCCTCCTCCTCTCTCACCTCTCCACCGCCTCGCCTTCTCCTCTCTCACCTCTCCACCGTCTCTCCTCCTCCTCTCACCTCTCCACCGCCTCACCTCCACCCGCTTCCATTGGGGAAATCAGCAGCTTGATTATCTCCGTCAGCTCGTCTTCTCATAATCTCATAATGGTCCCGGATTTGAAGCCCGTCCCCGTATTTGCATTTTTATTTTTTTTTCCTGAGAACTTGGATACAATCCACACAACTATCAGGGAAAAAAATTGGTGTCGGTTTTAATCCCATTTCCTCTTGTGAGATGCAACTTTCAGTGTCGGACTCAAATTAAAAGAAACAAGACAAAGACAACATCCATCTGAGGTTGTTGTTTTTATTTTTTTCCACGTCTGTGCTTTAATTGGCCGGCGCCTCTGAGGCGTCGCCGCCTCGCCTCAATCTCACATGTTCACACAAACACACAGCAGCTCCAGTGTAATACAGTGTAATGAAGCTTTCTGAATTAATCACATGTGCATAATGAGAGCATGTCCCACATTCCTTTGGCTTTTTTTTTTTTTTCTATTTTAATCCCCCCCCCCCCCCCCTCCCCCACACACACAATCTTTCCTGCTAACGACTCCGGCGTCGGACCGCCGAGCTCGTTTCCACAGTCGGCGCTCATAAACGGGAAAAGCTCTGCTGGGAAATCCCCCCCCTTTTTTTTTTTTTTTTTTAGGTTTTCCTCTTCGTCGGCGTGAAACACAGTTCAGGGGAAGCCAGTGCAGGTTTGACTGGACGCGTTCATAAAATAGCGGCTTGAAGCTTTTAGGAGCCGTCAGACAGGAAGTCATCGATTCACCAGATCAGGTTCCCAGGATCACGGAATGCCCGGATGTTTTACCGGAAACTGGTCCAGTGATCCCGGAGGGAAGTTTGATGGAAATGTGGAGCTCCTCCCACAACTTGTTGTTGATTTGCAAAGAATATTTGAAGGATAAAACGGGTTTATGGTCAAATAAAGTTCGTTAACGTCACAAACTGTCAAAACGTGACGTGGAAAAAAACAACAAATACTTCAGCGGTAAACAACTTGTCTGACTAGAATTGACGAATGACGGCGAGTCATGTGACGCGACGTCGCCATTCAAGATGGCGGCGCCGTCGATAGCGTAACAATTCATGTGTTCGTGTTGTTAAGTGTTCCTGAGGTTCTGAATTCTGACTGTTAGAGGAGTCAGTGAACGCATCCTGGAGAGCAGGATGGGGGGGGTGGGGGGGGTACCTGGTAGAATACTGCTGGTACCTGCTAGAATACTGGTTGTACCTGCTAGAATACTGCTGGTACCTGTTAGAATACTGCTGCTACCTGCTAGAGTACTGCTGGTACCTGCTAGAGTACTGCTGGTACCTGTTAGAATACTGCTGGTACCTGTTAGAATACTGCTGGTACCTGCTAGAGTACTGCTGCTACCTGCTAGAGTACTGCTGGTACCTGTTAGAATACTGCTGGTACCTGCTAGAGTACTGCTGGTACATGTTAGAATACTGCTAGAATACTGCTGGTACCTGCTAGAGTACTGCTGGTACCTGCTAGAATACTGCTGCTACCTGCTAGAGTACTGCTGGTACCTGTTAGAATACTGCTAGAATACTGCTGGTACCTGCTAGAATACTGCTGGTACTTGCCAGAATACTGCTGGTACCTGCTACAATACTGCTAGAATACTGCTGGTACCTGCTAGAATACTGCTGGTATCTGCCAGAATACTGCTGGTAGCTGCGAGAATACTGCTGGTACTTGCCAGAATACTGCTGGTACCTGCTAGAATACTGCTAGAATACTGCTGGTACCTGTTAAACTACTGCTGGTACCTGTTAGAATACTGGTGGTACCTGATAGAATACTGTTGGTACCTGATAGAATACTGCTGGTACCTGCTAGAATACTGCTGGTACCTGTTAGAATACTGGTGGTACCTGCTAGAATACTGCTGGTACCTGTTAGAATACTGCTGGTACCTGTTAGAATACTGGTGGTACCTGATAGAATACTGGTGGTACCTGATAGAATACTGTTGGTACCTGATAGAATACTGCGGGTACCTGCTAGAATACTGCTGGTACCTGTTAGAATACTGGTGGTACCTGATAGAATACTGCTGGTACCTGCTAGAATACTGCTGGTACCTGCTAGAATACTGGTTGTACCTGCTAGAATACTGGTATTCCTCCACCCTTCACGACAGTTAACAGGTAATGAAGCCGGTGAAACTTCTTACAACGTTCCAATATGAAGGACTGAAGAGGAGATTCTCGGCTTTTTCACCGTAAAAAATGAAAAATTGGGACATGAGACCAGTTTTTGTCGGTAACGGACCGACTGTCCCACGTGTTCCGCCGTCGCCGGTGCTCCCCCAGAGGGGACGAGGTAAAGTCGAAGAGGCGAACGGTGGAAGTCACACGACACACTTTTCACTCTTTCTGTATCCGGAGCACTTTGTGCTTTGCAGTATATTTGGGCTGGCCTCGCCCTCTCCCGTGCACGGCGCCCCGGCACTTAGTGCTTCTGGACCTTCTGCCGGTTACATAACCGGTGTCACTTAGTCAGCGGCGGCGGCAGCAGCAGCGTCCCGCCTCCTGCTGCTCTCCTCCCGCATCCACTTTTCCCAAAAAAAAACACACAACGGACGGCTTGAAGTGACGACTTTTATCTCTCCAAGCCGTCGCCGCCTGTGCTGCCGGAGTTTGGTCTGTCCGCGGTTGGCGTGAGAGAAACGCCGTCACGCGGCCCGGTGAAGGGCTTTGAGAGTCGGCGCGGCGGCGGCGGCGCTGACAGGAGGCGCCGGCTGGCAGGACGGCGGCGTGACGTGTCCCTCGCCCCGCTGCGACGTGACTCAGCTCCGACGCTCTGGTCCCGGCAGGGGGGGGCGCCGTCACCGCCGTCGTCTGTTTGCTCTCGGCGCCTCGTCAAGATAGGTTGTACTTTTGCAGCCGAGTCTGAATAATTGCTCTTGTTTGAACCGCGCGGAATCCAGATTAATCTCAAGACAAGGCCAACAGGTGGTTTTTATTTGTTTTTTGTCCGGAATACAGTTTTCTAACCTCCATACTTGACCAACTGTTCATGAAAACACATTTCTGTTCGCCGCATGGTCCGGGGGCGGAGCTTCATTGGGGTCTGCGTGGCGTTCAGCCCGAAGACGGTGTGAGCCGGCACCAAAACCAGTTCCTCAGGTGGTCCAGGGTCATGTGACCACAGAGGATTTGCAGTGCGAACAGTCAGAGGAAGGTGTAGTACATAATACACAAACGTTGTACGCACCGTGTTCTCGTTCTTTACAACTTTACAACCTTCTGAAGAAACTGGAAAACGACACACAAATGAAAAATGGCGCCGAGTTGAAATCCCTGTGGAGAAAAGGGTTTTTTGGCGTCTTACCGACGTCTGGAGGAAAAACTGTGTTTCCTGTTGGACGAGAGCTTCTGGTGACGAGCCCAGAACTCCATAATCCAACCAGATCCTGCAGAGGACACAGTTATAAACCGAATCCAAGTTAGAAAATCCTTTCTGACCCTTCTAGAATCTGCTCTGCTGCGGCCAGAACATTAGGACCGCCTGGATAATCTTCACTTTGTCAACCGTCGATGTGGATTCTTCTTCACCGCTGAAGGTCTGCAAAGATCGCTAAAGTATGAAGTGGTGAGGCGCAGCTGAACTGCTTGTTGTGGTAGACGGTGGTCAGTACGATGGACGGTGGTCAGTACGATTCCCCTGGTGGTAGACGGTGGTCGGTACGAGTCCCCTGGTGGTAGACGGTGGTCAGTACGATGGACGGTGGTCAGTACGATTCCCCTGGTGGTAGACGGTGGTCGGTACGAGTCCCCTGGTGGTAGACGGTGGTCAGTATGATTCCCCTGGTGGTAGACGGTGGTCGGTACGAGTCCCCTGGTGGTAGACGGTGGTCAGTACGATTCCCCTGGTGGTAGACGGTGGTCAGTACGATTCCCCTGGTGGTAGACGGTGGTCAGTACTCGTACTCTGGTGGTAGACGGTGGTCAGTATGATTCCCCTGGTGGTAGACGGTGGTCAGTACGATTCCCCTGGTGGTAGACGGTGGTCAGTACGATTCCCCTGGTGGTAGACGGTGGTCAGTACTCGTACTCTGGTGGTAGACGGTGGTCAGTACGAGTCCCGTGGTGGTAGACGGTGGTCGGTACGAGTTCCCTGGTGGTAGACGGTGGTCAGTATGATTGACGCTGGTCGGTACGAGTCCCGTGGTGGTAGACGGTGGTCGGTACGAGTCCCGTGGTGGTAGACGGTGGTCAGTACTCGTACTCTGATGGTAGACAGTGGTCAGTACGATTGACGGTGGTCAGTACAAGTCCCCTGGTCAGTATGAGTCTCCTGGTAGTAGACCGTGGTCAGTACTCTTACTCTGGTGGTAGACGGTGGTCAGTACGAGTCCCCTGGTGGTAGACGGTGGTCAGTGTGAATACTTGCAGCCTCACGTACAACAACCTCCTGCACCGTCTCTTCGGACCTCTTTTGATCAGAAACAACACAAACCTCTGCAGCAGAATTTACACCGGCTTGTCTGTTTCCTGTCTGTGACTCGGGAATAACTCTTAAAAGCCACCGTTCAGTGGGAAAGACCCCACAAGACCTGGAGCTCTGCCGAGTCTCCCACCAGTGTAACTCACTTCAGCTGTCAGTGCTCTGAAAAGATAAATAAAAACCTGCCGTCGCAGTATTGAGATTAAAACCTCACAGCTCTGAGGCCACGAGAATGAAAAAAAAAGTAACACGAAGCTCTGAGTGCAAAGACCAAGTGGTCATTCGCACAGACCGTCTGTCTCGTTGTGACCGTCGCCACGTCTGAAGACGACTTCCTCCTTCGACCCAGACGCTGGATCGTCTCCGACGTCACGTCGTTGACACTCGTTCCGTGACGTCTTCAGCCGGAGTGTTTGACGTCGTCGTCGCCGTGTCACGACCTCGTGATGCGTCTCCACCGCGCCGCGGCGCCGGGTTCGTGAGATGGTCTTCACTGTATGTGCTTTATGCAACGGAGTGTGCGTCCTTGTGAAACTCGTTGCCAGTGACAACCTGTCGAGTGGCTTTGTGCTCTTTGTCGGGGGGAAACACTGTGTTTTGCAGCTTTTCTAATGAAATTTACTGTCAGAAAAGTAATTATAGTTTCTCCAGTAGTGTCACACAGCAGGAGCCACAAGCTTTTCTAGTTTCACTGATTAACTGAACGTGGTTCTTGTGTTCGGAGTATGAAGTTTTAACAAAAGCACTGCAGTTATTCTGTTGGTTGGTGTGACCGTCTCCTCGGCTAGCCTCCAGTTGCTCGTTAGCCACGTGCGCTAACACTAGAATACTGCTGGTACCTGCCAGAATACTGCTGGTACCTGCTAGAATACTGCTGGTACCTGCTAGAATACTGCTGGTACCTGCTAGAATACTGCTGGTACCTGCTAACACACTGCTGGTACCTGCTAGAATACTGCTGGTACCTGCTAGAATACTGCTGGTACCTGCTAGAATACTGCTATTACCTGCCAGAATGCTGCTGGTGCCTGCCAGAATGCTGCTGGTACCTGCTAGAATACTGCTGGTACCTGCTAGAATACTGCTGGTACCTGCTAACACACTGCTGGTACCTGCTAGAATACTGCTGGTACCTGCTAACACACTGCTGGTACCTGCTAGAATACTGCTGGTACCTGCCAGAATACTGCTGGTACCTGCTAGAATCCTGCTTGTACCTGCTAGAATACTGCTTGTGCCTGGTAGAATACTGCTGGTACCTGCTAGAATACTGCTGGTACCTGCTAGAATCCTGCTTGTGCCTGGTAGAATACTGCTGGTACCTGCTAGAATACTGCTGGTACCTGCCAGAATACTGCTGGTACCTGCTAGAATCCTGCTTGTACCTGCTAGAATACTGCTTGTGCCTGGTAGAATACTGCTGGTACCTGCTACCGAGGGCGTTTTAATCGGTAACGACCGACTGTATGATGTATTCCGCCGTCGCTGCACAGTGAAGACGTGTCTTATACGAGGGACGTCCGTTCACGACGCCGAGTCTCATTTTCGTTCGGCGGCTCTTGAACGGAGCTCGTATGTTTTCCAGCGCGACGCGGGAACAAACCGACCTGAGCAGTGTTTACAGTGCAACTCGTCCGTGAAGCAGAACAAATGCTTTTCATTTGTCTGCTGATGGCAGTAAAGTGTTTCTCCTCGCCTCGCAGATTAGGATGTATTTTCTCCTTCATGCCGGCTTTAAGACGTTGCTTGTTTATGACGGATGAAGTTCCGTTCCAGCGTTGACTGATGTCCGTTTCTGCCCGAGCTCCTCACGTCCACAATGAATAAACCCTTTTTTTTTTTCCCCTCCCACCGCCGCCGTGAGACTTTCCGTGATTTACTGTGTGTTACAAGACTAAATTCTCTGTGGAGATTTTCAACATTGTGTGAAGTTTGTTAGATATCGAAGGATCCGACAGAAACTGTCGGTGATGGATTGGACCGGAGCAGGAAACTGCGTGGGCCTTGTTGTGGGACCGACTGTCTGAGGACAGTCCCGCTGAGGACAGTCCCACTGAGGACAGTCCCCCTGAGGCCTGGGATCAGAATCAATAAATCAGCTGATCGCATTGATATGTCGCTATATTGCCATTGAGGAAACAAACGTCTCTTCACGCTTGTCGACCTCGATTTGTCTCATGGCAAAATGAAGGAGTGAAGTCTGGGATCTAGAACCTTTGTCTCTACGAGGTACTCGAGGTACCGCAGTGGGAAGTAGGAGGAAAAAGCCAAATGAGTTGTCCATGACGGGTTCCAGCCTTGCCAGGATCCTCCTGTCACCACTTCCTGGATGGCCTCCAGGACAGAACCAGGTCTACAGGACAGAACCAGGCCTACAGGACAGAACCAGGCCTCCAGGACAGAACCAGGTCTTCCGGACAGAACCAGATCTCCAGGACAGAACCGGGACTTCAGAACAGAACCAGGCCTCCAGGACAGAACCAGGCCTCCAGGACAGAACCAGGCTTCCAGGACAGAACCGGGTCTTCCGGACAGAACCAGATCTCCAGGACAGAACCGGGTCTTCAGAATAGAACCAGGCTTCCAGGACAGAACCAGGTCTTCAGAACAGAACCAGGCCTTCAGAACAGAACCAGGCCTCCAGGACAGAACCAGGCTTTCAGGACAGAACCAGGCTTCCAGAACAGAACCAGGTCTTCAGAACAGAACCAGGCCTCCTCACCAGTCTGCTCTGAGAAGAACTCTCGCTACCAGTGTCATTGCTGCTCTTCTCAGTAGTTTGACCCACGTCTACTTGTAAAATAGACCAAACCACACAGTAAAGCATTAAAGTAGCTGTTACCTGAGCAGAACTGGACCCTGGCGAAGCATGAACAGGAGCTTGTTCCGCCTTTATTTGTGGTCTGGAACTTGTCTTGTTGTGAGTGACGGAGAGAAACCGCCCCGGCTGCCCCTCGCGGCGTAAACCTCGGTATTTAATCTCACGCTGAACGCCGTTCCTCGGGGAAGTGACACGATGACGGACGGCGAGCTTGTTTCTCCTCGGGCCCTGATGGATGCCGCCAGGCCGGTGTTTTTACCGTTTAAGTGACACTCTGTCCCCGGAGGAGGCTGCAGCGCCCCCTTCAGGTGGAGGAGGAGGCTGCTGCGCCCCCTTCAGGTGGAGGAGGAGGCTGTAGCGCCCCCTTCAGGTGGAGGAGGAGGCTGTAGCGCCCCCTTCAGGTGGAGGAGGAGGCTGCAGCGCCCCCTTCAGATGGAGGAGGAGGCTGTAGCGCCCCCTTCAGGTGGAGGACGAGGCTGCAGCACCCCCTTCAGGAGGAGGAGGAGGCTGCAGCGCCCCCTTCAGGTGGAGGAGGCTGCTGCGCCCCCTTCAGGTGGAGGAGGAGGCTGTAGCGCCCCCTTCAGGTGGAGGAGGCTGCAGCGCCCCCTTCAGGTGGAGGAGGCTGCAGCGCCCCCTTCAGGTGGAGGAGGAGGCTGTAGCGCCCCCTTCAGGTGGAGGAGGAGGCTGCAGCGCCCCCTTCAGATGGAGGAGGCTGCAGCGCCCCTTCAGGTGGAGGAGGAGGCTGCAGCGCCCCCTTCAGGTGGAGGAGGAGGCTGCAGCGCCCCCTTCAGGAGGAGGAGGAGGCTGCAGCGCCCCCTTCAGGTGGAGGAGGAGGCTGCAGCGCCCCCTTCAGGTGGAGGAGGAGGCTGCAGCGCCCCCTTCAGGTGGAAGAGGCTGCAGCGCCCCCTTCAGGAGGAGGAGGAGGCTGCAGCGCCCCCTTCAGGATGAGGAGGAGGCTGCAGCGCCCCCTTCAGGAGGAGGAGGAGGCTGCAGCGCCCCCTTCAGGAGGAGGAGGAGGCTGCAGCGCCCCCTTCAGGTGGAGGAGGCTGCAGCGCCCCCTTCAGGTGAAGGAGGAGGCTGCAGCGCCCCTTCAGGTGGAGGAGGAGGCTGCAGTGCCCCCTTCAGGTGGAGGAGGCTGCAGCGCCCCCTTCAGGTGGAGGAGTTGATCCCCTGACTCACACACTCCAGCCTGCCACTCCAGGAAAACTGTGACGGGGATATTTGAATGGACTCCCCTCATACATATGAATCTGTCTTAATCTCGGGACGCCACTTGAATTTAAGGCTCCCGGCTGTCGGGAATGTAAATGAAGCGCTTTGCCGAAGCACCGAGAGCCGATCGGGGAATCGGTACGGCGCCGCAAAGTGTAAACACTCGTCCCGCCGGCCCGCTTTCACTGTTTCCCGGACGAATTCAACATTTTCTCCTGTGAGGCGGCGGCGCCCCCCCCCCGCCCCCCCCACTCGCCCCCGGTCCTCCAGCACCTCGGCTCCGGTTTCACCGCCGTCGGACCGTTCGGATTCCACTTGACACCGTCGCCGCGGCGCTTCCCCGCATCCAGACGCTTTCATCCCATTATGCCCAAATTGAATCAGGCTCTGCAGCCGATCGCACTGCGGCTCCGGGACGTTTGGCTTCGCTCGTTGGAGGTCTGTTCGGTTTGGACTCCGCCAGAGGAACAATGAGCCAGTGAGGATTTATTTTTATTTCCGCAAGTCAGAATCACAGTTAATAATGTGGGTCCGAAGCGTCCGGCGTCGTTTCGGCGACGATCACACACTGAACACAACAGACTATAAACTTGCTGTTCACATTTTTGACATCCAAGTCAGAAGCAAACAGACAGACGGGGGTTAAAACCACCAGATTAAGTTTTTCTGCCCTGCTGACACGTTGATTCCATTAGAATTCTCTTGTCTTGCAGATTCTCTCATTACTGAACTTCAAGACCTTTCAAATCATCGTTTTTCCAGATTTTTGTTTCAAGAAGTTTTGCTATGTGTTTCCACGAACACGGCAGATATGCTTTAAGGTGATGCAGTTTTCATGTTGGTCCACTAGTTGGTGCTGTTGTTTTTGTAAAGAAACCACACACACACACACACACACACACACACACACACACACACACACACACACACACACACACACACACACACACACACACACACACACACACACACACACACACACACACACACACTGCAGAGAACATTACACTATAAACAATAACAATAGGAGAACAGACATTCTAGTGGACCGAGTTGGTTTGTTATTATGGTGACTGTCAAAATAAAAGTACCAAGTTGGATTGTTATTACGGTGACTGTCAAAATAAAAGTTCCAAGTTGGTTTGTTATTACGGTGAGTGTCAAAATAAAAGTACCAAGATGGTTTGTTTTTATGGTGACTGTCAAAATAAAAGTACCAATTTGGATTGATTTTACGGTGACTGTCAAAATAAAATTACCAAGTTGGATTTTTATTATGGTGACTGTCAAAATAAAAGTACCAAGTTGGATTGTTATTTTGGTGACTGTCAAAATAAAAGTACCAAGTTTGGTTGTTATTATGGTGACTGCCAAAATAAAAGTACCAAGTTGGTTTGTTATTATGGTGACTGTCAAAATAAAAGTACCAAGTTGGTTTGTTATTATGGTGACTGTCAAAATAAAAGTACCAAGTTGGATTGTTATTATGGTGACTGTCAAAATAAGAGTACCAAGTTGGATTGTTATTACGGTGACTGTCAAAATAAAAGTACCAAGTCCCAGGAGAACATGGACTGGGAGTCATGACAGTGTCGTTCTGATTGTCTCTACTGAGCATGTGCAGAACTACTAGTTACTACGGCGGCGGTGACCAGGGACGGCCGTAGCGTTTCCACGGAGACGGAGTGTTTCCAGAAAGCCTCCTTGGTTCCCATTCACACGTATTTGAAAAGTTGCGTTTCCTCCCGTTTCCATGGCGATGGAGCCTTTTCAAAAAAGTAGTGCCGTCATTGGCTCCGAGCACTGTTGTCATGTAAACAAACAAACAAACAAAACGCTGCGTTTTGATTTGAAATCTGTACTTTTTTATTAGCGGTAACTCGCTTGACTAGCTTGTTAGCTTCGCCACACATAGCGTCGTGGTTTGCGCGTGTGCGTCGACCTGAAGGTCAGAAAAATTCCGCCGTCATCTGACGCTGCGTTCGATTGTACTCGTAATTC
The DNA here is from genome assembly GCF_963422515.1 of Blennius ocellaris. Classification (NCBI taxonomy): domain Eukaryota; kingdom Metazoa; phylum Chordata; class Actinopteri; order Blenniiformes; family Blenniidae; genus Blennius; species Blennius ocellaris. Next base: position 2,834,506 of record NC_137652.1, on the reverse strand, counting down.
GGAAAGCTAAACTAGTTTCATTACACCACCGTGTATTTTTTTTCTAATGTCCTGCGATCTACTATTACTACCTTTGCGATCGACTGGTAGATCGCGATCGACGTATTGAAGCACCCCCGGTCTAAATGAAAGTATTTTTGCAGGATCAAATGTCAGGAGTCTGATTCAACATCTGTGGTTCAAGAAATAATTGTTCTGTTGGGGTTTTTTTTTAGTTTTGCAAACATTTCCTTCCCAACGGTCGGGGTCTCTATCAAGGACACAGAGTTTCCAAAGCAGAGGGAAACTTAATCCAGTGAAAGAAGCGCAGCTCGTCGCAGCCCTGCAGTGACGGGCGAAGCCAATAAAGACTCTTTGTCTCGCGGCTCAAAGTTTCTGCGAGGAGCTAAAGTTGAAATGTGGCTTTTGTGTGTTCGGCGTTTGACAGGAGGCGGCATGTTTTGGGAGAAAAACAAGGAAAAAAAGAGGCATGTTGGTTGTGTAACAGCAGGGCTTCGGTGAGTGTGATAGTGATTCAGACCGGTCCAACCGGGCGCTCTCTGTTACATAACTCTCCGACACCTCGATGTCCCTTCCATCCACGCAAAAAAACACCCGTTTTAATGAAGCTCGCGATGCACGTGTCTCCGACTGCTACTCCTCGAGAGTTCCTCCAGCCGCTTCGCGCTGACTCGGCGCTTATAAAACCCAGTTTGGGCCAAGAAGTGAGCGACAGGTGGCGGAGAAATCGAGCAGACGGCCGTGAGGCGGCAGGAGCGCCGTCCACCAGGCCGGCGCTTCGCTTCTGGGGGTTTTTAATAGAATACAGTGGAACTCATCGGCATTGTTGTGGGAACGGGACTGACGCTGTTCTCCTAGACCCAGTCTGAGTACTGGAACCAGTACTTGGTAAATAGGATTAAGAAGACGACGGTGAAAAGATTTTTATTTTCGCTCGACGCTCCACGAACCGATTTTCCAGAATGATTCAAAACGTCACAAATCAAAAACATAAACATAAATTCTAATCTTTATCGGTTCAGGTGTGGACGGTTCAGGTGTGGACGGTTCAGGTGCAGACAGTTCAGGTGTGTGGATGGTTCCGGTGTGGACAGATCAGGTGTGGACGGTTCAGGTGCGGACGGTTCAGGTGCGGACGCTTCAGGTGCGGACGCTTCAGGTGCGGACGCTTCAGGTGCGGACGCTTCAGGTGCGGGCGGTTCAGGTGCGGACGGTTCTGGTGCGGACGCTTCAGGTGCGGACGCTTCAGGTGCGGACGCTTCAGGTGCGGACGCTTCAGGTGCGGGCGGTTCAGGTGCGGGCGGTTCAGGTGCGGACGGTTCTGGTGCGGACGCTTCAGGTGCGGACGCTTCAGGTGCGGGCGGTTCAGGTGCGGACGCTTCAGGTGCGGACGCTTCAGGTGCGGACGCTTCAGGTGCGGACGCTTCAGGTGCGGGCGGTTCAGGTGCGGGCGGTTCAGGTGCGGACGGTTCTGGTGCGGACGCTTCAGGTGCGGACGCTTCAGGTGCGGGCGGTTCAGGTGCGGGCGGTTCAGGTGCGGACGGTTCTGGTGCGGACGCTTCAGGTGCGGACGCTTCAGGTGCGGACGCTTCAGGTGCGGACGCTTCAGGTGCGGGCGGTTCAGGTGCGGGCGGTTCAGGTGTGGACGGTTCTGGTGCGGACGCTTCAGGTGCGGACGCTTCAGGTGCGGACGGTTCAGGTGCGGGCGGTTCAGGTGCGGACGGTTCAGGTGCGGACGCTTCAGGTGCGGACGGTTCTGGTGCGGACGGTTCAGGTGCGGGCGGTTCAGGAGTGGGCGGTTCTGGTGTGGACGGTTCCGGTGCGGACGGTTCAGGTGCGGACGCTTCAGGTGCGGACGCTTCAGGTGTGGACGGTTCAGGTGTGGACGGTTCAGGTGTGGACAGATCAGGTGTGGACAGATCAGGTGTGGACAGATCAGATGTGGACGGTTCCGGTGTGGACAGGAAGAAACTGTTTGGTCAGAATAGATGATGAACGTCTCCATCTTCAGCTTGAACTCGTTTCAATGCAATAAAAGAACAATTTACTGGAGAGGATCTCACATTTCACAACCAATAAAGACTTAATCGTCACTACAAGAGAACAAAAACTTCTTGAATTAAAAAAAACTCCCATCGTTTCTTTGAAACCACAGTTTTAAAGTGTTTCTTTGTGTTCCTTGTCCTTTCGGAGGATGTATCTTTCTTTCAACCCGACTTTGCTCTTAAAAGCACCGTCTGATTTATAAATCAGCGTTGTACTAAAAGTTTGCAGACCTGCTGTGTGTTTTTATCCTCTTCCTCCCATAAACAGCTTGTTTTAAAGTTCACACTCACACTTGTAAAAACCAAGTTTCTCTACAAATTACACTCGTAACAGTCGAGTCTATATCCGGCGTGTCGCATTATGCTGGTTTTGTTTTTTTTGTTGTGGTCGTTGTTTTTTTCGTACCCAGAGATGGTTATTGTTGAGAAATGTGCGAGGGGTTTATAAGAAGTTTGGCTGAACGGCGTCTGAGTCAATGTGAGGTTTGGACGGGCGTCTCTGCCGGCCTGCCAGCCTTCTTAGTCACCGCGGCTGATTCAGATCCTTATTTTTGGGGATTTGATATTTTAAAAGTGTGAGCTTTGTCTTTCTCTGTTTGTTTCCCTGGAGAGTGTCTTCAGGTGGACTGGACTTGTGAGGAATCTTTTAGAGGAATACGCCTCCGGACCGGCCTCAGCATCCCGGTTTGTGTTGTTTGAGACGCTGGAGACGAACTGGAGGGACGGACATCGACTCCTCTTCGTTTCTTGTTTCTGACGATGAATTATCCACCAGGGATTAAAGGTTGTGTTTAAAAATAATCAAACTTTATTCATCCACTTGCGGGAAGTCTCAAACCCACTATTGTCCCAAACCCACTATTGTCTCAAACCCACTATTGTCCCAAACCCACTATTGTCTCAAACCCACTATTGTCTCAAACCCACTATTTCCCAAACCCACTATTGTCCCAAACCCACTATTGTCCCAAACCCACTATTGTCCCAAACCCTCCACTGTCCCAAACCCACTATTGTCCCAAACCCTCCACTGTCCCAAACCCACTATTGTCCCAAACCCACTATTGTCCCAAAGCCATCACTGTCCCAAAGCCATCACTGTCCCAAACCCACTATTGTCCCAACCCCACTATTGTCCCAAACCCACCACTGTCTCAAACCCACTATTGTCCCAAACCCACTATTGTCCCAAACCCACTATTGTCCCAAACCCACCACTGTCCCAAACCCACTATTGTCCCAAACCCACTATTGTCCCAAAGCCATCACTGTCCCAAAGCCATCACTGTCCCAAACCCACTATTGTCCCAAACCCACTATTGTCCCAAACCCACTATTGTCCCAAACCCTCCACTGTCCCAAAACCTCCACTGTCCCAAACCCTGCACTGTCCCAAACCCTGCACTGTCCCAAACCCTCCACTGTCCCAAACCCTCCACTGTCCCAAACCCACTATTGTCCCAAACCCACCACTGTCCCAAACCCACCACTGTCCCAAACCCACTATTGTCCCAAACCCACCACTGTCCCAAACCCACCATTGTCCCAAACCCACCACTGTCCCAAACCCACTATTGTCCCAAACCCACCACTGTCCCAAACCCACCACTGTCCCAAACCCACTATTGTCCCAAACACACTATTGTCCCAAACCCTCCACTGTCCCAAACCCACCACTGTCCTATACCCACTATTGTCCCAAAGCCACCACTGTCCCAAACCCACCACTGTCCCAAACCCACTATTGTCCCAAACCCACTATTGTCCCAAACCCACCACTGTCCCAAACCCACTATTGTCCCAAACCCACTATTGTCCCAAACCCACCACTGTCCCAAACCCACTATTGTCCCAAACCCACTATTGTCCCAAACCCACCACTGTCCCAAACCCACCACTGTCCCAAACCCACTATTGTCCCAAACCCACCACTGTCCCCCCAAACCCACTATTGTCCCAAACCCACCACTGTCCCAAACCCACTATTGTCCCAAACCGACTATTGTCCCAAACCCACCACTGTCCCAAACCGACTATTGTCCCAAACCCACCACTGTCCCAAACCCACCACTGTCCCAAACCCACCACTGTCCCAAACCCACTATTGTCCCAAACCCTCCACTGTCCCAAACCCACCAAAGTCTCCAAGGCCCAAACTGCTGTCGGCGTTGGTCACAGTCATGCCCTGGATGGCCACTGGGGGCAGTTTGAGGTTCACAGTCTTCCTCAGTTAAACAAAACCAGTTTGTTGTCTTCAGCTGTCGTCGTCTAGACGGGACCTCGGTCTTCATAAAGTCCCTTGTTGGTCCCTGAACCGGATTCCGTGGATTCACAAAGTGTCGTCGAGATTTCTCCACAAGCTCTTCAGTTGTCATGGAAACGCGCCGTTCAGCTTTTGGCCCAAATCTGAGCTGCTGGTAAAAAATCAACACGCATTGTTGGGTTTTTTTGTTTTTTGTTTTTTTTTTACACTTTCCTGATTTGTGGGTTGAGACGAGGTGAACGTCCTGAATAATTCAGACTGAACAGCAGCTGTTCTGCAGGATTCACTTTGTGGTTCTCTTCTTCTTCTTCTTCTTCTTCTTTTTCTTCTTTTTTTAATGAATCTCATGTTCCCCGTGTCTGAACACGATGCGAACACGTTTCACTGCCTCAGAGTCGAGTTGGACGAGTCGCCAAGGTTCTCGTCATCCTTTCAGACCAGACGTTAATATTTTGTCCTTGTGTGACGCGCAGATTCATTCTGCTGATAAATGTCAGCGCAAACTTCTCTAAAGCTGTTTTTTTTTCCCCCTCCTCCTCCTTCTTCTTCTTCTCTCCGGCTTGCAGAGAGATTTCTCCAGTATTGTGTCGGTACCTTGAACTTTTAGTTCCCGAGTGTGAAAACGTGTCGTCGGCTCCTCGGCTGATCTCGGGTCAGCCTGACATGTCGGAAGACGACGAAGTCAAACATCGAATCTCGGGTTTCTTCTCGCTGTGGATCGTCTCTCAGGTCTAAAACCTGATCCGTCGTCTCCGTCTTCTTCTTCTTCATCCCCATGTGATCGAGTATTTCATTCTTCCTCTCTTCCTTTATCATCCTCCTCTTCTGCTCTTCACGTTTTCAAATCTTTTTCTCTTTATTGCTTCGCTCCTCCTTCGTTCTTCCACTTCTTCTTCCTTGTCCTCCGTTTCGTGTTCGACCCTCTTCCTTTCTGTTTTTTTTTTTTCATCGTTAAGCATTAGAATGGAATAGAACTTTTATTGTCTGTTCAACAGAGCAGAAGCAGCGACGGTCCGATACTATGGAATCTCAGGAGGGCCAAAATTACAAGGAAACAAATGTGGGAATATAAAGAGAATCCATACGACAAAACATTCACAAAGGTCGTCACGTTCTCTTTCTATTTATCTCGTCTTTGCTCGTTGCATTTCGTCAATGCTTCTCCTGTTTCGTCTTTGATCTTTTCCATTTCGTCAATGCTTCTCCTGTTTCGTCTTTGATCTTTTCCATTTGCACACTCTGTCGTGCCCGTCGCTCCTGCTGCGAAGCCCTGCGGCACGACCAACGACGGGTTTGCGAGAATTGCTGAAAAATACGATCAATCCCGGTGTTACAACGTGGACGACTGCGGCTTATCGTTTGTCTTTTTTCTTTTAGCGTTTTGTGGGTGCGGCTTACATTCAGGGGTGCTCTATGGTGCGGAAAGTACGGTACATATTACGGTATTTAAAAGAGTCACGTACCACTTTGTTCCTCTGGGTTTTTCTCGGCCCAATCGGGAAAAAACCCGATAAATCTGAAGGAAGGAAAATTCTCTGGGGTCAAAGGAGTTACGTTCGTCGTGGATGGAGTGAATTTGTTGGTCGTCATGAGGAAGCTGAGCGGCTTTGTGGCTCCACACAGTTTTTATTATTTCATAAGGTTCTGATGAGACGTTCCCGAGTCCTTCGCCTCCGTCCCGTTTAAAAAAACAAAACCTCGGCGTTGATGAATTTCCCGTTTTTTTTTGCGTTTCGTCTTTCAGGCGCGCTACAAACAGAGTTTGGACCCGACGGTGGACGAAGTGAAGAAGCTCTGCACGTCTCTGAGACGCAACGCCAAAGAAGAGCGAGTCCTCTTCCACTACAACGGCCACGGCGTGCCGAGACCCACCGTCAACGGCGAGATCTGGGTCTTTAACAAGGTGACACACACACACACACACACACACACCATGACGTGCCGCTGATCTGACAGGTCGTGTTTACAGAAGCGTCAAATTGTAATTATAACGCGATTAGCGGTATAATCAGCGTACAGCGACGCCTAAATAATTACAGCTCATTAGGTCACAGTTGCTGTTAATTACTGTAATACTTCACGTTTAGTGTGTAAAAGAGCGGCTCTGAGAGGTCAGCTCACTTTCAGTTTGTCCTTTTACGTATTATTACCTCACGTCACGTGAAGGGATTCAAACCTGCAACCTGCCAAGAACAGTCAGAACGTCTTGAGTTGGTATAAAAGAATTATGATACCTGAAGTCTCGTGAGAGAATGAAGCTGTGGCTCACAAGCGACACGAGGCCGACTGGAGTAGAGAGTCGATCGTCGTTAGCTGGTTATGAAGACTAAACATAGTCGGGTTAATCTAAGCTGATCTGAGTCTGACCTCAGCGGGACGGGTTGTCCTCCAGGGACAGTTGGTAACCAAGGAAACGCTCAAACCAGTGAAACAGTCCAACGTTTCTCTGCAAATACTCCTAAACCTAGCCCAAGAATCAGGCTAATCCTAGCCCAAGAATCAGGCTAAACCTAGCCCAAGAATCAGGCTAAACCTAGCCCAAGAATCAGGCTAAACTTAGCCCAAGAATCAGGCTAAACTTAGCCCAAGAATCAGGCTAAGTTTAGCCCAAGAATCAGGCTAAGATTAGCCCAAGAATCAGGCTAAGCTTAGCCCAAGAATCAGGCTAAGCTTAGCCCAAGAATCAGGCTCAACTTAGCCCAAGAATCAGGCTCAACCTAGCCCAAGAATCAGGCTAAGCTTAGCCCAAGAATCAGGCTAAGCTTAGCCCAAGAATCAGGCTAAACTTAGCCCAAGAATCAGGCTATACCTAGCCCAAGAATCAGGCTAAACCTAGCCCAAGAATCAGGCTAAACTTAGCCTATGAGTCAGGCTAAACTTAGCCGAAAATTCTGACTTATCTTAACCTATGAATCAGGTTAGTCTTAGACCAAAAATTAGGCTAAACTTAGCTTATGAGTCAGGATAGACTTAGCCCACGAATCAGGCTAAACTTAACCTGTTAGTCAGGCTAAACTTAGCCTAAAATTCTGGCTTATCTTGACCTATGAATTAGGCTAATCTTTGACCAAAAATTAGGCTAAACTTAACTTATGACTCGGGATAACCTTAGCTTATGAGTCAGGATAGACTTAGCCCTCGGTTCAGATATCTGAATGTTTTTTGCCTCGTTGTCGTTGTTTCTTCTTGCTCTTTGCCGTTGCATTCACGTTCGGTTGACTTCTACATTTTTCTTCACATCCCGACTTCAACTTCTCAGATTTTCAGTGTGTTTTTGTTCCAGGTTACTGTGTCGTCACTATGAAGGCCTTACCTGCAGGCCCCGCCCCCTCTTAGCTCCGCCCCCCCCCCCCCCCCACCTGGTCTAGTAGCTATGTCGTAGCTCAGTAGTAACTTGATTTAAAGTCCCGGCTGCTCTCTGCTTCCCTCAACTCTCATATTTCTGTCCCTCTCGTTCTAATCCTCTTCATTTCCAGTTTGCCTCGTCGCCGCCAAACAGACGATAATTAACAATAATTAAACGCCGGTCCGTTAAAGTGACTTACAGGCTCCGCCTCTGCTCTGTTTGCAGAACTACACGCAGTACATCCCGCTGTCCATCTACGACCTGCAGACGTGGATGGGGAGCCCGTCCATCTTCGTGTACGACTGCTCCAACGCCGGCATCATCGTCAAGTCCTTCAAGCAGTTCGCCCTGCAGAGGGAGCAGGAGCTGGAGGTGGGCCGCCGCACACGCTTCGCCCCGGGGGGCAGGGGTCACGGCAGAGGTCACGGCAGAGGTCACGGCAGAGGTTTACAGCAGAGGTCACGGCAGAGGTCACGGCAGAGCCGGCCGGCGGGGCGTTCAGGCTTTTCTTAATTATGAGCACAGCGTGATTATTGCACTGCTGCTGTGACTCTGTGATCTGGAGGTGAGGTGAGGTGAGGTGAGGTGAAGGTGAGTAGAGGTGAGGTTGAGGTGAGGTTGAGGTGACGGTGAGGTGAGGTAGGGTGAGGTGAGGTTGTGAGGGTGAGGTTGAGGGGGTGAGGTGAGGTTGAGGTGAGGTGGTGAGGTTGAGGTGAGGTGAGGTTGAGGTGGTGAGGTGAGGTTGAGGTGAGGTGAGGTGAGGTTGAGGTGAGGTGGTGAGGTTGAGGTGAGGTGGTGAGGTTGAGGTGAGGTGAGGTGAGGTTGAGGTGGTGAGGTGAGTGCAGGAGGCTTGTCCTCCAGCCAGCCAGAGTTCAGAGACATAGTAACTGATGAGTTCAGTTCTGGTAATAATCCGTCACGAGCAGCGACTTGGTGTTCATGTTGTTTGTGAAGCGACGCCTTCAGGGGGAAACTGCTGACGAGGATTCGATGAGTCATGAAAACGCCGTCAGGTGATGACGGCGTTTAAGACTTACTAGCGTTGAAGCGTTGATTCACGCGAACGCCGGTTGATCTGCAGCGTTAATAAAGAGACGTGATGGTGTCGCCTCCTGCTGAGTCATGGTCCAACATCCAGCTGTTGGCAGATGTGACAACACCCCCACCCCCACCTCCACCCTCATCCCCACCTCCACCTCCACCCCACCCCCACCTCCACCCTCAGCTCCACCCCCACCCTCACCTCCACCTCCACCCTCACCTCCAACACAACCTTCACCCCCACCACCAGCCTCACCTCCACCCTCACCTCCAACCCCACCCCCACCCAAACCCTCACCTCCAACCCCACCCTCACCCCCACCCTAACATCCACCTTCACCCCCACCCTCACCTCCACCACACCTCCACCTCCACCCTACCCTCACCTCCACCCTCACCCCCACCCTCACCTCCACCCTACCCTCACCTCCACCCCACCTCCACCCTACCTTCACCTCCACCCCCATCCCCACCTCCACCCCACCCCCACCCTACCCTCACCCCCACCCCACCCTACCCTCACCTCCACCCCCCACCCCCACCCTCACCTCCACCCTACCCTCACCCCCACCCTCACCTCCACCCCCACCCCAACCTCCACCCTACCCTCACCTCCACCCCCCACCCCCACCTCCACCCCACCCTCACCTCCACCCCCACCCCCACCTCCACCCTACCCTCACCTCCACCCCACCCCCACCCTCACCGCTTCATCTTTTTATTACGTTTTCTTCCCTCTCACTCTCGGCTGCGTGTTTCTGTGAATTCCTAACGAGATGCTGCTGTCATTCATCTCAATTATTCATGGGGGAGTTTCATCCAGACTGTAGATTAGCTGGGAGGGACGGGGGGGAGGTGGAGGGGTGGGGGGTGGAGGTTTACAGTGCATAGCGGAGCGAGAGCAGAGAAAAGAAGCGCTGCTGCAGTCACCCGCTGAAACCAGGCGAAGGGAAACTGCTGAGTCGCCTCGGCGTTTGACAGCAGCCGTCACCAGAGTGTCTCCGGCTCCATCCCACCGTCATCACAGAACCTCCGTCACGTTTCCTTCTGGCCGCAGGAGGAAAACCTCAAGTGTGTTTCTTCTGTCGGTCTGAACCTTCGCTGTTTGGTAGGAAGTCCAACCAGTCGGTCGGCTCAGCAAGAAAACTCTCTTCACACGTTCTTGTAAAGAAAAACCACAAACTGAGTCTGAACAGAAAACTGAAAACTAAATAGGTAGAAAGTAACTGATGAACAAAAGCAGAAATATTCATCAAGTCGTGTCTGACTGGAAACGGAGGGAAAAGCTGATTTCCACAAACTTGAGAAATTCTTTAGTTTTGTGACAGTTTCCAGTGCAGGATGATCCGTCCTCCCACAATTCCCCGCGTCAGCAGTTTATAAAGCCGCGTCACACCAACTGAGCCGCTACTGAGCGTTTTTGGAGGAAACGGCATGTTTCAATGGTTTGTAGGGTCACCGAGTGGCGGAACCCCCCCGGCCCCCCCCCCTCCCCCCCACCGGCGTCCCCCACAGCTGCACACACATGGACGCGTCAGTCTGTCGGTTGGTGTTTGTCGGTTGTTATTTGTCAGTTGGTTTTTGTCGGTTGTTATTTGTCAGTTATTTGTCGGTTGGTTTTTGTCAGTTGGTTTTTGTCGGTTGTTATTTGTCAGTTGGTTTTTGTCGGTTGTTATTTGTCAGTTATTTGTCGGTTGGTTTTTGTCGGTTGGTATTTGTCGGTTGGTTTTTGTCAGTTGTTGTTTGTCGGTTGGTTTTTGTCGGTTGGTTTTTGTCGGTTGGTATTTGTCGGTTGGTTTTTGTCGGATGGTATTTGTCGGTTGTTGTTTGTCGGTTGTTATTTGTTGGTTGGTATTTGTCGGTTGTTGTTTGTCAGTTTTGTTTGTCGGTTGTTATTTGTCGGTTGTTATTTGTCGGTTGTTATTTGTCGGTTGTTATTTGTCGGTTGTTATTTGTCTGTTGTTTTTTTTGTCGGTTGTTATTTGTCGGTTGGTTTTTGTCGGTTGGTATTTGTCGGATGGTATTTGTCGGTTGTTATTTGTCGGTTGTTGTTTGTCGGTTTTGTTTGTCGGTTGTTATTTGTCTGTTGTTATTTGTCGGTTGTTGTTTGTCGGTTGTTATTTGTCGGTTGTTATTTGTCAGTTGGTTTTTGTCGGTTGTTATTTGTCGGTTGTTATTTGTCGGTTGGTTTTTGTCGGTTGGTATTTGTCGGTTGGTTTTTGTCAGTTGTTGTTTGTCGGTTGGTTTTTGTCGGTTGGTTTTTGTCGGTTGGTATTTGTCGGTTGGTTTTTGTCGGATGGTATTTGTCGGTTGTTGTTTGTCGGTTGTTATTTGTTGGTTGGTATTTGTCGGTTGTTGTTTGTCAGTTTTGTTTGTCGGTTGTTATTTGTCGGTTGTTATTTGTCGGTTGTTATTTGTCAGTTTTTTTTTTGTCGGTTGTTATTTGTCGGTTGTTATTTGTCGGTTGGTTTTTGTCGGTTGGTATTTGTCGGATGGTATTTGTCGGTTGTTATTTGTCGGTTGTTGTTTGTCGGTTGTTATTTGTCGGTTGTTATTTGTCGGTTGGTTTTTGTCGGTTGGTTTTTGTCGGATGGTATTTGTCGGTTGTTCTTTGTCGGTTGTTGTTTGTCGGATGGTATTTGTCGGTTGGTATTTGTCGGATGTTATTTGTCGGTTGTTGTTTGTCGGTTGTTATTTGTCGGATGTTATTTGTCGGTTGTTGTTTGTCGGATGGTATTTGTCGGTTGGTATTTGTCGGTTGGTTTTTGTCGGTTGGTATTTGTCGGTTGGTATTTGTCGGTTGGTATTTGTCGGTTGTTGTTTGTCGGTTGGTTTTTGTCGGTTTTTTGTCGTTTGGTGTTTGTCGGTTGGTTTTTGTCGGTTGTTGTTTGTCGGTTGGTATTTGTCGGTTGTTATTTGTCGGTTGGTATTTGTCAGATGGTATTTGTCGGTTGGTATTTGTCGGTTGGTATTTGTCGGATGTTATTTGTCGGTTGTTATTTGTCGGTTGTTATTTGTCAGTTGTTGTTTGTCGGTTGGTTTTTGTGGGTTGGTATTTGTCGGTTGGTCTTTGTCGGTTGTTATTTGTCGGTTGGTTTTTGTCGGTTGGTATTTGTCGGTTGTTGTTTGTCGGTTGGTTTTTGTCGGTTGTTATTTGTCGGTTGGTTTTTGTCGGTTGTTATTTGTCAGTTGTTGTTTGTCGGTTGTTATTTGTCGGTTGGTTTTTGTGGGTTGGTATTTGTCGGTTGGTCTTTGTCGGTTGTTATTTGTCGGTTGGTTTTTGTCGGTTGGTATTTGTCGGTTGTTGTTTGTCGGTTGGTTTTTGTCGGTTGTTATTTGTCGGTTGGTATTTGTCGGTTGGTTTTTGTCGGTTGGTATTTGTCGGTTGGTATTTGTCGGTTGGTATTTGTCGGTTGTTGTTTGTCGGTTGGTTTTTGTCGGTTTTTTGTCGTTTGGTGTTTGTCGGTTGGTTTTTGTCGGTTGTTGTTTGTCGGTTGGTATTTGTCGGTTGTTATTTGTCGGTTGGTATTTGTCAGATGGTATTTGTCGGTTGGTATTTGTCGGTTGGTATTTGTCGGATGTTATTTGTCGGTTGTTATTTGTCGGTTGTTATTTGTCAGTTGTTGTTTGTCGGTTGTTATTTGTCGGTTGGTTTTTGTGGGTTGGTATTTGTCGGTTGGTCTTTGTCGGTTGTTATTTGTCGGTTGGTTTTTGTCGGTTGGTTTTTGTCGGTTGGTATTTGTCGGTTGTTGTTTGTCGGTTGGTTTTTGTCGGTTGTTATTTGTCGGTTGGTATTTGTCGGTTGGTTTTTGTCGGTTGTTGTTTGTCGGTTGGTATTTGTCGGTTGTTGTTTGTCGGTTGGTATTTGTCGGTTGGTTTTTGTCGGTTGTTATTTGTCGGTTGGTTTTTGTCGGTTGTTATGTGTCGGTTGGTTTTTGTCAGTTGTTATTTGTCGGTTGTTATGTGTCGGTTGTCTGGAGCTTCTCCTCCAGTCTCAGGCTCCGCCATCAACACCACCCAAAATGATGTTTTTCCCCCACAAAATTCCATCCAGCCGACGAAACACGAGGCCTTGAGGCGTGTAGTTCATACGCCAGGCCTGTGGGGGCGCTGTGACGGGAATCTGGTTGTAATCTGGGAGATTCTGTGTTTCTGAGGCCAGATTAGAAATGGAAAACCTGAATTTCCTTTTTGGTCGCAGGGAACGAAAACGTTCTGGTGCCTCATCCACAGGTCGGAACTCCGGGGCTTACCTGTGCGGGGGGGGCGGGGGAGGGGCAAGGCGGGGGAGGGGGGGGGGGGGTTCAGTGCAAAAGAGAAGTCGCATGACATCTATAAGCAATTTGCGTTTTCCGCCCGGGTGCGTCGGCTCCTCGCCCACTCAGTGTGACGTGAGGTGTGATGGAAGATGAAGAGCCGGGCTCTTTAATCATGCAGGAGGCGATCCGGGGGGGGGGGGGGGGGTGGAGGGGGGGTCCACCGCATCGCGCCCACGCACTCCTGAGAACACATCAGACACGCACATGGTGAGGCCCCCGGTGGACGCACACAGAACTACACACCTGATTGTGTGTGTGTGTGTGTGTGTGTGTGTGTGTGTGTGTGTGTGTGTGTGTGTGTGTGTGTGTGTGTGTGTGTGTGTGTGTGTGTGTGTGTGTGTGTGTGTGTGTGTGTGTGTGTGTGTGTGTGTGGTTCTATTATATCGCCACCTGCTTCCTCTTAAATGTCTCATCACGTCCTGCGTTGGCTACATTGCAGAGCTGCAGAGCGGAAGAACACGCGTGTGTGTTTCTGAAAATCACTGCAGCTCACACAGGTGTGTGTGTGTGTGTGTGTGTGTGTGTGTGTGTGTGTGTGTGTGTGTGTGTTTCCGGGATGCTGGCATTAAAACTTTTTATATCGTCTCCATCAATAATTTATTCTCGGGGCTGGAAATTCATATATTTCTTGACTGTATGAGCGTTTTGCAGAGCTCAAGAGGAAGTGGGGGGGGAGGGGGAGGAGGGGGGGGGGGGTAAATATATATATTTTGACATTCACCATATTCTATATCACTATTTTATTCATATTGGTTTCATATCTCGTTGATATAATGATCGAAGTTTCCCTTTGACTTTTATCCAGCGTTTATGGTCTGAGAGAGAATCGTATTGTTTTATTGTGCAGCACTTCTCCGTCGTCACAGTCGTTCTGGCGCGAGCAGAGGTGCGTTTGATGTTCTGAACGTGTCACGGGATGTAAAGCTGGATGCTGATTGGTTGGTTCATGCAGACGGCGATTCTGTTGTTTAATTCCAGAGACCAAATCATGAACGGCTCAGTTTGTCTCCTTTCAGCTGGTTTAGATTCAGAGACTCTGGCCTGAAGCTCCTCCTGCTCCTCGTCCTCACGTCCAACGTTTTCTGTCACGTTCGTCTGAAAAGCATCTTTATATCTGTATTTATGTACGCACGGAGCTGCTGCACTCGTATAACGTGACGGAGGCGGTGGGTGTTCTTAATGTTATGGCTGATGGGGCGTAGAGCTGAACCTCCTAGATTCTGTGTCACTTCCTGTCTCCAACATGGCCGCCCCGGTCTGTGTGCACCTCCGTCACTTCCTGTCTCCAACATGGCCGCCCCAGTCCGTGTGCACCGGCGTCACTTCCTGTCTCCAACATGGCCGCCCCGGTCTGTGTGCACCTCCGTCACTTCCAGTCTGTGTGCACCTCCGTCACTTCCTGTCTCCAACATGGCCGCCCCGGTCCGTGTGCACCTCCGTCACTTCCTGTCTCCAACATGGCCGCCCCAGTCTGTGTGCACCTCCGTCACTTCCAGTCTGTGTGCACCTCCGTCACTTCCTGTCTCCAACATGGCCGCCCCGGTCTGTGTGCACCTCCGTCACTTCCTGTCTCCAACATGGCCGCCCCAGTCTGTGTGCACCTCCGTCACTTCCTATCTGTGTGCACCTCCGTCACTTCCTGTCTGTGTGCACCTCTGTCACTTCCAGTCTGTGGGCACCTCCGTCACTTCCTGTCTGTGTACACCTCCGTCACTTCCTGTCTGTGTGCACCTCCGTCACTTCCTGTCTGTGTGCACCTCCGTCACTTCCTGTCTGTGTGCACCTCTGTCACTTCCAGTCTGTGGGCACCTCCGTCACTTCCTGTCTGTGTACACCTCCGTCACTTCCTGTCTCCAACATGGCCGCCCCAGTCGGTGTGCACCTCCGTCACTTCCTGTCTGTGTGCACCTCCGTCACTTCCTGTCTGTGTGCACCTCCGTCACTTCCAGTCTGTGTGCACCTCCGTCACTTCCAGTCTGTGTGCACCTCCGTCACTTCCTGTCTCCAACATGGCCGCCCCGGTCCGTGTGCATCTCCGTCACTTCCTGTCTGTGTGCACCTCCGTCACCTCATGTCTGAAATCCTCATCAATTAGCGTCCCGTTAGAGAACAGGACTAGAACAGACCCCCCCGGCCCCCCCGGCGTCCCGTTAGAGAACAGGACTAGAACAGACCCCCCCGGCCCCCCCGGCGTCCCGTTAGAGAACAGGACTAGAACAGACCCCCCCGGCCCCCCCCGGCGTCCCGTTAGAAAACAGGACTAGAACAGACCCCCCCGGCCCCCCCGGCGTCCCGTTAGAGAACAGGACTAGAACAGACCCCCCCCGGCCCCCCTGGCGTCCCGTTAGAGAACAGGACTAGAACAGACCCCCCCGGCCCCCCCGGCCCCCGGCGTCACGCCGAGAGAGAGAAAAGAAGCCGTCACAGTGATTTTCATGGTAATTTGTGAGATTACAATATGCTAATGTAATAATTACAGTGGCTGCTTGGCATTAATCAGCTCCTGCTCGCGGTGTTGTGATATTTACTGTCGGGGATTAGTGGCCAGGAGACGGCGGTTGACGCAGCGAAGCTTTTTAAAAAAAAAAGAATGAATAAATAAAGAAAAGCAGCGCTTTGTTTGTGAAGCGTTTGTCTGCGCCGACGTTCCCTCGCTAGGCGGCGAGCAGAGGAGTGGCGGTGGAGGAGTGGCGGTGGAGGAGTGGCGGTGGCGTTTGGCACGGATCCATCAGAAGCACTCGGTCACCCACTCGACGCCTCGCGGCGTTTGGGAGAAAGAAGGCGGAGGCCGACGCTCCTCCGTTCATTAAGACGGAGCTTCTGTGTTGTTGTTTTTTTTGATATTGTAATTTATTCGTGTGTGCAGAGCTGCTTATAGCGCGCTACTGTAAATACCTACGTTCTCACGCTGAGATCTGAGATCTGAGCCCCCCCTCCCCCCCCCCCTCCCCCCCTCGTTTTTCTTTTTTCCTTTTCTTTTCCCTCCGTCCTCATTACGGAGTCGGCTAATGAGTTATTGGAGCCGGAGATCAGTTTGTACAGCAGCAGAGGCGCATTAGAGAAACCCACAGCGCCTCATCACACATTCCTGATGAGTCCAACTCCTTCATCCAATCATCCACTCAAATCTACACCTTTATTGTTTGGTTTGTTGTTTTTTTTTTTTTTTTAAGTTTGTTTTTGCTCTCCAGCCTCCTGTTCATCCCTTGTTTTCCGTGCGTTTTTCGTCTCGCGGTCTAATTGACACGACTCGCCCTCCGGGTGCAGAACGGCGGTTCTCTCTCTCTCTCTCTCTCTCTCTCTGTCTCTCTCTCTCTCTCTCTCTCTCTCTCTCTCTCTGTCTCTCTGTCTCTCTCTGTCTCTGTCTCTCTGTCTCTGTCTCTCTGTCTCCCCCTCTCTCTCCCTCTCTCTGTGTCTCTGTCTCTCTCTCTGTCTCTCTCTCTCGGTCTCTCACTCCCTCTCTCTCTCTCTCTCTGTGTCTCTGTCTCTCTGTCTCTCTCTCTGTCCCTCTCTCTCTCTGTCTCTCTCTCTCTCTGTCTCTCTCTCTCGGTCTCTCACTCCCTCTCTCTCTCTCTCGGTGTCTCTGTCTCTCTCTCTGTCCCTCTCTCTCTCTGTCTCTCTCTCTCTCTGTCTCTCTCTCTGTCCCTCTCTCTCTCTGTCTCTCTCTCTCTCTCTCTCTCTGTGTCTCTGTCTCTCTCTCTCTCTGTCTCTCTCTCTGTCCCTCTCTCTCCCTCTCTCTCTCTCTCTCTCTCTCTCTCTCTCTCTCTCGCTCTCTCTCTCACTCCCTCTCTCTCATCTCTCTCTCTCTCTCTGTCCCTCTCTCTCTCCCGCTCTCTCTCTCTCTCTCTCTCTGGGTCTCTCGCTCTCTCTCTCCCTCTCTCTCTCCCTCTCTCTCTCTCGCTCTCTCTCGCCCCAGAACTCGCCCCAGGTGTTGCAGGTTTGCCCCCGACTTGCGTCAGACGCTCTCTGCTCCTCCAGCTGTGCAGCAGCTGAGCACAACAACGCTCCGTGTTGCGGCGCCGTGTTTACTTTCTCTGGGTTCCGCAAGACAAAACAAAAGATCTCACTTGTTTGTGGCGTTTTGAGTTTGAACTCGGTTTCTCTTTCAGACTGAACGGTTGTTCTGAATCGTCTCGTAGCTTTTTTAACGGCGACGGCGAGTTCGGCTCCAGACGACCTCTACACCTCCAAGCTTTTATTTTGAACAAGTTATCAAAGTACATATGTTAAAGTATCTCTATCTCTTATTGTATTTTATTTACTTCTCGTTTTCAAAACATTGAGTGCAGTACAACAGGTTATTTTTATATATTTAACAGGAGAGTTGTTTTTTTTAAAACATGTTCAATAAATGCTGTTCCTAATTCAAAAACATAATCGTGAGTTAAATATTTCCCCAAAATAATCCGGATTATGATTTTTTTTACTCCATAATCCAGCCGCTCTCGTTCAAAAACCCCAGTTTGACCGACTGGTCTGCTGATTCAGCGACTTCCTGTTCGTCCGTCACTGTTAAGAGTTTACAAACGCACAAGATTCCAAAAATGAGATTAAACGTCGGGTTAATCAAGATCAAGACGCTGGTGAAGGTTCGAGTTTTGTTCGTCGTGGTCCCAAAGTGATCTGGAGATCAAGAGTCACATTCTAGATGTATTTCTTTCATGTCTTTCATCTCTTTTAAAGCTGTAGCCTATTTCTTTTATCGATACATTTTATTTCTTTGTAAATGATTCCTACATTTCTTTAATTTCTCTGCAAAGCGCTGTGACTGATGATGAAGGGAAGAGTCGGATTAACGCCTGCAGCTCCTTAAAGGCAGAAACTCAACATTCCGACGAGCTCAGATCTAATTAAATATTTACGTTACGCCGCGGCTTTCACGCTGCGGATCAGGCTGTTGGGTTGTAGCGTGAAGAAACCAGGATCACTCTGAGGGCGGCGGCGCCGCTGGTTGGACCAGGTTCTGGCCTCCGGGCCTTTTGTTCGACAGACGAACTCAAACAGAAACGGTTTATGGGATTCCAAGTGAATTGAGGCTGATCGGATTCAAATCTGACGCGATTGATTAGTTGAGTCTGGATTTAGTTTACAGTCACATATTTACCGTAATGACATTCCCCCCCCCCCCCCCCCCCCCCCCCCCCCCCCGACGTATTTGTGTTTATAATATATACTTATCAAGGACACTACAATTCACTTTTCATTTTAATTGCGTTGTCAAAACCTTGCTATTATTGGCTGTAGAGCTGTGGACCTTTTCGCCTCTGAAGACGCCGTGTGTCTGTCCCCCGTCAGGTTGCTGCCATCAACCCCAGCCACCCTCTGGCCCAGATGCCGCCTGCCTCCGTCCATGAAGAACTGCATCCAGCTGGCGGCCTGCGAGGCCAGCGAGCTGCTGCCCATGAACCCCGACCTGCCGGCCGACCTCTTCACCTCCTGCCTCACCACGCCCATCAAGATCGCCCTCCGCTGGTAGGAGCCGTCCTCCTCCTCCTGTCCCCTCCATCGTCCTCCTCCTCCTCCTGTCCCCTCCCTCCTCCTCCTGTCCTCTCCCTCGTCCTCCTCCTCCTGCCCCCTCCCTCGTCCTCCTCCTCCTGTCCCCTCCCTCGTCCTCCTCCTCCTCCTGTCCTCTCCCTCGTCCTCCTCCTCCTGTCCCCTCCATCGTCCTCCTCCTCCTCCTGTCCTCTCCCTCGTCCTCCTCCTCCTGTCCCCCTCCCTCGTCCTCCTCCTTCTCCTCCTGTCCTCTCCCTCCTCCTCCTCCTGTCCCCTCCCTCATCCTCCTCCTCCTGTCCCCTCCCTCGTCCTCCTCCTCCTCCTGTCCTCTCCCTCGTCCTCCTCCTCCTGTCCCCTCCATCGTCCTCCTCCTCCTCCTGTCCTCTCCCTCGTCCTCCTCCTCCTGTCCCCTCCCTCGTCCTCCTTCTCCTCCTGTCCTCTCCCTCCTCCTCCTCCTGTCCCCTCCCTCGTCCTCCTCCTCCTGTCCCCTCCCTCGTCCTCCTCCTCCTCCTGTCCTCTCCCTCGTCCTCCTCCTCCTGTCCCCTCCCTCACCCTCCTCCTCCTCCTGTCCTCTCCCTCGTCCTCCTCCTCCTGTCCCCTCCCTCGTCCTCCTCCTCCTGTCCCCTCCCTCGCCCTCCTCCTTCTCCTCCTGTCCTCTCCCTCCTCCTCCTCCTCCTCCTCCTGTCCCCTCCCTCGTCCTCCTCCTTCTCCTCCTGTCCTCTCCCTCCTCCTCCTCCTCCTGTCCTCTCCCTCGCCCTCCTCCTTCTCCTCCTGTCCTCTCCCTCCTCCTCCTCCTCCTGTCCTCTCCCTCATCCTCCTCCCCTGTCCCCTCCCTCGTCCGCAGCTCGTTAACTTGTCAGAGGGCGGAGTTACGTAACGCCCCTGAACGCATCACGCAGAGCTGTCCGCTCCTGCAATTAAAGTGTGTGTGTGTGTGTGTGTGTGTGTGTGTGTGTGTGTGTGTGTGTGTGTGTGTGTGTGTGTGTGTGTGTGTGTGTGTGTGTGTGTGTGTGTGTGTGTGTGTGTGTGTGTGTGT
Source organism: Blennius ocellaris (assembly GCF_963422515.1). Lineage (NCBI taxonomy): Eukaryota > Metazoa > Chordata > Actinopteri > Blenniiformes > Blenniidae > Blennius > Blennius ocellaris. Next base: position 2,814,963 of record NC_137652.1, on the reverse strand, counting down.
GTGTGTGTGTGTCAAGCTTGCACATCCCAGCAAAGGTGGTTGCATCACCTCCGATCAGCTGCCTGTGCTCTCACACACACACACACACACACACACACACACACACACACACACACACACACACACACACACACACACACACACACACTGCTCTGGAGTGTGTTGGGAGGCTGATCATGTTTTAATTTCTGGTTTTGAGTTTAATTTCTAATCCAAAAGGAGAAATCGGTTCAATTCAGTCTTTACCACCAAAATACTTTTTTTTTTTTTTTCCTCTTTTTAACTAAATAACATGAATTTTGAGCGACAAAACACTTCAAACATTCAAAGTGAAGTTCTGTCTCTCCGCTGCCGTCGGTGTTTCCTTGGTCTCCTGCACTCTGATGTGTTCCAGCTGTTTGAGCCGCTTCACTTGAATCTGCCCAGAAAAATACCCATTTATTCCAGTAATTCTTTTTAAAAAAAAATACTCCAACCGACCGAGAATGAGAATGAAAGTTTTTTTTTTTAAAGTTTAGTCGTAAAGAGATCGACTCTGGCAGGAACCGGGGCGAGAAGCCGACGTTCAGTCTCCTCGCGGTGCGTTCAGGGTCCCCAGCGGAGCGTAAACCGGAGCTCTCGGCGCCGCTCGCCGCATCACGACGACTGAATCGGCTCTGAATCGGTGTCTAGAAGTCGCTCCGCCTCCGGGACGAGTCGTCGGCTTCAACTAATGTTTTCTTCCGCTCCGGAAAATGTCGAGGCGTCCCGTCGTGACCTTCAGCGTTCCCTCATTATTATTGACAACTCCACCAGCCGCCACTGTTCTGACGGGTGGAGGAGTTGAAGCTCGGAGGGAAAACTCTTTTTATTTAAGTGTCTTCCTCTGATATTTCCGGCGACTTGATCGTTTGACTCCAGGAAAGAAAGAAAAAAAAAAAAAAACCCCGTTCCTCTTAATAAAGGTAGATGGATAATAAAAAGCTCCGTCCTTCAGGACTCGCTCTCGTGTCGTTCGCCCCGCCGCTCGCCGTTCCTGAGGCGGCGTCGACGAGCGGCGGCTCGACTCGTCGGGATTCCAGACGAGTCGTTCAGCCGGATTCAGCGTTCGTCCTGCGAACGCTCTCCGACTGACACAAATGTCATTTTTGTCATTTTTCATGAAGAGTCACTGGAATATTCTGCTGCAGTGATGCATCATGGGAGTTTTCGCTCAGTTTAAAGGCACTACTTGCAGAGATTACAGGCCAAAGTAATCGGGTTACAGTAATTAGGAATTATGAACTGCAGATAGTAACGATGCTCTCTCCTATTAAACACTGTAAATATCACGTTTGATCATGAATATAAACATTTCTACTTAAGTGATGAATTGATCCGAACACATTTCAGACCTTAGAATTTGTTAAAGTATGAAAATGATTATGAAATGATAAAAGATGACTATTGGAATGAACGGTATATTTCATTCTCTTTATAGAAAATATAGATCGTATCTGATCAAATTGTGTTTTGAGAGAAAATGACTGGGACATTAAAGGTTCATGAGAATCACTCGTCCCTCTCTCTCTCCTGGAATGAGAGATGTTTTCACAGAAAACATTCTGTAAACGGGGTCGTGGACCAGGCGGCGCTCCGGAACCCCCTCGTGACGACTCGCGCCCCCCAACAGGTTGAGGGAATATTGTTAGAGTGAACTCCGAGCCGAATCGTCGGTGTTGAATTGAATCGCAGGTGCTTTAGTTTCAGTAATAACCCGACCCTGAACTCCCACCCCCCCCCCCCCCCCCCGCCCCCCTCGGTTCTCTTTCCTCATATCACTGCTCCGTCGCCGCTGTTTGCTTATCGTCCTTCAAATAAAGTCTCGTGGAGCTGCCTGGATTCAGGCGGCGCAGGAGAAGAGGCAGGGACGGGGGGCGTACCTTCTTCTCTCAAACTTTAATAAGGTGCTCTGAAGGTGGGGTGACGGAGTTCGCTCAGCCGGGGCGGAGCGCTGCATGCGGACTCGTCGCCGCTCGGCTGAGCAGAAAATCATTACTGATGGAGCGCCGTCTTGCAGGGGTTTCCCCGCCGCTGCGGTGGCGGGGTGAGAGGTGGAGGAGAGCAGGGTGGATTCAACACCACCGGCAGCTCTGGAGAACACTCCGCACCGCTGTGGTGAGCTGTTGGGCCTCGTCTCTGGGAAGATCGCCTTTAAAAGGGGACTTCATGTAAATGAGTTAAATTTCAACCTTCATGGCGAAGCAGAGATCAGTTTCCACGTCTGCTGAAGATAGCAGACGGCGTCTAATTACGGTTTATTTGAGTTTTTCCACACAGTGCTTATTAGATCTTTTTCAACCGGCTGAGAGCCGACTGGTGCCCCGTGTGAGGCGACTGAGATCTGGACCGGTGCTGTAAAGACACTGCCGATTCTTCGCTAGCTAAGTCCCTGTTTACGCCACGACGACGCTCAGAGCTCCTGAAGAGGAAACTTTAAGAAAATACTCTGACTCCGTCTCTCATTTAACATAAAACGATCTTTATTGATGTTCGACGTGACGTGTTTTGCAAGGCGTCGCTAAATGAGATTAGTAATAATAATACTTTTTAAACCAGTGAATAAAGAAAAGAGTGAACAGACTCGAAGGAGGAAACTTTTACAGACGTCTTTAAAGTCTGTTTAAAAATCTGAATGAGACCGAAGGTCAAATGGCGTCACTTTCACCTTCGGAATGTTCCTTCACATGACGGCTCTCAGTTCATTTGCGAATCTGCACATTTTGTCTTTTTTTCTGCAGTAGAGAAGCAGAATGATGGCCGTCACAAAATATTTGCATTTCAACTTAAATGAATTGTGTGTGTGTGTGTGTGTGTGTTGCTCAGCTGCTCCGCTGGCTGTGGACTCCAGATTCTTGCTTCTGGATTCAGGTTTAGCGTCTCTTCGGGGACTCGGCTCGCCACGTGGCTCCACCTGCTCTCGTTTCTCGTGGCGTATAAACCTCCTGGACGTTCATCCCCCCCCCCGGTCTGGACTTTCAGGATTTCTCAGTTTAACACAACAAACTCATTGATCTCCGTCGTGCTTTAATGAACAGAAGGAGCAATTATGTCTCGGTGGGAATTCACAAAGACCATCATTAATGCAGTTCTGGGTTTTTGTTTGCCTCAGCAGTTATGAATTCAACTAACAGTTCTGGTTTTCATGTAGATTTCAGTTCAAAACCTTTTTTTTTTTCCCAGAAGTGTCAAATGTTCATCTCCCGAATGGAGGTTTGTTTAATATTGAAGCCCCCCCCCCCCCCCACACACACACACACACACACCTTGAAGTGACTCCTCTGAGGACAAAACTCACCCGAAAGCTTCTTGAAAGATTAAACTTCCGCCCTTTTGATCTGAAACCAACAACTTTCAGAAATGACGGCTGGGTCAAATTACAAGAGCTTGACGCTGCTCGTCTGCATCAGCAGATGTAAAGATTTAACGGAAAAGTTTAGCAGTCATGTGCTGAATGCGAATCCGACGGCTCCACCTGCTGCTAGCCTGAAGGCCGCAGCGCTTACGCTAACATCGTTAGCCGGTCGGGGGAACATTTCCACCCCCTGCAGGCCGAGTCGGTCCCTGGGGACGCCTCGTCTCCTCAGGATTGCTCACTTGCCATACATCCGTCCATACATACGTCCATACATCCATACATACGTCCAGTACTGGCCTGAAAACTGTTTATGTGCTCCGACACACAGTTCAGCCTCATTAGGCTCAATGAGAAAACATTTCCCATTCCCAGGTTCTACGAGGAAACACACACACACACACACACACACACACACACACTCACACACCGAAGCCTTGCTTTTAATAACAGATTTAAAATTGTTGACGCTGCTCGTGTCTGCAGATTGAGGGTGAAGCCGTTGCGTAACGCCCGGTGATGGATCTGCTCCCGAGCTCCTGAAGACCCCCTGTGGATTTAATCTGAACTGCAGATTTATCTCAGAAATCCCCACAAAGCTCCGCGATGCAGAAACACTCTGCAGGCTCTACTGTGAGCCGGGGGATGATCGTGGCGTCGGCAGAGCCGCCGTCTCGGTGCCTGTTAGCGCCGTTAGCGTCGCGTCAAACCGCGAGCGTCTCACCGCTAAAGGCACACAGTCGAGCTCGACGTCAACACCACATCGAACATCCGGATTACAGAGCATCTTCCTCCTCTAATTTTCCCCTGGCGCCATCTCTGCTAGCGTCGATACAGTGTAGTGCCAGTGGGCGGAGTCACCGGAGCTGTTCCCCCGTCTGCGCAAGGAATCGTCCGTTAGACTGTATGAGCTCAAATCATCATCAGTACAAAATGTGGATCGTTACCATCGCGCTTTATCGTCAAGATGTGCTTCGCTGGCCGGTGTTTTCGCTTTAACGAGCGCCCCTGTTAACTGGTGACCTCCTCCGGCCACCAGATGTGAGCAGCAGCTGATGTTCAAATACCACAAACTGTATGGCACTTTAAAGGAAATGCAGT
>NC_137652.1:2760489-2800489 GCF_963422515.1 Blennius ocellaris | reverse complement strand
CTGCACGCCGTCCCCGTTACTGCACGCCGTCCCCGTTACTGCACGCCGTCCCCTTTACTGCACGCCGTCCCCTTTACTGCACGCCGTCCCCGTTACTGCACGCCGTCCCCGTTACTGCACGCCGTCCCCGTCAACTGCACGCGTCCCTGTTACTGGACGCGTCCCCGTTACTGCACGCCGTCCCCTTTACTGCACGCCGTCCCCGTTAACTGCACGCCGTCCCCGTCTACTGCACGCCGTCCCCGTCAACTGCACGCCGTCCCGGTTACTGCACGCGTCCCTGTTACTGCACGCGTCCCTGTTACTGGACGCGTCCCCGTTACTGCACGCCGTCCCCGTTACTGCACGCCGTCCCCGTCAACTGCACGCCGTCCCCGTTACTGCACGCCGTCCCCGTCAACTACACGCCATCCCCTTTACTGCACGCCGTCCCCTTTACTGCACGCCGTCCCCGTTACTGCACGCCGTCCCCGTCTACTGCACGCCGTCCCCTTTACTGCACGCCGTCCCCGTTACTGCACGCCGTCCCCGTCTACTGCACGCCGTCCCCGTCTACTGCACGCCGTCCCCGTCTACTGCACGCCGTCCCCGTTACTGCACGCCGTCCCGGTTACTGCACGCCGTCCCCGTTACTGCACGCCGTCCCGGTTACTGCACGCGTCCCCGTTACTGGACGCGTCCCCTTTACTGCACGCCGTCCCCGTCTACTGCACGCCGTCCCCGTCTACTGCACGCCGTCCCCGTTACTGCACGCCGTCCCGGTTACTGCACGCCGTCCCCGTTACTGCACGCCGTCCCGGTTACTGCACGCGTCCCCGTTACTGGACGCGTCCCCTTTACTGCACGCCGTCCCCGTTACTGCACGCCGTCCCGGTTACTGCACGCGTCCCCGTTACTGGACGTGTCCCCTTTACTGCACGCCGTCCCCGTTACTGCACGCCGTTCGCGTCTGCTGCACACTGTCTCCGAAGACTTTATATCGCGGTTCTTTGTAGCTAGCCATTAGCCACGAGCTAACTAGCCTAGCCACCGCGGGCAAAGGGGGCGGGACTTCCTCTTTCGTTCCGGACCAATCAGTGAGCCGTGTTTCTCCTTCACTTCCTCTCTGGTCAGTGTTTGTTTCAGGCAGCAGCGCCCCCGGCCAGCAGCTGGTGGAACTGCAGGATGTTTGGTCTCTAAAGTGTGTGTGTGTGTGTGTGTGTGTGTGTGTGTGTGTGTGTGTGTGTGTGTGTGTGTGTGTGTGTGTGTGTGTGTGTGTGTGTGTGTGTGTGTGTGTGTGTGTGTGTGTGTGTGTGTGTGTGTGTGTGTGTGTGTGTGTGTGTGTGTGTGTGTGTGTGTGTGTGTGTGTGTGTGTGTGTGTGTGTGTGTGTGTGTGTGTGTGTGTGTGTGTGTGTGTGTGTCCTGCAGGATCCCTGGCAGGCTGAACGACAGACGAACGCCTCTCGGAGAACTCAACTGGATCTTCACCGCCATCACAGACACCATCGCATGGAACGTTCTGCCTCGAGGTGAACACACACACACACTTTAGATGGATGTTTTCCGGTGAAAACAAAAACAAGGTGACCCAAACGATATTATTTAAAGTTTGAGTTCTAATGAGAGCAGAGACATTATTTAAGGTTTTTAATCCGTCACTTTTAGATTAATGTGAAGTAGTTAAACTCCAGACAGACACTAAAATGAAGCTTTTAATCCTGTTTGGATAATCTGGGTAATAAACTGATGATCGTGTTTGATTCAAGTCAGTCAGAGGAGGAAGATGCTCTATATCTGATGTTAGAGGAGGAAGATGCTCTATAATCTAAGGTTAGAGGAGGAAGATGCTCTATAATCTAAGGTTAGAGGAGGAAGATGCTCTATAATCTGATGTTAGAGGAGGAAGATGCTCTATAATCTGATAGAGGAGGAAGATGCTCTATAATCTAAGGTTAGAGGAGGAAGATGCTCTATAATCTAAGGTTAGAGGAGGAAGATGCTCTATAATCTAAGGTTAGAGGAGGAAGATGCTCTATAATCTACCCCCCCCCCCCACCAAACCCCTCTCTCACTCCAGACTTGTTCCAGAAGTTGTTCCGTCAGGACCTGCTGGTCGCTAGCTTGTTCCGTAACTTCCTGTTAGCGGAGCGAATCATGAGGTCGTACAACTGCACGCCGGTCAGCAGCCCCCGACTGCCGCCCACGTACATGCACGCAATGTGGTAAGACACACACACACACACACACACACACACACACACACACACACACACACACACACACACACACACACACACACACACACACTTAGATTAAATAACGAGCTCATGTGTTTTACAGCGTTCATAATTAATGCTTTTAAAAAGCCAAAAGGAAGAACAACAACAAACCTCTCTTTGGTCCCGGCAGTGTTAAACGTGCCCAGAGGCTCATTGGTTTTTCCTCCAATCAGGACGCTTCATTAACGCCTCGTATTAAAATCTCAGCAGGACCGCTATTGCAACAACACGTCATCAGGAGGGTAAAACTAACGTGTCTCACGACGGTCTAACCAGCTCACCTTCCCTATTAGTGGGTGAACAATCCAACGCTTGTTGAATTCTGCTTCACAATGAGAGGAAGAGACATCGAAGGATCAAAGAGCGACGTCGCTATGAACGCCTGGCCGCCACAAGCCGGTTCTCCCCGTGGTACCTTTTCTGACGCCTCCTGCTTAGAACCCAAAAAGTCAGAAAGATCGTGAGGCCCCGCTTTCACGGTCTGTATTCATACTGAAAATCAAGATCAAGCGAGCTTTTGCCCTCCTGCTCTACGGGAGGTTTCCGTCCTCCCTGAGCTCGCCTGAGGACGCCTGCCATACCGTATGACAGGTGTACCGCCCCAGTCAATCTCCCCACCTGCCACTGTCCCCGGAGCGGGTCACCCAACAATTTTCTACATTAAACCAGCCTGAGCTGCTCTATCTAGACGTGATTTTCTCCATCAAACCAGCCTGAGCAGCTCTATCTAGACATGATTTTCTCCATCAAACCAGCCTGAGCAGCTCTATCTAGACGTGATTTTCTAGAGTAAACCAGCCTGAGCAGCTCTATCTAGACATGATTTTCTAGATTAAACCAGCCTGAGCAGCTCTGTCTAGACAGGATTTTCTAGATTAAACCAGCCTGAGCTGCTCTGTCTAGACAGGATTTTCTAGATTAAACCAGCCTGAGCTGCTCTATCTAGACGTGATTTTCTACATTAAACCAGCCTGAGCTGCTCTATCGAGACATGATTTTCTACATTAAACCAGCCTGAGCAGCTCTATCTAGACAGGATTTTCTACATTAAACCAGCCTGAGCAGCTCTATCGAGACATGATTTTCTACATTAAACCAGCCTGAGCTGCTCTATCTAGACGTGATTTTCTACATTAAACCAGCCTGAGCTGCTCTATCTAGACGTGATTTTCTACATTAAACCAGCCTGAGCTGCTCTATCTAGATGTGATTTTCTACATTAAACCAGCCTGAGCTGCTCTATCTAGACGTGATTTTCTACATTAAACCAGCCTGAGCTTCTCTATCTAGATGTGATTTTCTACATTAAACCAGCCTGAGCTGCTCTATCTAGACGTGATTTTCTACATTAAACCAGCCTGAGCTGCTCTATCTAGATGTGATTTTCTACATTAAACCAGCCTGAGCTGCTCTATCTAGACGTGATTTTCTACATTAAACCAGCCTGAGCTGCTCTATCTAGATGTGATTTTCTACATTAAACCAGCCTGAGCAGCTCTATCTAGACAGGATTTTCTACATTAAACCAGCCTGAGCAGCTCTATCGAGACATGATTTTCTACATTAAACCAGCCTGAGCAGCTCTATCTAGACAGGATTTTCTACATCAAACCAGCCTGAGCTGCTCTATCTCGACATGATTTTCTAGATTAAACCAGCCTGAGTAGCTCTATCTAGACAGGATTTTCTACATTAAACCAGCCTGAGCTGTTCTATGTAGACACGATTTTCTAGATTAAACCAGCCTGAGCAGCTCTATCTAGACAGGATTTTCTACATCAAACTAGCCTGAGCTGCTCTATGTAGACAGCAGCTTCCTGTTGTGTTCGGTGTGTCTGATTGGTTCCCGTTGTGTGAATGTCCTCACACAACTCACACACCAGTGGTGCAACGACTGACCGCGGCTCAACTGTCCTTTGATTTTACTTTGCTCAAAGTCACTGAAATCACAACTTTCTGAAAAACTACACTTTTCAGAACAGCGTTTTGTAAAACTTTTACTTTTCATAAACAAAAACCTTTTGAATGGAGAATCATTTAGATTGTTGTTCGTCTTTATTAATTAATTAGTTAATCTTAATTGTTTTAAAATACTTTGTTTGCCAGTTTTTTCTTGGGGAAAGTTGTTTTTTGGTTGTTGTTTTTTTTTAGCTTAGTTTTTGGTGATATTTTAACAAGCGATGCTTATCGAATGTGAAACGTGATAGTTTTTGTCCACGCTGTTTTAAAAAAAAAAATAGAAACAGGCACTGTGGTGTAACAGGAAGTCATGTGACCCGGCAGACCGGCGCAGGTTTGGATGTTTCTCTCGTCCTCACGCTCAAACGCTTCAAAACGTGTAGAACAGATGATGATTGTTGTTGTCGATCTGAGGTTCTCGTCTTCGCCGCGCCTCCAGCAGAGTTCCTGTCGGTTTGAACACCGGCGGAGCCTCGTTCACTTTCAATAAGAAACACGACTCTTTCATCTCTCTCACGACTCCTTTCAAGTACAGACGTCGTTGTGAGGTGTGAAGCAGCACGTAGGTGTTTCTACTGGCTGCTGCCCTGCAGCATATGCACACTCCTCCGTCACGCCGCCGCCACCAGCTATTGCTTCCACGCTGGAGTTGCACAGTTTGTTCTCGGTGCTGGAGTTTGGACAGGAAGGATGCAACGCTGATCGATGTCAATAACCTCTGCAGAGGGTTTTTAAAATCAATTCCAAGGGCAAAGCGTCAGCACCACACTTTCTCGAATCTGTTCATCACAACTCTGCTTCTTATCGCTCTGTCCGTCCCGTCATCCATCCATCTTCCACAGTGTAGACGATAAACTACCAACATGTAGACGATAAACTACCAACACGCTGATAAACTACCAACATGTACATGATAAACTACCAACACGCAGACAATAAACCACCAACATTCATACGATAAACTACCAACATGCTGACAATAAACTACCTACATGCTGACGATAACCTAACAACATGCGGATGATAAACTACCAACATGCGGACAATAAACTACCAACATGTGGATGATAAACTACCAACATGCGGACGATAAACTGCGGACGATAAACTACCAACATGCGGATGATAAACTACCAACATGCGGACGATAAACTACCAACATGCTGACGATAAACTACCAACATGTTGAACGATAAACTACCAACATGTGGACGATAAACTACCAACATGTTGAACGATAAACTACCAACATGCGGACGATAAACTACCAACATGTTGAACAATAAACTACCAACATGTGGACGATAAACTACCAACATGTGGACGATAAACTACCAACATGCAGGTAATAACGGAGGAGGATTCCGATGGTTCGTTCACATTGACCAAGGTCTTCATACGTGGAGTCGCTGAGTGAACCTTCATGATTCTCTGTGCCGTCATAATGAGCACAGCTCCACCTAGTGGCCTCCCTGAGCTTTTCCTCTTCACAGCTCCACCTAGTGGCCTCCCTGAGCTTTTCCTCTTCACAGCTCCACCTAGTGGCCTCCCTGAGCTTTTCCTCTTCACAGCTCCACCTAGTGGCCTCCCTGAGCTTTTCCTCTTCACAGCTCCACCTAGTGGCCTCCCTGAGCTTTTCCTCTTCACAGCTCCACCTAGTGGCCTCCCTGAGCTTTTCCCCTTCACAGCTCCACCTGGTGGCTTCCCTGAGCTTTTCCTCTTCACAGCTCCGCCTAGTGGCCTCCCTGAGCTTTTCCCCTTCACAGCTCCACCTAGTGGCCTCCCTGAGCTTTTCCCCTTCACAGCTCCACCTGGTGGCTTCCCTGAGCTTTTCCTCTTCACAGCGGCTGTTTTCCAAAATACACACTTTTAAAAACGCGTCTTCACGTAAACGGGGCCTCGTGGCAGATTCTTCCTGCTTGATCTCAAAGAAAACCAGTGTTTTTTTCTAATCCTTTCACTCCGACTTCCTGTCCAACCTGGAACCTCCTGCGTCTGGTTTTGTGTTTGACGGAACGTCCAAACCTCGTTTTTTTTTTTTTAGAGACGAGAACCTGGGAGACGCGTCTCGTAAGACGTTGATCCTCCGCCGACGTGGCAGATTTAGTCTTGAAGCCCCAAAAGCAGAAGAATCTTCACTTGGAGTCTCACCGAGCTGAAAGTTAAACCTCGGGGCTCCATTCGGGGGTTTAGGACGTCCCCGCTCTCGTACTGATTTGCCCTCCGTGGATCGTCAGAACTCGTCTCCTCGTCTCCTCGTCTCCTCGTCTCCTCGTCTCCTCGTCTCCTCGTCTCCTCGTCTCCTCGTCTCGTCCTCCGACTCGAGACGTCGTCTTTCTCTCTCTAGTCACACAAACACTTCTCCCACCGTCTATTGTTTCTCTTCTGGGTCGTCTCTAAATGCTTCTCCTCCATCTCTCCCACTCTATCTGGCCAGAGACACTGGGGGGGGAGGGGGGGTGGGGTGGAGGTGGAGGGGGGGTAGAGGGAGGGGGGGTCTTGTTGTGTAACCGCCTGGCATCACTTATTGTAAAGAACGGCGCCGCGTTTTACCGCCGGCGAGTTGCACTTTGTTTGGGGAGAAGAGTTTGAAGCTACGGTGGTGATGGTGCTAGTAGGGGGGGGGGAAGGGGTGGGGGTGGAGGGGGGGTATTTTGGGGCTCATTGATGGATGCAGGAGCCCCGACTGAAGCAGCATTTGTTATTGAAATGGAGCAACGAGGAAGAGGAGATAAACCAGGCTGATGGCTCCCTAGTGTGTGTGTGTGTGTGTGTGTGTGTGTGTGTGTGTGTGTGTGTGTGTGTGTGTGTGTGTGTGTGTGTGTGTGTGTGTGTGTGTGTGTGTGTGTGTGTGTGTGTGTGTGTGTGTGTGTGTGTGTGTGTGTGTGTGTGTGTGTGTGTGTGTGTGTGTGTGTGTGCGACACTGCAGGAAGAGCAAAAACAGCTGAGTCAGCACCAACTGGTCCTCCGCGGTTCGCCCGGCCGGCCGCCGCCTCGTCCCGCTAACACAGATGGGTTATTTATTTGTTTTTGGGTTTTTTTGGTTTTTCTTTTCTGGTGACGAGTTGCTCGTCGGTCTTGGCGGGCGCCGTCCAAGTCGACGCCGCGACGTCGGGGGACGCGTCGCACTGCTCCGTCGCTCGTTTTCACACAGACGCACCAGCAGGGGGCGCCATTTTCTGCCGGACGTCTCCGTCCCCCCGCGTTACGACACCTGAAATAATGTCGCCGCCGTCTCCTCCCGTCCCCGCCGCCGCCGTCTCCTCCCGCCGCCGCCGCCGTCTCCTCCCGTCCCCGCCACCGTCTCCTCCCATCCCCGCCGCCGCCGCCTCCTCCCGTCTCCCGCCGACGTCTCCTCCCGTCCCCGCCGTCGCTGCCGCCGTCTCCTCCCGTCCCCGCCGCCGCTGCCGCCGTCTCCTCCCGTCCCCGCCGCCGTCTCCGTCACTTAAATGGACGGCCGGGACGAGTTCATCAGACTCGTGTTGAGACGGCGTCTTTCTCTACAGACAAGCTTTTGACCCTGAATGACCCCCGACACCGTGTCGCGCTCCGTCAGTCCACTGGGTGGTGCTGTTTTTCTAAACGCTCGACGTAAACAATGAAGCTCCGGCTGCTCCGTTGATCGGATTTTAATCGTGATTAAGATTTTGGCTCCAGGCGATCTCAAAATATAATCCAGGAAAACAAACGATTGAAAACGCGCCGTTGCGAGCTATGTAGGGCTAAGTTGCTAATTAGCGCTGAGTCGCTACTTTTAAATTTCCAGAAAAAGTTCTGAACGTACAGTTTCCTCTGCTCGCCGCTGACATACCTGCCGTAAACTAACATATATAGATGATAACGGCGTGTTTCACCAGCGGTTTAGGTTACGTGTCATTTTAAAGCTGAGTCATGCTAACGGCGGCTACTAGCATTAAAGCTCTGCAGGGCTAACTCTTTTCAGTACGTGACGTAAAGTAACTTTGGTAAATCTGAAGGTGAAGCAGTTTGTAAAGAGTCCAGAGATAAAGCCTCCGTCAGGAGCTGAAGCTCTGCAGTGACGTAGAAAAGCTGTTTTCTCATTAGCTTAGCATCGAATAGCATTCGATTAGCATCGAAACTTATTTCTTTCTTGTTTTCAAAAGATCCAGTGCAGTACAACGGTTTATTTTTCACTACATTACAAGATATTTTTATATATTTAACAGGAGTCTTTTTTTTTTTAAACATGTTCAATAAATGCTGTAAATAATCATGATTATGATTTTTTTTTTTTTTCCCAATCGAGCCCTAATGAAGCTCCTTCTGACCAGTTTCCTCACTTTATTTTGATTCTTCCCCACTTGAGCTGATAAAATCGGACCAGAGAGCCGAGAGGGCGTCTTCATCTGTCGCTGGTCAAACTGTAAGAAACGCTGCAGAACCAGTGACTCTAATGAGGCTGAAGGGTTTCCTGCTATTTCTACATTCTGCTGTTGGGCTACAACGTGTAGAAACTCCGCCGTTACATCAGCCGGAGAGAGAGAGAGAGAGGGGGGGGAAGAGAAGCGGGAGAGAGAGAGGGGGGGGACAGAGGGAGAGAGAAAGTGAAGCGGGAGAAAGAGAGAGAAGCGTGAGAAAGAGAGAGAGAGAGAGGAGGGGGAGAAAGAGAGGGAGAGAGAGGGGGGAGAGACAGAGGGAGAGAGAAAGAGAAGCGGGAGAAAGGGAGAGAGAGGGGGTAGGGAGAGAATCCTGGAGAGAGAGCGAGTGAGAGGGAGAGAGAGAGAAGCGGGAGAGAGAGAGAGGGAGAGAGAGAGAGAGAGAGAGAGAGAGGGAGGGAGAGAGAGAGAGGGGGAGTGAGAGAGAGGGAGAGAGAAACGGGAGAGAGAAACGGGAGAGAGAGAGGGAGAGAGAAACGGGAGAGAGAGGGAGAGAGAGAGCGGGGGAGGGAGAGAGAGAGAAGCGGGAGAGAGAGAGGGAGGGAGGGAGAGAGAGAGGGAGAGAGAAACGGGAGAGAGAGGGAGAGAGAGAGCGGGGGAGGGAGAGAGAGAGAAGCGGGAGAGAGAGAGGGAGGGAGGGAGAGAGAGAGATGGAGAGAGAGAGGGAGTCACTCGTTCAGCTTCGCTTTACGTCTCAGGAACAAGAGTGAACCTGGACTCCTAACTGAGAGGAAAAACCCACCGAGGCACAACCTCTGATCCACTGCAGGAAGAGAGGGAGAGAGAGAGAGAGAGAGAGAGAGAGAGAGAGAGAGAGAGAGGTTTGATGTGCGTTACATAACCCCATGAATTAGAGATGATGGCCATGAGAGAGCCGGTGTTTGGGGGGATTAAAGGCTCACTGCCCTCCTCAGGACCTCCACTCTGGAATTCAAAGAGGTGCAGAGAGCAGAGCGAGGGAGGAGGCGTGAGCCCAGGAGAATGAGTGTAAACCCCCCCCCCCCCCTGATTCTTTTGAAGATTAACCCGATAAAAGCTTGTGGGTCATGATTTACTACGACACATCGTCATGAAACTGTAAAATAAACTTCATCACGTTCATGATGAAGACGAAGCAGCTTCGCGTCTTCGTCACGATGAAGAGGAAGCGTCTTCGTCACGACGTCTTCGTCACGACGTCTTTGTCACGATGAAGAGATCTACTGCCCCGTTCGGGACAATAGATCCACTGGAACGACACACTTTCCACCTTCAATCTGCTTCATTTGGACAAACGTAGTTTAAAAGACATATTTGACTGATTGTCCTCAAAAAGCTCCTTCAGTTGAGTTCATGCTCACTGATGGAGTCGTCAGACCGGCGGCTCGTCCAGAGCAGTGTCCACTACAATGTCCAGACTCGTGTCCAGAACAGCGTCCACTACAATGTCCAGAGCAGCGTCCAGAACAGTGTCCACTACAATGTCCAGAGTCGTGTCCAGAACAGCGTCCACTACAATGTCCAGACTCGTGTCCAGAACAGCGTCCACTACAATGTCCAGAGTCGTGTCCTTAGCAGTGTCCAGACCAGCGTCCAGAGTCGTGTCCAGAACAGCGTCCACTACAATGTCCAGAGCAGCGTCCAGAACAGCGTCCACTACAATGTCCAGAGTCGTGTCCTTAGCAGTGTCCAGACCAGCGTCCAGAGTCGTGTCCAGAACAGCGTCCACTACAATGTCCAGACTCGTGTCCAGAACAGCGTCCACTACAATGTCCAGAGCAGCGTCCAGAACAGTGTCCACTACAATGTCCAGAGCAGCGTCCAGAACAGTGTCCACTACAATGTCCAGAGTTGTGTCCTTAGCAGTGTCCAGACCAGCGTCCAGAGTCGTGTCCAGAACAGCGTGAAGCTTTTTATGGACCTGATGTTCCAGAGTCTCGTCTCATTGATTGTGTCTCTGTGTTGGACGCAGGCAGGCCTGGGACCTGGCAGTGGACATCTGTCTGTCTCAGCTGCCGACCATCATCGAGGAGGGGACGGCCTTCAGGGTGAGTCTGAAGACACAATCCTGGATTAACACAATACACTCTATAATCTGGAGCGTCAAACACACCTGGTTACCTGGAAAGTTACCTTTAGAGGAGGAAGATGCTCTATAATCTGGTATTAGAGGAAGATGCTCTATACTCTGGATATTAGAGGAGGAAGCTGCTCTATAATCTGGATATTAGAGGAGGAAGATGCTCTATAGTCCGGTGTTAGAGGAGGAAGATGCTCTATAATCTGACATTAGAGGAGGAAGATGCTCTATACTCTGGATATTAGAGGAGGAAGATGCTCTATAATCTGGATATTAGAGGAGGAAGATGCTCTATAATCTGGTGTTAGAGGAGGAAGATGCTCTATAATCTGATGTTAGAGGAGGAAGATGCTCTATAATCTGATGTTAGAGGAGGAAGATGCTCTATAATCTGATATTAGAGGAGGAAGATGCTCTATAATCTGATGTTAGAGGAGGAAGATGCTCTATAATCTGATATTAGAGGAGGAAGATGCTCTATAATCTGATGTTAGAGGAGGAAGACGCTCTATAAAACAAACTTTGTAGAAACAAGACGACGCGACTCTGCCCCAGTCATCGTCTCGCTGTGAGGCGACGGCGCCAACCGCTGCTCCGCGGTGCCATTTGCCATTATGCACAGATTTAATTTAACCGTTCAGCCGCGGAGCGCCGCTCTGCTGTAGCAACGTCGTAACTCCTGCAGCAATATTCAACCCTCAGTGTGATCAGGAACTCTGCAGCCGGCAGCCAATCAATCAGGGGGGAGGGGGGGGGGGGGGGGGGGTTATGATGGATCAGGATTTATGTAGCTGCTGCAGTGCAGTGTCACTTTGAGCTCATTATGTCAGGACTTTATGAAATGATGTGATCGTCACTGCAGTGTGTGTGTGTGTGTGTGTGTGTGTGTGTGTGTGTGTGTGTGTGTGTGTGTGTGTGTGTGTGTGTGTGTGTGTGTGTGTGTGTGTGTGTGTGTGTGTGTGTGTGTGTGTGTGTGTGTGTGTGTGTGTGTGTGTGTGTGTGTGTGTGTGTGTGTGTGTGTGTGTGTGTGTGTGTGTGTGTGTGCCTCCACAGCACAGTCCCTTCTTCGCCGAGCAGCTGACGGCGTTCCAGGTGTGGCTGACGATGGGCGTGGAAAACAGGAACCCTCCGGAGCAGCTGCCCATCGTCCTGCAGGTCAGCCACAACATTATGACCACACACACACACACACACACACACACACTTCGCTAGCGGCCGCGGCGTAAACGTTGAAGGAATTTCCCCGCGTCAGCACTTTTACCACGACGTGAGAACCGTGTTGTCATTTTCAGAGATCAAGATCAGTAACTGTAACTTAAAGCCCAGTAACTAACTTAAAGCTCGGTAACTGTAACTTAAAGCCCAGTAACTGTAACTTAAAGCTCAGTAACTGTAACTTAAACCTCAGTAACTGTAACTTAAAGCTCAGTAACTGTAACTTAAAGCTCAGTAACTGTAACTTAAACCTCAGTAACTGTAACTTAAAGCTCAGTAACTGTAACTTAAACCTCAGTAACTGTAACTTAAAGCTCGGTAACCGTAACTTAAAGCTCAGTAACTGCAACTTAAAGCTCAGTAACTGTAACTTAAACCTCAGTAACTGTAACTTAAAGCTCAGTAACTGCAACTTAAAGCTCAGTAACTGTAACTTAAAGCCCAGTAACTGTAACTTAAAGCTCAGTAACTGTAACTTAAAGCTCAGTAACTGTAACTTAAAGCTCGGTAACTGTAACTTAAAGCTCAGTAACTGCAACTTAAAGCTCAGTAACTGCAACTTAAAGCTCAGTAACTGTAACTTAAACCTCAGTAACTGTAACTTAAAGCTCGGTAACCGTAACTTAAAGCTCAGTAACTGTAACTTAAAGCTCAGTAACTGCAACTTAAAGCTCAGTAACTGTAACTTAAAGCTCAGTAACTGTAACTTAAACCTCAGTAACTGTAACTTAAAGCTCGGTAACCGTAACTTAAAGCTCAGTAACTGTAACTTAAAGCTCAGTAACTCCGAGCTGATCTGGACTCTGTTCAGGATCATTTGATGGAACATGTATAGAGCGTCCCCCCCCCCCCCTCCCCCCCTCAGGGGCAGTTTCCTGGGGCTGTTGTTCATCCCAGTGTCTGTGAAGCTGCATGGTAATTTCCCGCTGAGTCGGCGCTCCTCCATGCAGCACTTCACAGAGGAGTTACACAACGTGATGCGGCTCCTCCTGATGGAACGGAAACAAGCTTCATGCTCCTTTGAGCAAACAGAGGTTGCATAAGCAAGACGGCGAGGATTCATGGTCCGTCGACTGAACGTCACCTGGACGAGCGGCGGCGTCCGTCAATAATGCTTTTAATAAAATAATCAATATTCAGGCTCACAAGAGGTTTAATTTGTTCTGAGGATCGTTTCTTCATTTATGCTTCGTGAAAACTTTGTTCCTCCGTTAAATATGACGTTAATACAGTTCCATTAACAAGCCTCCTGTAAACAACCGTCAAACCTCCTGTAAACGACCATCAAACCGCCTGTAAACAACCGTCAAACCTCCTGTAAACGACCATCAAACCGCCTGTAAACAACCGTCGAACCTCCTGTAAACAACCGTCAAACCTCCTGTAAACGACCGTCAAACCCCCTGTAAACAACCGTTGAACCTCCTGAAAACAACCATCAAACTTGATGTAAACAACCATCAAACCTGGTGTAAACAACCAGCAGACTTGGTGTAAACAACCATCAAACTTGGTGTAAACAACCATCAGACTTGGTGTAAACAACCATCAAACCTGGTGTAAACAACCAGCAGACTTGGTGTAAACAACCATCAGACTTGGTGTAAACAACCATCAAACCTGGTGTAAACAACCATCAAACCTGGTGTAAACAACCATCAGACTTGGTGTAAACAGCCGTCAGACTTGGTGTAAACAACCATCAGACTTGGTGTAAACAACCGTCAGACTTGGTGTAAACAACCGTCAGACTTGGTGTAAACAACCATCAGACTTGGTGTAAACAACCATCAAACCTGGTGTAAACAACCATCAGACTTGGTGTAAACAACCGTCAGACTTGGTGTAAACAACCGTCAGACTTGGTGTAAACAACCATCAAACCTGGTGTAAACAACCATCAGACTTGGTGTAAACAACCATCAAACCTGGTGTAAACAACCATCAGACTTGGTGTAAACAACCATCAGACTTGGTGTAAACAACCATCAGACTTGGTGTAAACAACCTTAAATGGATCTGTGAGATTAGAGTTGGTCTGATTTCCAACAAAACCTTCAGACATTTCATTGGATTGTAATTCTGGTTTATTCCTGCTCCGTGTGTGTGTGCGTGCGTGCGTGCGTGCGTGTGTGTGTGCGTGTGTGTGTGATATTTGCTGACATGAGCCGTCGAGGCTTCAGGAAGTGATGAAGAACCAGCAATGGATTTTCTCACTTTAAGAACCGGATCATCAAAACTGGAGATTCTATTCCTGCCAGAGCTTTTTTCCCATCCCTGCAGGCAACACACACCTACGTCACACGCATGCACACACGCACGCGCACACACACGCGCACACACACACACACACACACACATGCGCCTCCCCTGGAGCTGGAGGCGGACCTCAGCCGGTCTTCCCCGGCCTCACGTTCACCAGGTCCAAGTCACGGAAGATGCTAATAATACTGTGTGTGTGTGTGTGTGTGTGTGTGTGTGTGTGTGTGTGTGTGTGTGTGTGTGTGTGTGTGTGTGTGTGTGTGTGTGTGTGTGTGTGTGTGTGTGTGTGTGTGTGTGTGTGTGTGTGTGTGTGTGTGTGTGTGTGTGTCCTCGACCATCACTTGGCGTATCTACGCTTTTAGCATCGACATATGTTTCCTTAAAATAGTGTGAATCTGCCACATCGTGATCCCGCTCAGCGTCACGGCCTCGCACACACACACACACACACACACACACACACACACACACACACACACACACAGGAGACCTGTCCCACGTCGCTTCCCAGTGTGACGACCAATCAGATCGCAGCCAAAAAGACCCACCCTGACACCTACGCATGTATGCAAACACACACACACGCACACACACACACACACACACACACACACACATGTCAGCGGTACTGGTGAGAGCCACCTGCTTCATAACCTCTGTGCCATTTCCCTGCCTCCTCCTCCTCCTCCTCCTCCTCCACTTCTCATTCCTCTGCTTTCCGGAAGTGGCCCTCGTTGACCTTTGACCCCTGCTCTCCTTCAGGTCCTCCTCAGTCAGGTGCACCGGCTACGAGCTCTGGACCTGCTGGGCCGCTTCCTGGATTTGGGCCCGTGGGCCGTCAGCCTGGTACGTTACCACGTCCTCATGGGTAGTTCACTGGTGTGTAGTTCACTGGTGTGTAGTTCACTGGGTGTGTGTAGTTCACTGGGTGTGTGTAATTCACTGGCTGTGTAGTTCGCTGGTGTGTAGTTCACTGGGTGTGTGTAGTTCACTGGGTGTGTAGTTCACTGGGTGTGTAGTTCACTGGCTGTGTAGTTCACTGGGTGTGTAGTTCACTGGTGTGTAGTTCACTGGTGTGTAGATCACTGGGTGTGTAGTTCACTGGGGGTGTGTAGTTCACTGGCTGTGTAGTTCACTGGTGTGTAGTTCACTGGCTGTGTAGTTCACTGGCTGTGTAGTTCACTGGGTGTGTGTAGTTCACTGGGTGTGTGTAGTTCACTGGCTGTGTAGTTCACTGGGTGTGTGTAGTTCACTGGCTGTGTAGTTCACTGGTGTGTAGTTCACTGGCTGTGTAGTTCACTGGGTGTGTAGTTCACTGGGTGTGTGTAGTTCACTGGGTGTGTGTAGTTTACTGGGTGTGTAGTTCAATGGGAGTGTAGTTTACTGGGTGTGTGTAGGTTACTGGTTGTGTAGTTTACTGGGTGTGTAGTTTTCTGGGTGTGTGTAGTTTACTGGATGTGTAGTTTTCTGGGTGTGTGTAGTTTACTGGGTGTGGAGTTTTCTGGGGTAGTTTACTGGGTGTGTGTAGTTTACTGGGTGTGTGTAGTTTACTGGGTGTGTGTAGTTTACTGGGTGTGTAGTTCACTGGGTGTGTAGTTTTGCTCTGCAGCAGCTGGCAGAGGCTCCAGCTCTCTCTCTCTCACACACACACACACACACACACAGACACACACACACACACACACACACTGGGAGTGTGTCTGACAGATGGAGTTGTAAACGACTGACAGAATTACAGCCGTCTCTGATTCCAGATCAGTTCTCGCTCCTCAGCATCTTGTAACGTTCCTCCAAACAGTCGATCGTCCGCCGGCGCCACTTCCTGCCAGAACGTTTGGCGCGGCGGCGGCGGCTTGTTTCACCTCGCCGTTATTTCGTCCTGACGAACAACCGGGAAGATTCAAAGAGACGAGTCTCCGTGGAAACGACTGTCACCGATTTCACATCGTCACTTTAGAGCCTGACAGAACTGCAGGGTCAACGCTGTGTCAGGAACTCAGTGTGTGTGTGTGTGTCTCTCTCCCCCCTCTCTCTCCCCCCTCTCTCCCCCCCCCCCCCCCCCCCCCCCCAGGCTCTCTCAGTAGGAATCTTCCCCTACGTGTTGAAGCTCCTCCAGAGTTCAGCCAGGGAACTTCGGCCGCTGCTCGTCTTCATCTGGGCCAAAATCCTGGCTGTGGACAGTGTGAGTGTCTCCGCCTCGTCCACATACCTATCTATGTGTCTACATCTATAGATCTATGTGTCTATGTCTCTAGATCTATGTGTCTATATATATAGATCTATGTGTCTTTATCTATAGATCTATGTCTCTATATCTATTGATCTATGTGTCTATATCTGTAGATCTATGTGCCTACATCTATAGATCTATGTGTCTATATCTATAGAGCTATGTGTCTACATCTATAGATCTATGTCTCTATATTGTGTCTATATCTATAGATCTATGTGTCTATATATAGATCTTTGTGTCTATATCTATAGATCTATGTGTCTATATCTATAGATCTCTGTGTCTATAACTATAGATCTATGTGCCTACATCTATATATCTATGTGTCTATATCTATAGATCTATCTGTCTATATCTATAGATCTATGTGTCTACATCTATAGATATATGTGTCTATATCTATATATGTGTGTGTCTATATCTATATATCAGTGTCTATATATAGATCTATGTCAGTGGTTCCCAACCTTTTTTGACCAGTGTACCCCTTGAGCTGGTTTCCATGTGAAAAGTACCCCCTCTCTCGTGTGTGATTATTCGCCTTAATGTGTACTTATATTTAACCCTTTGTCTTTCTATCTATCCAACTGCTCATTTAAATAAAACAATTATTGTGAGTGTAAAAACATACCTTTTAATGAGACACTTGCGCTTGCTTGTCTTTCATAAGTCTTTCATAATTCCTTTTTTCACTGGGCTCCCCTGTGCCTGCGTCCGAGGCGACGGTAGCAGTAGCGGTAGCTGGACGTTGACTCCTGCCTAGCCATGCATCCATGTTTACAGTCGGTATGCAGCTAGAGTTAGCTAGCTTCGCGAATCGTGCGCGCCCGCAGCAAGAACGTGAACCTTTTTTTTTTTTTTTTTTTTTAAAGCGCGCCACTTTATAGTCTTTTCATATTATGTGCATTGTAGTGTTACAATCACTGTGGACGAACTGCTACTCATGGAAAATAAACGTATGGCCTTACTAAAATTCATGATATAATACAATATAATATAGTATAATTTTTTTTTTGTGTGTGTGGATACTGTAGGCTAATTTATAATCTTTCTGCGTACCCCCTGCAATACCCTCGCGTACCCCTAGGGGTCCGCGTACCCCCGGTTGGGAATCACTGATCTATGTGTCTATATCTATAGATCTATGTGTCTGTATCAATATATATGTGTGTCTATATCTATATATCTTTGTGTCTATATATAGATCTATGTGTCTATATATATATGTGTGTGTGTGTCTATATCTATAGATCTATGTGTCTATATCTATAGATCTATGTGTCTATATCTATAGATGTATGTATGTACATACGTGTGTTGGGTTATTGAGGGTTGTGTTCCTCTCTGCAGTCGTGTCAAGCCGACCTGGTGAAAGACAACGGACACAAGTACTTCCTGTCGGTTCTGGCCGATAGCTACATGCCTGTAAGTCAAACTTGTCTTCACTTTTCTGCTGCAAGATTAAAAAAAATGAAGCTCCATAAAAGTGAGAGTTTGAGAATTCGGGCGACAAAAAATGATGAGCGGCACGAGTTTTTCCACTTTTCACTCTATGTCTGTAAAATAGATTCCTTAAAAGGGCAAGAAGCCAAATTTAGAATAAAGATTGTAGAATAAAAGCGGCACACGCACACACACACACACACACGCACACGGTGAGGTGTTTTATATCCGATCGTACCGTCGTCCTCGAAAATGTCAGTAAATCTCAGATGAGTCCGATTTGATTCTTTTTACACGGATCTATAAGCGATCTGAACACGCAACATTTAACTTATTGATTTTTTTACGTATCGATCAGAACTGAAGAGGAAGAGGGCCACTGTGGGGAAAAAACCCTGAGTTCTGACTTTTTGTCTCTGGATTCTGACTTTTTGTCTCTGGATTCTGACTTTTTGTCTCTGGATTCTGACTTTTTTCTCAGAATTCTGACTTTTTTCTCAGAATTCTGACTTTAAACTCAGAATTCGGACCTTTAAACTCAGAATTCTGACTTTTTTCTCAGAAGTCTGACTTTTTTCCCCAGAATTCCGACTTTAATCTTAGAATCCTCACTTTTAAACTCAGAATTCTGACTTTAAACTCAGAATTTTGACTTTCAACTCAGAATTCTGAGGAAAAAAACGCTGGCCCTCATCCTCTTCCGTAGATCAGCAACAGGAACTTCTGTCTTTCAAATCAACACTCGCGATTTGACATTGACGTGTTTTTAAAACGCGGAGAGAGACGGAGCGCCGCTCTCTGGAGGCACAAACACTCCGACATCATCGGCGTAACGTGTTTGTGTTTATAACAAACCGCCGTCCTTCGTGTGCTCGTCGTTTCTCCTGTTCCATCAAGAGCTTGTTTTATATCTCTGAGCGTCTCTGTTCCAGGCGGAGCATCGGACCATGGCCGTCTTCATCCTGGCGGTGATCGTCAACAGCTACAACACAGGACAGGTACGTGTGTGTGTGTGTGAAATATCTCATCATCCCTTCATTTTGCTCTTTTTTTCTTTAGTTATTTGTAATTGAACTCGTTCGTTTCTCCAGAGGCCCAAAGTCTCTTTCTTTCACGAGCGTCATTGCTGATCAGATTCAACAAAACTGTAATGACAGTACTTCCTGGACCAGAACGGCCATTTGGACGCCGTGAGAGCAAGAAGGACGTTATGTTCATTGTTCAATCTCCGAGGAGAAGCTGTCGCACTCGTAGGCCACGCCCCCTAATGCCCCCCCCCCCCCCAATGAGGCGTGTTTTCAGAAACTCGTTTCTCTGAATAGTTTCAGTGTTCGGCCGCCATGTTGGTCCAGGTTTTTTTTTAACTGCAGGAGCCGACAGCTTTGAGTGATGCGTTCAGGGACGTCACGTAAATCCGCCCTCCGGCACGTTAACGAGCTGCGGGGCTACGTGCTAAACAGGATTAACGTGTGACCGATGGTCATTAGCAAGCAGCGACGACTTTCTCCGGTGAGGTCGTTCACTTTCCAAAAAAAACCCCACCAGCTGAGTCCTGCGTCGTCAGTATTGATTTATATTATCGGCTGGGTTTCTATAAGTCGGCGTTGTGAAGCAGCTAGCTCGTCCTCCTCGACGTCTCGCGGCGCCACGTCGCTTCGTCTGCACTTCCCCCCCCCCCAAACGTGGCTCCGGCGTGCGAATCGATGTTCCTTCACCTCCACTGCTTTTCAGAATTAAGTCATTCATCGTTTCGTAATCCTCAAACAGCCGGACGCCCCGAAAGCCAAAGTGCTGACGTGTCGGCGGGTGAAAAGCAGAGACACAAAGCAGAGTGAGGCTCTGGAAAGAGACGCTCAGAGAAAAAAAACAAGAAGCTTTTTCAAAAGGATTTCAGATAAAGGAACCGGCTCTTTTCGTCTTGCTTTAGAACTCGTCAAACCTTGACAACCAATTAGCTTTTCTTCAGAGGAAACTGTCGGAGCCTTGTGAATGAGGCGCCTCGGTCCCGCTGCCGCGGAGCCGCAGGTTCCAGGTGAGCAGTGAGGAACCAGGTAACGAGCCTCACCAATAACGTCCTCGTCTCATCAGAGCGAGACGAGGACGGCTGAGTCTGGATCTGAGACGTGGTCCCGTGACGCTCAGTAGTTTAATTCCATTTATTAAGTCCTCACATTGGTTCTCGTTCTTTAAAAAAAAAAAAAAAAGTGGCATCCCTCCTGGACTGCCACATCCCACCCCTCCCCCCCCCCCCCCTCACTCTGCCTTCTAGGAGATATTCAACTACCACCCTCCACATACTAAACTACCGCTTGTAGCCCGAACCGTCGCCAAGGAAACCACACTCACAAACTGGAACTCAAACAATAATATCAGTAGACGTCAATGGAAAAATCTGCCGTCTGATTATATTATTTTTATTACGGAATCTCAGTCGACGCTTCTTGGATTTACGACAATAGAACCTCGATTCCAAAACAAACTGTACAAAATGGATAATTTCACTTTTTTTTTTTTCTTTTGCTCCTTTCTATGCTTCTATACAAACTATTTCCTTTCTCCTCCGTTTCCTCCATAAACACAACCAAGTCACACTTAGTGTTTCATATACAAGCACGCACACACACACACACACACACACACATTATGTAAATAGTATTTGAGGTAGCACTTATTTGTATTACTTTTGTATATAGAATGTATTGTTAATTTTTCACACATCTTTGGAATGGTTTACTGTTTTCTATTGTTTATCTGCACGACCTTTAAAAAAAAAAAAAAAAAAAGTGGCATCTTTCGATGAGAGTAATGAATTTTTCTCACCGTCGTATTTAGAATGTTCAGTTGAATCAATCGTCTGGAATGAATGTTATCAATCAAACGTGACTCTGAGCTGTGAAACAATAAAAGTCCTCATGTCCCCCCCCCCAATAGGAGGCGTGTCTGCAGGGGAACCTCATAGCAAACTGCCTGGAGCAGCTGTCGGACCCCCACCCTCTGCTCCGCCAGTGGGTGGCCATCTGTCTGGGTCGCATCTGGCAGAACTTCGACCCGGCGCGCTGGTGTGGCGTCCGGGACAGCGCCCACGAGAAGCTGTACACCCTCCTGTCCGACCCCATCCCCGAGGTGACACCTGTGGGGGGGGAAGGGTGGGGTGGGGGGGGGGGGGGGGGGTCCATGTTTTCATCCGCCAACTAAGAGTCTGACACTGTTTCCATAAACTCGTGTGAATTGAGTTGAATTTGGTTTAAAGGCCCAGTGAAATGTAAAACACTGCTTTGCAAAAAACGATAGTTGGGGTTCTACTTGTAAGGTTCCTCCGACTCTGCCCCACCACTGTTGTCGCATAACAAAGTTATTTGAATTTTGAATCTCCAGCCGAGGAAGTCGGGGGAATCCTTTTTCGTCAAGAGTTGTGCAGATCTCGATCTGTTGTGTTTATATCGGCTTGTTTCCTCTTAAATATCCAAATTTTTACAGTGTTTTGAAGTTATAGTCGGCGTTTTATGAGCCTTGATGAAAGATTGAGCCTGGAAGAGACCAGAGAGAGGAGAAAAGGAGCATGGGTGGCGGGAGCCGCTAGCCGCTAGCAGCTAGCTTGCGCGGCTAGTAGATGATCAAGTAATACCTGGACTCGTCTTCGGTGATTCCGCGCAGTCAGAAAAGCGCTTTGACATGATCCAGGAAGTCGTTCTGCCAAAAGTCAGGAGCCTCAAAGCCTCAAAGGTGAAAACTGGCGGCTGCTGAGGCGAGGAGACGAGGACGAATGGAGGACGAAGCGTCTTCTGCTTCCTCAAACATGTTCCAGACGGGGTCACCGATGGCAGAACCACCTTCTGTGTCTTCTTCATCAATCACTGGGTTTGAAATGACCATGATGATGAAATGTGGTTAAATTCAGCCTCTTCGTGGTCAAAACTCTGATCCTCCATAATGTAAACACAACTTGGGCGTGTGCACAACTCGTGATGTCACTCTATTATTGTCAGAAGCTCCGCCCAGCAGAGGAAATAGCGCCGTTTATCGGCTATTTTCTCGCAGATCGCCGTGTTTCAACGTTTTAGCCTTCAGCCAGTTAGCAAGAAAAATGTCTCTAGAAGCGACGACCAGAGTGTTTTGGAGGTCGAGTTTTCATTTCACTAGGACTTTAAAGTTCATTGCTTTGCTCTAAAACAAGACGAAACTTTGATCAATCGCATCCTTCGTCTCAAACAAACAAACAAACAAACAAGACGTTTTCCACGTGGTCGATCTGTTTTCTTCAGTTTGTAATCGGAACACTTCAGACTCGGATTCTAATTTGCTGCGTTAAAGGGGGAGAATTCACGGACCATTAAATCTTTTTGACAGATTCTTCTTACATATTTCATTGAAAAGCATCTCGTTTCTGTTTTCTGCACATTTGCTGCGGGTGTGACGACATAAATCTGTTTTCACATCACAAGTTTTTAAGGAGTTATTTCCCCTGTTGGGCCCAGAAAACGGAGTCCCCATAATGTGAAGCTTTAAATCTCCGGGTTCTGTTGTTTATGAAGTGACGCGACTCCTCCAGAGTCTCGTGGAGAAGAGTGACGACCGTCAAACGGTGGCAGAAAGTTTAATTAAGTTCAAACTGGCCTGCTGGGACCAAAGCAAAGTGACACACACACACACACACACACACACACACACACACACACACACACACACCAAGCTGCACATGAACCTCCTCCAAGTCTTTTTAACATCAGGATCATTAACAAAAGTCGATCACCAGCTGCTGCTGATCTTAATTCAGATCATCTGAACAAAAGAAGCCACATTTCTGTCAACATCTCAAACCTTTTTAAAATTAAAGCCTTAAAACCAAGACGAACACGGCGAACGTCTGTGATTTTATATGTTGGACCCCCTGAAGGAAGACCTCCTCACAACAGACGGGCTTCTTCTAGATGTCACAGTATCATCGGCGTACGTGGATCATTCACTTCGTCAGGCATTATGAACCCCTCGGTGGACGAGGGGACGCGCTTGTCCTCTTGACAAGGAGTCATGGACGTCAGAGGAAGGTGAAGAAGAGGGCAAACCCAATCGTGACCATTGCTGACGAAATGTCATGTGACGAGTTGTGTTGACGAGTTGTGTTAACTTGTGTTGACGAGTTGTGTCGACGAGTTGTGTTGTTGTGTCAACGAGTTGTGTTGTTGTGTCGACGAGTTGTGTTGTTGTGTTGACGAGTTGTGTTGACGAGTTATGTTGACGTGTTGTGTTGACGAGTTGCGTTGACGAGTTGCGTTGACGAGTTGCGTTGACGAGTTGTGTTGACGAGTTGTGTTGACGAGTTGCGTTGACAAGATGCGTTGACGAGCTGCGTTGACGAATTGCGTTGACGAGTTACGTTGTTGTGTTGACGAGTTGTGTTGTTGTGTCGACGAGTTGTGTTGTTGTGTCGACGAGTTGTGTTGTGTTGACGAGTTATGTTGACGTCTTGCGTTGACGAGTTATGTTGACGTGTTGCGTTGACGAGTTGCGTTGACAAGTTGCGTTGACGAGTTGCGCCGACGAGCTGCGTTGACGAGCTGCGTTGACGAGTTGCGTTGACGAGCTGCGTTGACGAGTTGCGTTGACGAGCTGCTTTGACGAGTTGTGTCGTTGTGCGTCTGCAGGTCAGGTGCGCCGCCGTCTTCGCTCTGGGGACGTTCGTGGGAAACTCTGCAGAACGGACCGATCACTCCACCACCATCGACCACAACGTGGCCATGATGCTCGCACAGCTCATCAACGACGGCAGCCCGGTGGTCCGCAAGGTCGCTGACACACACACACACACACACACACACACACACACACACACACACACACACACACACACACACACACACACACGAGTGTGTGAGAAGATATGTGTTTTCAGTACTAATTTTCCAGTGAAGTTGATTTTATGTATTTATTGAAAAGTGGAGAGAAAAACGAATAAGAACTGATGTCAGCAATTCTTGAATTTAAAGTCAAACAGCCAAATTAAAGTGATGAGTCGTTGTTTCGTTTATGAAGTAATCAGAAAATCATAATCACGATTATTTACACGATCATGTGAACTCGTTTAAAAGATCGGTCGACCGTTGGTCTGAAACCTTTGTGAAGTGAAGGACTTTGTTTTATTTTGGCGGCGGGTGGATGTCCAGGAGCTGGTGGTCGCCCTGAGTCACCTGGTGGTTCAGTACGAGAGCAACTTCTGCACCGTCGCCCTGCAGTTCATCGAGGAGGAGAAGAACTACAGCGTCCCGTCGCCGGCCAACACCGCAGGTACACTGGTCTGGGAGGGTCGGGTATAAAGTGAGGGTCCGTCCACACCTGGAACCTGGTTCACCTGAACCAGATGTTTCTGGTCTGTCGTCCACACGAGGCGGTTTTAGAAGCGTGAAAACAGGGGGTTTTTTGAGCATGGGTCCCAGAGTGGGGAGATTCTAAAACCCCGGCTCGTTGGCCAAGACTGTGGAAAAAAGATGAGGTAATCCCCCCCCCCCACCCCCAACCACAGTCTGTGATGTCATCAAATAACCACAACAATCAGGGACTATAAGCTCGAGCTGCAGAAGCTACTGACGCTAGCAGCAGGAGGAGCAGGGCCATAGACCTATAGAACTAGAAGCTACTGACGCTAGCAGCAGGAGGAGCGGGGCCATAGACCTATAGAACTAGAAGCTACTGACGCTAGCAGCAGGAGGAGCGGGGCCATAGACCTATAGAACTAGAAGCTGCTGACGCTAGCAGCAGGAGGAGCGGGGCCATAGACCTATAGAACTAGAAGCTACTGACGCTAGCAGCAGGAGGAGCGGGGCCATAGACCTATAGAACTAGAAGCTACTGACGCTAGCAGCAGGAGGAGCGGGGCCATAGACCTATAGAACTAGAAGCTACTGACGCTAGCAGCAGGAGGAGCAGGGCCATAGACCTATAGAACTAGAAGCTACTGACGCTAGCAGCAGGAGGAGCGGGGCCATAGACCTATAGAACTAGAAGCTACTGACGCTAGCAGCAGGAGGAGCAGGGCCATAGACCTATAGAACTAGAAGCTACTGACGCGAGCAGCAGGAGGAGCAGGGCCATAGGCCTATAGAACTAGAAGCTACTGACGCTAGCAGCAGGAGGAGCAGGGCCATAGACCTATAGAACTAGAAGCTCCTGACGCTAGCAGCAGGAGGAGCAGGGCCATAGGCCTATAGAACTAGAAGCTACTGACGCTAGCAGCAGGAGGAGCAGGGCCATAGACCTATAGAACTAGTTCTAAATGAGTTATAAACAAGTTTATGAGCAGGAATCTACTTCAAAATTTCTATGTGCTCAGTCTTCTTCTGTGTTTCTGGTGTGTTTGGTGAGTCACAGCGCCCCTACAGGCCTGGCAGGTGAACTGCAGCCTCGTGTTGAGTGGAGTTCATAGTGACGTGTTGACGGAGGTTGTCATTAGACGGCCAGGATGTGGATGTGACCCGAATGCAGGTTCATCTGCCCTGTTTTGCATCGTTGAATGTCCGATCTGATGTATGTCCTCTTCCTCCTCGTCTTCGTCCCCGTCCCCCCCCCCCCTTCAGAACCAGGGAACCTGACCCCGGTGAGGGACAGCCCCGCCATCCCTCGCCTGCGCTCCGTCAACTCCTACACCAACATCCGAGCCGTGACGACGGCGCGCAACCTGAACAAGAGCCTGCAGAACCTGAACCTGAACGAGGAAGGTACGGGACTGGTGGCGTGGAGTGAGGAAGAGGAGGCTATGTTGTCCTGTCCTCGTGTCCTCCTGTCCTCGTGTCCTCATGTCCTGCTGTCCTCCTGTCCTCATGTCCTGCTGTCCTGCTCTCCTCATGTCCTCCTGTCCTGCTCTCCTCATGTCCTCACGTCCTGCTCTCCTCATGTCCTCATGTCCTCCTGTCCTCATGTCCTACTGTCCTCATGTCTTCCTGTCTTCCTGTCTTCATGTTCTCCTGTCCTGCTCTCCTCATGTCCTGCTCTCCTCATGTCCTCCTGTCCTGCTCTCCTCATGTCCTCACGTCCTGCTCTCATGTCCTCATGTCCTCCTGTCCTCACGTCCTGCTGTCCTCATGTCCTACTGTCCTCCTGTCTTCATGTTCTCCTGTCCTGCTCTCCTCATGTCCTGCTCTCCTCATGTCCTGCTGTCCTCATGTCCTCCTGTCCTCACGTCCTCCTGTACTCACGTCCTGCTGTCCTCATGTCCTCCTGTCCTGCTCTCCTCATGTCCTCATGCCCTCCTGTCCTCATGTCCTCCTGTCCTCATGTCATGCTGTCCTCCTGTCCTCATGTCCTCCTGTCCTCCTGTCATGCTCTCCTCATGCCCTCATGTCCTCCTGTCCTGCTCTCCTCATGTCCTCCTGTCCTCCTGTCCCTCCCCAGGGGGTCCGGCCTCCTTCTCTCCAGGTAACTTGAGCACCAGCAGCAGCGCCAGCAGCACCCTGGGGAGCCCCGACAACGACGAGTACATCCTGTCCTTCGAGACCATCGACAAGATGCGACGGGTGTCCTCGTATTCGTCCCTCAACTCCCTCATAGGTACGAACTCTCCAGTCCCTCACCCGCCGCCGTCTTGGAGAGGGCGCCGCCATCTTGGATAGGTCTCCTGCTGGAGCTGAACAGAAACGTCCCAGGCTACAAAATCCACTAAAACATTGGTCGCTCGCTGGCTCGTCCACGTAGCAACACAAGTAATAGCTCGTTTTAAAGCCGAGGAGAAGCTCTATCGAGAGGAAACCTCATGGAGGAGTTATTGGTAGGGGGGGGGTTCAGACTGTAAACAGACGGTGAGAGACAGCCGGTGTCTATGTGAAGTACGGAGGTCTTCAGGGACTGTGGTGACGCGGTGCTGCTCTGTCTCCTCCAGGCGTGTCCTTCAACAGTGTTTACACTCAGATCTGGAGAGTTCTGCTCCATCTGGCGGCAGATCCTTTCCCCGAAGTGTCCGACCTGGCCATGAAGGTCCTCAACAGCATCGCCTACAAGGTACGTTCTGGACGTCCTGTAATTCTCTTCTTTAATGAATTAACTTTGTCCGTCTTACAGTGTCTATGTTGTGGATCTTCAATTGATTATCCTGAAAGAACGTTTATTTTTCAATTTCAATTACATTTTTTGTCCACGTTTGTGATTGAATGATCTGATCTGAGCGGAGAAACGGAGAACAGGAATCCCGGTGCAGAAAGTCACTGTGACGGTTGTTGTGACACAAAGATACAAGAACAACTTGTGGAAACTGTTTGAAGAGACGTGAGCAGTCGTTTTACTGCGACGAGTCGTTTCCTTGATGAGGCGCAAAGTTCAGTGGAACGAGACGGGAATCGTTCCCAGAGGCTGACGGCTAGCAGCATGCTAAGCTAACGGCATGCTAAGCTAACAGCATGCTAAGATTTTAAAGACTAATCCTTACAGATCGTTTTATCTGAATTAAACCAGGAAGTGCAGACTTTTTTATTTACTGGTTTGTGTTTAGATGTAAAGCAACAATAAGGCGTTTTCACTGCAGTCGAACCAAACCTACTTCTTGCTTCTCTACGTCGGTTCTTGTCGGTTCTTGTCGGTTCTCTTCACCTCGTGGTTCTACTCCCTCCGTCCTGCGCTGCCGTTTGCTTCTCCTATAAAGGCCGTCGCTTCTGTGCAAATTCAATTAAGAGCCAACGACTCCCCGAGGAGCGTAGAGCCGAACACAGTAGGAGGACGAACCTCCCAGACGGAGCCGAGGCTGAACGGTCGGTGGTCCAGTACTGACGCAGTAACAGACCTGCTGCAGTAACAGACCTACTGCGGTAACAGACCTGCTGCGGTAACAGACCTGCTGCGGTAACAGACCTGCTGCGGTAACAGACCAGCTGCGGTAACAGACCTGCTGCGGTAACAGACCTACTGCGGTAACAGACCAGCTGCGGTAACAGACCTGCTGCGGTAACAGACCAGCTGCGGTAACAGACCTGCTGCGGTAACAGACCTGCTGCGGTAACAGACCTGCTGCGGTAACAGACCAGCTGCGGTAACAGACCAGCTGCGGTAACAGACCTGCTGCGGTAACAGACCTGCTGCGGTAACAGACCTGCTGCGGTAACAGACCTGCTGCGGGAACAGACCAGCTGCGGTAACAGACCTGCTGCGGGAACAGACCTGCTGCGGTAACAGACCTGCTGCGGTAACAGACCTGCTGCGGGAACAGACCTGCTGCGGTAACAGACCAGCTGCGGTAACAGACCAGCTGCGGTAACAGACCTGCTGCAGGAACAGACCTGCTGCGGTAACAGACCTGCTGCGGGAACAGACCTGCTGCGGGAACAGACCTGCTGCGGTAACAGACCAGCTGCGGTAACAGACCAGCTGCGGTAACAGACCTGCTGCAGTAACAGACCTACTGCGGTAACAGACCTGCTGCAGTAACAGACCAGCTGCAGTAACAGACCTGCTGCGGTAACAGACCAGCTGCGGTAACAGACCTGCTGCAGTAACAGACCAGCTGCGGTAACAGACCTGCTGCAGTAACAGACCTGCTGCAGTAACAGACCTGCTGCGGTAACAGACCAGCTGCGGTAACAGACCTGCTGCAGTAACAGACCAGCTGCAGTAACAGACCTACTGCGGTAACAGACCTGCTGCGGTAACAGACCAGCTGCAGTAACAGACTTGACTCTGATTCATGGCATCGATGTAAATCCTGGTCGTGAGACTGGAACTCGGTTTTGTTTTGACGACTTGTTCTCTTGCCGGTCAGTATTTGAACTTGAGACTCCGACACGTCGGATTGAGTTCAGATGTAATAATATAATAACGAGGCGAGACGTGAGACTCGACTGGTCGCGGCTCGCTCCAGGATCCCGCTACCAAATGTTCATTTGTTAATTTTTAGAAGGAAGCGGCGAGGCGAGATCAAACAGGTCAACTTCCTTCGTCCGAACACCTGAAGGACGTTTAAGGAAATAACGACTCTGGAAACACCCGAGAGTCGGACTCGCCTCTAAACTTGATGACTCGTCACCGAGGAAGCTGACGGGTGTTTTCCTTAGAAATCGTTGAGCAGAGACGAGTGGATCAGAAAACATTTATCCCAGTTGACTGGTGTTAACACGAACCTCCCGGGAGAGCAGCTCCTTTTAATTAGGATTTTAAATGTCAGATGTTATTGATTTGTAGCGGCGCGAACAAGGTCAGCAGCTAATTAAGATTTACTGACGTCTCAGAAATGATGAAGGCATTAAAGGCTTTTTCTAGCCGTTTCTTTCCAAATGTTACCAGGTTGAAAGTCTTCTTTTCTTTTTTCCTTCTTTAATTCTTGTTATTCAGGCTCTTGCCGACACTGAATGGCGCCGTGAGCACGCCGGGTCGCTGAACGCCTGAAAGGACCCGTTTCACTCCCTCGACAAGAGAATCTGTCGTAATTAATTCTAAGAGGGTTGAATCATCCGGCTGACTTCAACCAGACGGACGATTTCTCTTTTCCTTTACATCTCGAAACGTCTCCTCTTCAAGAGCTCCTCTTTCAGGATTCTTTCACCGTCAGACTCGTTTGTTCTGGTCTGACGTGAAAAGGAGCAAAGGCTTCGTCAAAATGACCTCGAATCATCCAGGAAGTAGTTTGAACAGCCTCCGCTGGTTCCTGTCGGAGCGGAGAAGCTGTTCTTCTGCTGGACGGACAGAAAGAACCGCCTGTTTTCTCCCCGGTCGTCTCAAATAAACCTCCGTCACCACGTCACTATGACCCCCAGGCTCCAGGGCTGCAGTTCACCTGCCTGGCCTCCGGGGGCGCTTGACACAGGAAGTAGGTTAATACAGGAAGTAGTTTGACACAGGAAGTAGTTTGACACAGGAAGTAGTTTGACACAGGAAGTAGGTTAATACCGGAAGTAGTTTGACACAGGAAGTAGTTTAATACCAGAAGTAGTTTGATACAGGAAGTAGTTTGACACAGGAAGTAGGTTAATACAGGAAGTAGTTTGATACAGGAAGTAGTTTGATACAGGAAGTAGGTTAATACCGGAAGTAGTTTGACACAGGAAGTAGGTTAATACCGGAAGTAGTTTGACACAGGAAGTACTTTGATACAGGAAGTAGTTTGATACAGGAAGTAGTTTGACACAGGAAGTAGGTTAATACAGGAAGTAGGTTAATACAGGAAGTAGTTTGATACAGGAAGTAGTTTGATACAGGAAGTAGGTTAATACCGGAAGTAGTTTGACACAGGAAGTACTTTGATACAGGAAGTAGTTTGATACAGGAAGTAGTTTGACACAGGAAGTAGGTTAATACAGGAAGTAGGTTAATACAGGAAGTAGTTTGATACAGGAAGTAGTTTGATACAGGAAGTAGGTTAATACCGGAAGTAGTTTGACACAGGAAGTAGTTTGACACAGGAAGTAGGTTAATACAGGAAGTAGTTTGACACAGGAAGTAGGTTAATACCGGAAGTAGTTTGATACAGGAAGTAGTTTGACACAGGAGGTAGGTTAATACAGGAAGTAGTTTGATACAGGAAATAGTTTGACTCAGGATGTAATTTGACACAGGAAGTAGTTTAATACAGAAAGTAGAATTTGTTTGTGATGTTCTTTTTGTGTTAATGTTTATTTGTGTTTGCCTACTATTTTGTAAAATAGAAGCAGGTGTTTATTCTGGATTACACATATCCAGAATAAACACAAAGTTAAAAAAAAAAAGGAAGTAGTTTTATTCAGCAGCAGGAAGAGTCTCTGCTCTTTTTCACTTTAAAGTAATTCGATGAAACTGATTCAGGGAAAGAAGCTTTGGTCTAAACGATGGAAATGGTTGTTCAGAACAGAAGAGGCTCTTTGTTTTGCCTCTGACCTGCAGAGACACGGGAAAATGTGCAATTTGCTGATTAGGCAACAAAAGCTTTTTCGTTTTAAAGCATTAGTCTCATTTAAAGTGACGGCGTCACGTGACGCCACAGGAAAACATCATCCTGCATCGTTTTGGTTTTAATTGCTTCCTCGCAGCTCAATAATTCAACAGACCCATTCACACGTTAGTCTTTCCTTCCTCTGAGCCGTCGTCGGTACAAACAAACATTTGTTTGCCGACTCGCTTTTTCCAGCCGATTAAAGATGGAGGAGGTGAAGGGAAACGACGGGAAACGAGCCGATACAAACCTAGTTTTGTTTTTATTTCACGTCGTCACGTCTTCACGGGAAGCCTGTCGGCACAGAACGAGACCTGATGTTTGTTTACCACATGTTGGTAAACACTGATGAATAATCCATGGTCGTGTAATTGTCTCGTGTCATAAAGGTTCTGTGTGTTTTGTTTGCGCTAAAACAAACGGGAGAGATCGTCTTTGGTGGGGTCGTTCAGAGAATTCCACATTTTAAGTGAAAACAAATCATTTTGAACGTTTTTGTCTCCGAAAAGTTTTGCTTTTACGTTTTTTAAAAACGAGATTTTTTGTTTACAGAGACACGGCAAAAACAATGCAGTTTTCATTTTGCGCCACTAGTGGGTGCTGTCGTGCTGCGGAACAATCTGCTCCAAACGGAAACGACGTGAGAAAACGGACATTCTAGTGGACGGACTGTCAAAAATAAACCGTCCTGGTCGTCTCTACTGAGCACGTGCAGTAACTACTGGTTACGACGGGCCGCGGCGACCGGGACCAGGAGCGGCGTTTCCATGGAGACGGAGCGGCAGCGTTGCGAAGAAGTTGCGTTCGTGGCTTTTCCTCAGCTCCTCCTCGTCCCAGATCCCCAGAACAACACCGTCATCCAGACGGAATATTTCCCGCCGTGTGAACGTGACGGAGGAGAGTGGAGCGTTTTTCCGTGTAAAGTTTGCTTTTTTTATTAAAAAAAACAAAAAACTTTCCTCTCGCAGCCGTTCCGACACACAAAAGACACTCGCTGCCACTTTGTAATTAGCATAGAAATTGAATCGGCGCAGTCCCGGGTAGTAAAGCGCGTTAACTGGATTTACGTCTCTCTCTCTCTCTCTCTCTCTCTCTCTCTCCCTCCACCCGGCTCCAGCGAACAACAACTCTGCTATTCATCAGCGATGCCTCGCCTCTATCGTCTTTATTAAGTTTGGCCTCCCTCGTGTGCAGCCGTTAGAGCCGCTCACAATAAAGAGCTTCTATTACCGGCGCTGCCTAATGACGGAAAGTTCTAGGAAACACCGGCGAACTTTGCAAAGTGATGCACCTTCATGCGGTTAGCGACCGGAGTGTTGGGGGGGGGGGCGTCGCGTCGTAATCCGACAGATTAGACCGGCGCAAAACTGTGGAAAACAAACTTCACGTATTTATAGATTTGAGTTTGGCGACGCACGCGGCAGATTTAATACGACGGGAGTCAAGAAAAAGTTTCAATCTGATGGATTTCTGGGTTTTATACACGCGAGGGTGTAGAAGCTGTTTTTTCAGTCTGTTGAGTTCGTCCGTTGGAATCCGGACACGCGTCTTCATTCTCGTCACGTCGGCGCTTTCTTTCGTTTCCTCTTTGCTCCGAATGAACCTCCGAAAAAACCAAAACACCCAGTTTGCAGCTCTGGATGCAGGTTTGTCTTGTTCAGTTGGTTTTGGGTGAAATGATCCATCTTTTACACAAGAAGATTAAACGCCGTTGGTATTTTACGACAACAGTGTTGTTGTTTTTTTAATCATATGAGGCGTTTCTTTGCTAATTACGTGTTTTCAATAAGCGCGAAACAGGATTTGACCGATGGAGTCGTTTCTCTCGCCGTGAGCAGAGTGACGGAGGACCGAGGGACGGTCGGTTTCAACGTCCTTCGGCGTTCCGTTCTGTGAAGCCGCCGCTCGTCGTTCCGTACTCGAGTACTTCTGCGTTGTAACTTGACAGTGGAAGTAACTTGGACGTCTCCCGCCTCAGGCGACGATGAACGCCAGGCCTCAGCGGATCCTCGACTCGGGGTCGCTCACGCAGTCGGCGCCGGCGAGTCCGACCAGCAAGGGAACACACATCCACCAGGCTGGGTGAGCCACACACACACACACACACACACACACACACCATGAGGTGGTCTCCTCTCACAGGAAGCAGGACCCCCGTCCGTCCTAACGCCTCCCCTCCCCCGCTCCGTTCCCGCAGCGGCTCCCCCCCGATGCCCAGCACCAGCAGCTCCAGTCTGACCAACGACGTCCCCAAACCGCCCGCCAGAGAGCCGCCCGCCCCCCGCCCGCCCTACACCCCCACCCTGGGGGGGCAGGCCCCCCACTCGCACCAGTTCCCCCGCACCCGCAAGATGTTCGACAAGGGCCCGGAGCAGGTACGTGTCCCGGGTGTCCTCTGGTCCCTC
This sequence comes from Blennius ocellaris, assembly GCF_963422515.1. Taxonomy (NCBI): domain Eukaryota; kingdom Metazoa; phylum Chordata; class Actinopteri; order Blenniiformes; family Blenniidae; genus Blennius; species Blennius ocellaris. The sequence goes on along the minus strand of NC_137652.1, from coordinate 2,767,384 downwards.
GGCGAGGACAGACGTCTGACTGACCCTGTGCGTCCGTCCCCCCCCCCCCATATCCCCCCCCCCCCCCCAGGCGGCGGAAGACGGCGACGAGCCCGCAGGTCACAGGAACTACATCAGCGCCGCCCTGCAGACGGGACTGTGCGACTGGAGCGCCAAGTACTTCGCTCAGCCCGTCATGAAGGTACCGAACTGTCCGAGTCTGCCGAGGTTCAGTTCAAGGTTCAAGGTTCAAGGCTCAAGGTTCAAGGTGTTTTATTTGTCATTTCAGCAGTAAAAGCCAGATTTCACAGTGTAATGAAATTCTTACTTTGCCGTCTACCCTGGAGCCGACATACATCAGTAAATAAGTATATACACAAGGAAATAGAATAAAATAAAATAAAATATAAAATAACAGAGCAGTGCAAAATATTAGTCAGAACGTGAGATGTGCAATGGAAAACCGTCTCTCGTGTCAAACGTGTGGAGCGTCTCGGGCTGGAAGCAGAGGCGGAGCCACGCGGCGGCCGAGTTTTGATGAAACGCGCCGATTATTCAAATCAAATCAAATCCAATTTGATTTGTTTTGCCCTTTACAATCACCCAGTGGTGCCTAAAGTGCTTCACAACAAAGCTATAAAAACAATGCATTAAGAAACAAACACAAGAATAATACATGCAGAATAAAAACAGAGTTCAAAGCCAACCTAAAAAAAAAAAAAAAAGGGTTTTCACCTTTGATTATTGACAGATAGAAAAAGACATTTTACACTCAATAATTCAAAAAGGGCTTTGATGCGGTGAGATTTGACGCCTCTTGACGTGGCGACTTCCTCTTATTGATGTGTGTCGGGCCGCTTCTTCAGGCGAGTTTAAAGTGGTTTGTTAAAGTGAAGCCGTTCATCCATCTTCTGCACAGCTTCATTTAGTGTGTGTGTGGTGGGGGGAGGGGGAGGGGCGGGTGGGGGGAGGGGGAGGGGCGGGACCAACAACCATGTTACCTGAAATGCATCTTGTGTATATTCTGGGAGGATAAAGTGATGAAATGTCCCTGCTGGCGGCAGCAGCTCCGCACTTTATCCCTTTATAAAGTAAAGTAACAACCATGTTACCTGAAATGCACCTTCGGTATATTCCTTTATAAAGTGTAATCCAGTGGAAGAGGTGGAGCAGCGATGGATCACAGTGGGGAGGGGGAGGGGGAGGGGGAGGGGCGCGGGGGGGGGGGGGGGGGGGGGATCCTGCTACTTCACTGAATAATTGAACCGTACAACGTGCAGGGCGGTCCGAGCCGAAGCCTGAAACATCGAGGCCGAACTGTTACACGATAATCTGCACAAAACAATCACTAATCTTTCATGGCCGCAAATAAACAAAACTGAACCGCAGCTTAATGATTCACAGAAATATGAATCGTTCTTGGTCTTTGAAGTCAAGTGGCAACATTTCTAATATAAAGGGAAAGAGGGATTAATTGTGATTATCCCATTAAAATGGTCTGATTTCTAAATATAACAATGCCTTGACTGAGAAAGTGTTTGCTTGTCATTAGTGGACCTCTAATATCAGATTATAGAGCATCTTCCTCCTCTAACATCAGATTATAGAGCATCTTCCTCCTCTAACATCAGATTATAGAGCATCTTCCTCTAACATCCAGATTATAGAGCATCTTCCTCTAACACCAGATTATAGAGCATCTTCCTCTAACACCAGATTATAGAGCATCTTCCTCCTCTAACACCAGATTATAGAGCATCTTCCTTCTCTAACATCAGATTATAGAGCATCTTCCTCCACTAACACCAGATCATAGAGCATATTCCTCCTCTAACACCAGATTATAGAGCATCTTCCTCCACTAACATCAGATTATAGAGCATCTTCCTCCTCTAACACCAGATTATAGAGCATCTTCCTTCTCTAACATCAGATTATAGAGCATCTTCCTCCACTAACACCAGATCATAGAGCATATTCCTCCTCTAACGCCAGATTATAGAGCATCTTCCTCCTCTAACATCAGATTATAGAGGATCTCCCTCTAACATCAGATTATAGAGCATATTCCTCCTCTCACATCAGATTATAGAGCATCTTCCTCCTCTAACATCAGATTATAGAGCATCTTCCTCCTCTAACACCAGATTATAGAGCATCTTCCTCTAGCATCAGATTATAGAGAATCTGCCTCCCCAAACACCAGATCATAGAGCATCTTCCTCCTCTAACACCAGATTATAGAGCGTCTTCCTCCTCTAACACCAGATTATAGAGCATCACCCTCCTCTAACGTCAGATTATAGAGCATCTTCCTCCGCTCACATCAGATTGTAGAGCATCTTCCTTCTCTAACATCAGATTATAGAGCATCTTCCTCCTCTAACGTCAGATCATAGAGCATCTTCCCCCTCCAACATCAGATTATAGAGCATCTTCCTCCTCCAACGTCAGATTATAGAGCATCTTCCACCTCTAACATCAGATTATAGAGCATCTTCCTCCTCTAACACCAGATTATAGAGCATCTTCCTCCCGTAGCGTCTAGAACTGACTGTTCAGGTAGGGTTAGGTTCTTCTGCAATATGTATTTTAAACCTTAAAATACTTTAAACCGGGATTATCTCAGATTAGTTCCAAGTTGAATCGCAAATCAAACGTCCTTTGAGACAACATTTACCCGGTTAATCTCGGCCACCGGTTCCGAGCCGAATCGCCACGCCAGCGGCGCAGAACTTCTTTCCAGCGATGCAAAGAAAAAAGTAAGGCGGCGGGTTTTAAAAATGTATGGCGTCCCAGAGGAAGCAGCAGGGTGGGAAGCAATCACTGCAAAGGAAATGCTCCTGCTGCTCCTCCGAGAGGCGCTGCTGAATAATTGAGCCGCCAGATCCGTCAGCCGTCCTCCGGAGAGACTTTTCAAATTAAGAGAAGCGGCTTTAACACGTGCAGGTGAGGAGATCCTGGATTTTCTAATCAGACCTGAATGTTTCGCTCGCTGTGATTTCCTGCCGGCGACGCCGCTGCTCTTTAGCTCCAACAAAGAAAAATATTAAAAGTGTCACGATGCGCGGAGGCGAAAGACGAGGTTTGGTGTTTTTTTTTTTTCTTCCTTAACCTTTTAGCGGAGAAGAAAATCAAACCATCACTCCCTTACACACTTTGTGAAACTTTATTACCGACGCGTAATTGAAAAGGAGATTTACTTTTACAATGTGTGACGGGTTGAATTAAGAAAACGACGACTGGAGGAGGAAGTTTAAAAACCCTCGGATTTGTCGAAGGCGGCGTGTGAAGAAATGCAGATTTGTGAAAGAGGTTTTCTGTGTCGACGACGTGAAGTACTGGGTTTTACACTCACTCACTCACTCACTCACTCACTCACCCACCACAGGGTCTCACTCACTCACTCACTCACTCACTCACTCACTCACTCACTCACCCACCACAGGGTCTCACTCACTCACTCACTCACTCACTCACTTACTCACTCACTCACCACAGGATCTCCCTCACTCACTCACACACACATTTACTCACTCACTCACTCACTTCAGGGTTTCACTCACTCACTCACTCACTCACTCACTCACTCACTCACTCACCACAGGATCTCACTCACTCACTCACTCACTCACTCACTCACTCACTTCAGGGTTTCACTCACTCACTCACTCACTCACTCACTCACTCACTCACCCACCACAGGATCTCACTCACTCACTCACTCACTCACTCACCACAGGATCTCACTCACTCACTCACTCACTCACCCACCACAGGATCTCACTCACTCACTTACTCACTCACTCACCACAGGATCTCCCTCACTCACTCACACACACATTTACTCACTCACTCACTCACCTCAGGGTTTCACTCACTCACTCACTCACTCACTCACTCACTCACTCACTCACCCACCACAGGATCTCACTCACTCACTCACTCACTCACTCACTCACTCACTCACCCACCACAGGATCTCACTCACTCACTCACTCACTCACTCACACACACATTTACTCACTCACTCATTCACTCACCTCAGGATCTCACTCACTCACTCACTCACTCACTCACTCACTCACTCACTCACTCACTCACCCACCACAGGATCTCATTCACTCACTCACTCACTCACTCACTCACCACAGGATCTCCCTCACTCACTCACACACACATTTACTCACTCACTCACTCACTCACCTCAGGGTGTCATTACATTAGCAGCTGACAGTTCAATCCAGGAACTACAGCCTGCCGGCCGATAGCATGGCGCACACACACACACACACACACACACACACACACACACACACACACACACACACACACACTTCCATCACTTCTGGGGACGTCACATTGGCTTATTAATTTCCTACAGACAAATCCACAACGCGGTCCCATAATGTACACAAAACAGGCATAATCACACACACACACACACAAACGTGTTTTTAGTCTTTTCGGGGACATTGACGTAGTTTAACCTCCTTGGGACCGACTCTGAATTTACCTTTAACTGCCACAATTGACCTCCTGACCTTTTCGTGTCGACCTCATTACGGGTGTGAGCAGGACGCGGTCCTCACTACGGTATGGAAAGAAGCATTTTCTGGCCCAAACCGTGGAGAAACTCTGAGATCTGCCTCCTCTCAGACTCGCTCGGAAACCTTAAAGTCCCCAGAGATGATGATGTACGTGAATAACAGACAGACCCAACCCGACTACACACACACACACACACACACACACACACACACAGATTATTCAGTCGCTCTGCACAGAGGTGCTAAAATGCTTGTTGTCTCTGACTAAAAGCAAAATATGCCGAGCAAAGACATTAAAGGAATATTGATGACACTCAGCACTCGTATGGTCGCGCGTGTGTGTGTGTGTGTGTGTGGTGTGTGTGTGTGTGCGCGCGGTAGGTACTTAGCATTCGCCAGGCGTCGGAGGCCTCACTACAGAAATGTGCTTAATAAGCACACGGTGGCGAGCAGCGTTTAAGAACCGCACGTGTTGTTTTACAGTTTTCCCTCCGTTGTTTATTCACCAAAGCGCAGATCTCATCTCTAATTCATGACTTTATCGCATCCAGCTGAGAGAACGAGGCATAAACCCGCCTTTATGTAAACCTTTCTGCACATTCGGCGGCTGGTTTAAAGGAGACGAGGAACTCTGCCGAGGCCCTCTGGTTACATAAGGTTCAATAAAAAGCTGGTACTGTTCGAATGGTCCCCGTGTGACGGCGGACGAGGCGACGCGTGATTACGTGGAGTGGCTCTGGACTCGTTACGAGGGGAGGCAGCGATCAGATGGACGCCGTGAGCCTCGGTGGAGTTTAATGAAGCGTTCCGCGGGACCATTCTTTCCTTTTTAAATGTTCTCGTTTCTCCAGATTAGCGAAAACACGCCGCAACAAAAAGGTTTTCGTGTACAGATGAATAGACAGATACTCCGTCACTCCGTAGTGTGAGCTCCTCCACCCGTGGTTTCCTGCCTTTATGGGGACTCATTTGCCCCCAGTGGCGCCTCTTGGTACTGCGGGGAAAACACAATAAATCCCTTCACGTCCCTCCCACCTGACACATTTTGTCCTTTTACCCACATATTTCTCCCTTAAAGTCCCAGTGAAATGTAAAACACTACTTTGCAAAAAACGATAGTTGGGTTCTACTTGTAAGGTTCCTCCGACTCTGCCCCACCACTGTTGTCGCATAACAAAGTTATTTGAATTTTGAATCTCCAGCCGAGGAAGTCCGGGGAATCCTTCGTGGGCGTGACGTCACGAGTTGTGCAGATCTCCATCTGTTGTGTTTATATCGGCTTGTTTCCTCTTAAATATCCAAGTTTTAACAGTGTTTTGACGTTATAGTCGGCGTTTTATGAGCCTTGACGAAAGATTGAGCCTGGAAGAGACCAGAGAGAGGAGAAAAGGAGCATGGGTGGCGGGAGCGGCTAGCCGCTAGCTGTTAGCTTGCGCGGCTAGTAGACGATCAAGTAATACCTGGACTCGTCTTCGGTGATTCCGCGCAGTCAGAAAAGCGCTTTGACATGATCCAGGAAGCTGGTCGTTCTGCCAAAAGTCAGGAGCCTCAAAGGTGAAAAGTGGCGGCTGCTGAGGCGAGGAGACGAGGACGAATGGAGGACGAAGCGTCTTCTGCTTCCTCAAACATGTTCCAGACGGGGTCACCGATGGCAGAACCACCTTCTGTGTCTTCTTCATCAATCACTGGGTTTGAAATGACCATGATGATGAAATCTGGTTAAATTCAGCCTCTTCGTGGTCAAAACTCTGATCCTCCATAATGTAAACACAACTTGGGCGTGTGCACAACTCGTGATGTCACTCTGTTATTGTCAGAAGCTCCGCCCAGCAGAGGAAATAGCGCCGTTTATCGGCTATTTTCTCGCAGATTGCCGTGTTTTAACATTTTACCCTTCAGCCAGTTAGCATCAAAAATGTCCCTTGAAGCGACAGCCAGAGTCCTTGCTTCAAAAAAAGGCGATAAGAATTATAAGTCACAAAGACTCCAGAGAACAATACAAACGACCTTTTTGTGAAGCTGAAACTGTTAAAATTTAAAGACCTTGTTAATTTAAAAATTTTACTGACCATGTGGAAAATTAAGCAAATTTTTGTGTCCCTTTCTCCCGAACCTCCATAAGACAGAGAGGTTTCTTAGTTGCTGGGGTCAGATTATGGAATTCATTAAAGAACAACTCAACTCAACTTTATTTATAAAGCGCTTTAAGCAGCCGTAGCTGAGACAAAGTGCTGTACATTGAAATAAAAATATAAGAGGCAACATAAAAACATTAAAACAATAAAACCAATCAGATGGTAAAACAATAAACAAAACATAAAAAGTTAAAACACTAAAAAAAACAAAAAAACAAAGGCACTAAAACC
>NC_137652.1:2702989-2755489 GCF_963422515.1 Blennius ocellaris | reverse complement strand
CACCTTCCTCTAACACCAGATTATAGAGCATCTTCCTCCTCTAACACCAGATTATAGAGCATCTTCCTCCTCTAACATCAGATTATAGAGCATATTCCTCCTCTAACACCAGACTGTAGAGCATCTTCCTCCCCTAACACCAGATTATAGAGCATCTTCCTCCTATAACATCAGATTATAGAGCATATTCCTCCTCTAACACCAGATTGTAGAGCATCTTCCTCCTCTAACACCAGATTATAGAGCATCTTCCTCCTCTAACATCAGATTATAGAGCATCTTCCTCCTCTAACACCAGATTATAGAGCATCTTCCTCCTCTAACATCAGATTATAGAGCATCTTCCTCCTCTGACACCAGATTATAGAGCATCTTCCTCCTCCAGCAGCACAGGTCGTTATTGTCTGTAGAAAACCTCCAGTTTCACTGGTTTAAAGTGTGGCGCCGGCGTCGTACGGCGAGCCGCCACACTCCCAGGTAATTGGTACTCAGACGAGCGGCGCCGTCAGGACGAGTGAGGGAGCCGGCGGCTCGCCACGTGCGGCGCGTGACTCCGTCGCCACGCCGCAGGAGTCGGCCGAGACCTGCAGCAGCGAGGCCACACACTGAACTACCTCCGTCACCGCCGCCGCCGCTCCTCTCACACTTTAACATTTAATGGCGAGCTTGTTATCGTGGACGTGTTTGTCGGCGGCGGCGGCGCCTTCGGGGACGACATCAGCTTTAATACTGACGACCAGTCCGGCTTGTTTTTTCTGCTTCAGATTTTTATTTATTTATTTATTTTTTCTATTATTAAATCTCTGCAAACTCGCAGACCTCGCTGTTGTTTCTCACACACACACACACACACACACACACACACACACACACACACACACACACACACACGCACACACACACGCAGTACAATAATTACACACTGGTGGTTTGAATCCTTCAGATTGTGAGCGTTGCCTCAGCTACATTAATAATGCAGAAACACGATGGAATATTCCAGGAGTTTGTGTTGCTGAACCGACCCCCCCCTAGTCCCCCCTTACCCTACCCACCCCACCCCCCCTTGCAGGACTCCTCATCCTCAGTCCTTCATCACTGAACGTCTGGCTGCTTCTTCTTTCTTTGCTGTGTCTGATCTGGTTTTGTTTCCCCGCGACGCTCCTCACCGCTCCTGCATGCAAACCTTTCTTTTCTTTCGCACTCGGTGGGTTTTTTGCTAATGCGTTGCTGGCTTTGTTACGTCCCTGCTCTCCTTCAACCCCCCCCCCATCCCCCCATCCCCCCATCCCATCCCCCCGCTCTCAGGTCTGGCCAGAAGAGTTTCCATCTATCTTGACAGAAGTAAACAAGGAGGTGAGTGTCGCCTTTTTCCTTTTTCTTTCCTCCTGCGCCTCCTGGAGTCTAAAGCCAAAGTCTCTTTATTTCACTTTCTGCTCATCGCCTCTTTTCACTCGTTTGTTTAATAATCAATAAAATGCTGTTGCAGCTATAAGCACAGGTTAAAACAGATTAAAAACAAGATAATAAAATATATGTATATATATCAGTAAACAAAACCTGTGGTAAAAAAAAAAAAGTGGCGCCGATGGCGTTTGAATGAAAATGGTTCACGTTAGATTCATGATGCGTAAATGAAATTTGTCCTTTTCAATCAGTGAAAGTGACAAAACACAATCTCTGAACGTTATCGTTCATAAAAGCAGCTGCTTTTTATTCCATATTTGCTCTAATTCTCTTTATGAAGATGTGCAAATGCATGAAATGAGTGCAGAGGACCCATGAGATTGTCCATCACGCTGACTCAGCAGAATCGCCGGCTTCCTGTGGACGGAAGTTCACCAGGCGAGCTCCTCTGGTGCTTCTCTACTTTTTCTCCCCCGACGCTTCTCGGTCAGCTGATTAGTTTTCTGCTCAGTGTCGCTCCATTTTTTTTTTTTTTTTTCCTGAGCTGCTGAAGTGAAAGTCGGGCAGTTCTCTCTCTCTCTCTTTCTCTCTCTCTCTCTCTCTCTCCTGGTCGCTTCAGGCAGGCCGATGTGTCCAGATGTGTCCTGCTCTGTATTCGGCTGGTGTGTGGCGCCTTGTTAGCATCGGGGCTCGGGGAAAGTTCGCTAGACCTGCAGCGTGACGTGACGGAGGAGGGCGATGGGGAAACGAGCCAGAAGGCCCCGGGGCGTCCGGCCGGCTCAGACTCGGGGGTTTGTTAGAGACGCCATCTTGGTTTCACTTTGCTTTTGCCTGAAATTGGAGCCGATTTTAGAACGAGGAAGCGTCGAGGCCTCCGTTTTAAATCACCATTGCTTAGAATTGAGGTCACACCGCAGCCGGACAGCGGGTGGCAGCGTCTGGCTGCTCTGACTGGGGCAACTTGGCGGATGTTGAAGACAATGCTCTTTATGTCTTCAACTACTATTAACTGACTCAATACACCATCTTGTGGTGTAAACTGGTACTACAAGGCTAAAAGTAATGAAGCGCTTTAACGGACGAGCTGACTGAGTGGCTTCGTCTCCTTCTGCTGACGATCCAACCTCAAGCATTTCCTCCTCCGAGGTTTATACTGTCAAATACAACAGTCGTTTAAAGACACAAAGAATTTTTATGTCTTTTTATGTCATGAAACTGGAACTTTTAGCTCTGTGTTTGAAAAGTGTCCCGTTTTTAACATTGCTACTAAATTTCAAAGTGGGAACAACCTGAGATCAGTCCTCCAGAGAACTTAAGCTTTGAATTAAGTACAAACAAGATTCTGTTCCTCAAACGGAACCTTTGCAACGCAACCGGTGTTTCTGGTTTTCTACTTGAAACCATCCGACATGAGGTTACGACGACGGGCCAACAGCCTCGCTGCCAGTCGGAGCGCTGAGGTCTCCATCTGTACCCAGTAATCCCGCCCCAGCTCTATTAGCCGAGTCCTGGAGGAGCTTTTCAAAAGCAAACAGGATGAAGGAGCAGCGCCGGCTTAATGAGCCGCAGCGAGCGGGGAGGGGAACTGGGCCGTCGCCGGAGATAATGGCTCGGAATAAGAATTCAGAGGGAAGAGAGAGAGAGCGAGAGGTGAAGCAGATTAGTGGTCGTCTCCCGAGCGTTGATCGTCCATCAATACCTCGGCTGGCAGTGTCGGTGCCGTTAAAACCAACCTTCTAACCCCCAAAGCAGGTTTTTACAAGGGAAAATGTCAAGTGCTAATGCAGACAGAGCTGCTGTGTTCCGGTTATTCTGGAGGAGAGCAGCTTTCTCTACCTCCACCTCTGCAGCTGGAAGATTCGCCGCCCAGGAAGCGTCGCTCACAACGATATCCGAGGAGTCGCGGAGACTTTCGGTCCCTCAGACCTAAATGGAAGCTGCTAAAATGGAGAAATCAATCCGAGCATCAGTCAGACGTCCTCGGTAACGTCGGGGTGAGAAGACGCAGCTTCAGAGACCATCGTGTGTTTCTGATCCATGTCTAAAGGTCTAAATTCAATCCAACCACACCACAGTCTGGAAACACTTTTCCACCAGAAAGAACCAGGATCTAGTTCAGGGCCGACACCGTTGACGGAGCCAAGACATTGTCTGTCCAAAACGTGGTATGTCACTGATTCCACCAATGTAGTGCTGGTCCAGGAACCAGGAGACGGACTGTAACAGTCTTCTGGTCCAGGAACCAGGAGACGGACTGTAACAATGGTTTGGTCCAGGAACCAGGAGACGGACTGTAACAATGGTTTGGTCCAGGAACCAGGAGATGGACTGTAACAGTCTTCTGGTCCAGGAACCAGGAGACGGACTGTAACAGTCTTCTGGTCCAGGAACCAGGAGACGGACTGTAACAGTGGTTTGGTCCAGGAACCAGGAGACGGACTGAGGACCATCTCGTCTGTCCTGAACCTCGGATTCAGACCAAAGAGACAGAAAACATTGCGTCTCCTCGTCGTTCTATTAGTGTTTTTTCACGTCTGCCTTGTTTTAGTCTGGAGCCCCGAGTGGCCAGAGAGAGAATAATAATAATAATAATAATAATAATAATAATAATAATAATAATAATAATGAACGAGCTCGGGGCTTATTTTTCAACATTTGGACATTACATAGTGAGTTTCTGCTCCTTTCACTTTATTTCTGGATCAAAAGCTTCAACATCAGGAGGAATGGAGGTGAAGAACGATAGAACGCAGCTCGACAGCCGTTTCCGTAGCAACCTGAGTAAACACACTGCTGATGAAAGTTCTCTTTCCCATGAAGCCATTAAAAGACTCATTTTAACAATCCCAGCAGTTTGTGGCTTGTTTTCTCTGGACCGACCGGCGGCAGCCTGCCGAGTGGGAAAAGATCAGAATAGTTGGCGCCTGTTTGTTGGTTCTAAATGTGAGGAGACGGTGAGGAACGTGTGAGAACTGAGGGGAAGGTGGGTGAGCTGGAGAGGCTTATTGATTTGTGGGAAACGAGGAGGAGGAAGTGACTCAGACCCAGCAGGAGGTGGAAGTGGTGCAGAGAAGCTGTTCTTCTTGCAGTTTTGTTCATTTTCTGCCGAGCTCGTCTCGTCGTTCCCTCGTCCAACGCTCCTCCTTTCCACCTCCACCCGTCCAACGCTCCTCCTTTCCACCTCCACCCGTCCAAAGTTCCATCGGGCTGCGTCCGAAGCAGAACCTCCTGCCGTTCTCCACCAGAGAACACAAGGAGATCTCGCTGGCCGGAGCCTGGAGGCTGTGACCAGCAGGGGTTTGCTGAAGCAGGTGGTCATAATGTTGTGGCTGGTCGGTGCATCAGCAGTGCATGCTGGGAAATTTCAGTTTCAGTTTCAGTGAAGTTTGTTATGTTTGTATGTGATGTATCTCGGTTAGGAAATACGATTTTGCAAACACCTCGTCCAGGTTGGACTCAAAGCGAAGCTCTCGTCCTTCAACCTCTCGTCCTTCATCCTCTCGTCCTTCAACCTCTCGTCCTTCATCCTCTCGTCCTTCAACCTCTCGTCCTTCATCCTCTCGTCCTTCATCCTCTCGTCCTTCAACCTCTCGTCCTTCATCCTCTCGTCCTTCATCCTCTCGTCCTTCATCCTCTCGTCCTTCAACCTCTCGTCCTTCAACCTCTCGTCCTTCAACCTCTCGTCCTTCATCCTCTCGTCCTTCATCCTCTCGTCCTTCAACCTCTCGTCCTTCATCCTCTCGTCCTTCATCCTCTCGTCCTTCAACCTCTCGTCCTTCAACCTCTCGTCCTTCAACCTCTCGTCCTTCATCCTCTCGTCCTTCAACCTCTCGTCCTTCAACCTCTCGTCCTTCAACCTCTGGTTTGTCTGGAGCAGTGAATCCTGCAGGTGGAGAGGAGTGTTCCTCCTCCTCCTCCTCCTCTTCATCCTCCTCCTCCTCTTCATCCTCCTCCTCCTCTTCATCCTCCTCTTCATCTTCCTCCTCCTCCTCCTCCTCCTCCTCTTCATCTTCATCCTCCTCCTCCTCCTCCTCTTCCTCCTCCTCCTCCTCCTCTTCCTCCTCCTCTTCCTCCTCCTCCTCTTCCTCCTCCTCAGGAGAACTAAAGTCGACGTGTGAAGAAAACAAAAAGCAGCTTCTGAACAAATCCTGCACACGTTGAACGATTACAAAGCGAAGTGGCGGCGGCGGCGGCCATGTTAATTAGTGCCGAGGGGTCAGAATCTCGGAGCGAGCCGCCGCAGGACCCCCCCCCCCCCCCCCCCACCCCCCACCCCCCCGGGCGCCATTCACTTGATTCTGGCCCGGAGGCGTCCTGCTGCCTTCAGCTGCTCCGGCGGCCGTTTGGCCTCAGCAGAGGCGTGATGTGCTGACGGGCTCAGATCAGATCCAGGGTCAGCGCTTCTCCCCGCGGCCTCTCCGCTGACAGGAGGCGACAACACACTGCGACGTGGCGCCTCCATCTGCAGGACGCTCACGTCTCAGAACGCCGACTCAACGAAACACCCTCCCGCAGCAAACGTGAACGGTTTTTTTTTTTCGTTTTTGAACGTGTTCTTTTTAAAGTCCTGTGTGTTGGACGGAGTCGTCACACTGAGGCGCTGCTCCTCCTTCGCCGTGCTCCTCCTTCGCCGTGCTCCTCCTTCGCCGTGCTCCTCCTTCGCCATGCTCCTCCTTCGCCGTGCTCCTCCTTCGCCGTGCCCCTCACGGCGGCGGAACGGTAAAGCCTCCGACCGAAGGTGGCGGCTGTGAATTAGCGCAGTGTTTTTCAACCGCCGTGCCGCGGCACACCGGTGTTTCCTCCAGATCTCGTCAGCTGAGCCGTGGGAAATGATCCAATTTCACATTTTTTTCAAAAAAAAAAACAGTTGCACAGTAATCATGTATAAATCCTCTTCACCACTAGAGGGCAGCACAGAACTTTGCCGGTGAAATGTAAAGTGACAGACGTCAGTGTGGTTCATCTCCACCTCCTGCTACCATCTTGTATCAAAGTACTGTGTCAGTGACAGTGATGGAGAAGTTTTAGAAAAGGAAGAATGTGAACCAGGATCTCAGCTCTTCATCCATCAGGTCCAGGTTTCACACTGAGGGAGTCACTATTAAAAAAAGTCCTTGCTTTCTGGATTTACTTGCTTCCTGTTGATAAAACTTTGATGAGAACGACTTTATATTGTTAATAGAGGCTACAGAGTTTCACATTTGAACATTTTCAGGTGGTGGTGGTGTGCCTCAAGATGTTTCCAAAGAAAAAAGTGTGTCTTGGCTCAAAAAAGGTTGAAAAACTCTGAATTAGTGGATCAGCTGATGGTCTGTGTGCAGCAGCAGCGGCTGCCGCCCTTTGAATCCAGATCAAAACCAGAATTCTTCAAGCCTCTGGGCCGCCTGAGGTCATTCGCTGCTCCCGGACCGCGACCTTTGACCCCCAGAGAGCCGCAGTGTGGCTGCAGCTCCACATGAACGACGTCTGAACTGAGCACCAAACTGAAATGTGACTTCAGAACAAACACATTTAGCTCCGACGTGTTTGCTGTTACTTCCTGTCCTTTTTTTTTGCCGAATTGGCTCTTTTTTGCGTCGGCGGCGGCGATGATTAAATGTCCCCCCCCCCCCCCCCCCGCCCTGGGCGCTGACCCTCCGTCCCTGTGTGGCAGGAGCCGGGATGGTGGTGGACTGGGAGCAGGAGACGGGTCTGCTCATGACGTCTGGAGACGTCCGGGTGGTCAGGATCTGGGACACGGACCGAGAGATGAAGGTCCAGGTAGGACGGCCTCCTCCTCCTCCTCACTCTCTCACTCAGGGGCGTCACACTGGTTTCAGTCGAGGGGCCACATCCAACCTGACCTCTGACCTCTGGAGGGCCGACAAGTCAAACGTCACAGATTAAACTGCAGATACGGACAAATGTCAAAGTCTTTCCTTCTTTTGGTTCTTTTGCAAGAATTCGCCAGTCTTATTCTGAAATTGACACATTAAAGTAAATCAGATATTATTATATTTGCAAAAAAAGAAAAAACCCTCAGTAAAGCAAAAATGACTTATTAGTCAAAAACAAGTCATTTTTCACTTAATTTCAGAAATTATATCTTGCCGAGATTTTACTTTTTTGATTGCAGTGCGCACACTGAAACACACTGAAACACACACACTGAAACACACACTGAAACACACACACTGAAACACACACACTCTGAAACACACACTGAAACACACACACTCTGAAACACACACACTCTGAAACACACACACTCTGATACACACACACTCTGAAACACACACATTCTGAAATACACACACACTGAAACACACACACACTGAAACACACACACTCTGAAACACACACACTGAAACACACACTGAAACACACACACTCTGAAACACACACACTCTGAAACACACACATTCTGAAACACACACACACTGAAACACACACAGTGAAACACACACACTGAAACACACACATTCTGAAACACACACACACTGAAACACACACAGTGAAACACACACAGTGAAACACACATTCTGAAATACACACACTCTGAAACACACACACTCTGAAACACACACACTCTGAAACACACACACTGAAACACACACACTCTGAAACACACACTGAAACACACACACTCTGAAACACACACACTCTGATACACACACACTGAAACACACACACTCTGAAACACACACATTCTGAAATACACACACACTGAAACACACACACACTGAAACACACACACTCTGAAACACACACACTGAAACACACACTGAAACACACACACTCTGAAACACACACATTCTGAAACACACATTCTGAAACACACACACTGAAACACACACACTGAAACACACACATTCTGAAACACACATTCTGAAATACACACACACTGAAACACACACACTCTGAAACACACACACACTGAAACACACACATTCTGAAACACACACATTCTGAAACACACACACACTGAAACATACACACACACTGAAACAAACACACACACAGAAACACACACACAGAAACACACTGAAACACACACTGAAACACACACATTCTGAAACACACACACTGAAACACACACACTGAAACACACACATTCTGAAACACACACACTGAAACACACACACACACTGAAACACACACACACGGAAACACACACTCTGAAACACACACTGAAACACACACACTGTATCTGGATATCGTATTTTTATTCAGGATTAAAACAATTTGTCATCTGGAAATTGTTTTGCGTTTACGTGTCTAAAGTATCATTTCACATAAATTGGACACCTTTATTGTGAAAGGCGTTGCGTCATGTGACCTCCACAGACGCATTAATTAATTCTGACCAAGGCGGTTTTGAATGTCATTTTTTTTGCCAATCGAGTGTTTTTAGATCAGAATCTGTCCGTTTTCATATTTGTACTTTTAACTCGTCCCATTGAAAGTGAATGTGGGCGGAGCCAGTTCCTCCACCTGCTGCTGCTGCTTGAAGCTGATGGAGTGTGTGTGTGTGTGTGTGTGTGTGTGTGTGTGTGTGTGTGTGTGTGTGTGTGTGTGTGTGTGTGTGTGTGTGTGTGTGTGTGTGTGTGTGTGTGTGTGTGTGTGTGTGTGTGTGTGTGTGTGTGTGTGTGTGTGACCCAGGACATCCCCACCGGAGCCGACAGCTGTGTGACCAGCCTGGCCTGCGACTCCCAGCGGTCGCTCATCGTGGCGGGACTGGGAGACGGGTCGGTGCGAGTGTTTGACCGCAGGATGGGTCCCAACGACTGGCAAGTTACACACACACACACACTGAAACACAAACACACACACACTCTGAAACAAACACACACACTCTGAAACACACGCACACACTGAAACACACACACACACACACTGAAACACACACACACTCTGAAACACACACACACACACTGAAACACACACACTCTGAAACACACACACACTGAAACACACACACACTGAAACACACACACTGAAACACACACACTCTGAAACACACACACTGAAAAACACACACTGAAGCGCACACTGAAACACACACACTCTGAAACACACACACACACACACACACTCTGAAGCACACACACACACTCTGAAACACACACATACTGAAACACACACATTCTGAAACACACACACACTGAAACACACACATTCTGAAACACAGACACTCTGAAACACACACACACACACACACTGAAACACACTCACACACACACAAACACTGAAACACACACTGAAACACACACACACTAAAACACACACACACACTCTGAAACACACACACACTCTAAAACACACACTGAAACACACACACACTGAAACACACACACTCTGAAACACACACACTCTGAAACACACACACACTGAAACACACACACTCTGAAACACACACACGCTGAAACACACACACACTGAAACACACACACTCTGAAACACACACACACTGAAACACACACACACTGAAACACACACACTCTGAAACACACACACGCTGAAACACACACACACTGAAACACACACACTCTGAAACACACTCTGAAACACACTCTGAAACACACACACACTGAAACACACACACACTGAAACACACACAACACCTCCACAATCCTCCTCTAGACTCTGAACCGTGAGCAGCGACTCTCCCTCAGGTGTTTCCACCTGTTAATGGTCCTGCTGACACCTCCCCCCCCCCACCCCTCCTCCACCCCCCTCCCCCCCCTCCCCCCAGTCGGCTAAACATTATTTTAATTCCAGTCCCCAGGGTGGGGGAAACTGCACCGTTAAAACCCCGACGTGACCCATAAATCTTTAAATGAAGCTAATTTCACGGCCGCCTCCCGGCGAGTTCGTCCCCAAGAGAGGAAGCCGCCTCACGCCTCTTTTTTAATATGCAGCAGTGTCCACCGCGGCGTTTTCTGCCTTCAGCGTCTAAAATCTGTTATGTGTATTGTTTTTTGTGCTTTTCCTGCTTCTGTTCATGGTGAACAGGAAGAAAAAAAAAATGTTTTTAGCTCCTCGTCTGCAGTAATCGGGTGATAAGTGGAAGATTCAGCTTCAGATCTAAAAATCATGGTCACAAGTTCAGCTTGAGAAATGAAAATCTCTTCAGGTTCCTCAGCATGTGGTTTCTCTGTTCTCATACTGCCACCTGCTGGCCTTTCCCTGCATTACAGGCAGAAACAAGCAGGTTTCATTCAGTTGCTCTAAAAAAATTTAAAAAAACAATCAGTTTATGTATATATTTGACTCATCGGTTCCTTCGCCAAGGAGAGCTGGCCGACGAGTTTGTTTTCATCTGTGTGTTTTTATTTAAAATGTTTATATGAGTACATTTTAACAACCTCTTGCAAAAACTACTCACCCAAATTGCGGAAAAAAATTCAGGCATTATTTTTTCAAGGATCAATCGATTGGATTTTGGGACGTTAAACAGCAAACCGTTCCCAAAAAAAACGGAGAAAAGAAAATGTCTCATACAAAGCGGACGAGAGAGATCAAAGGAGATCAGTGTGTGTTGCCATGGAGACGCGCCCCGCTCAGTGTTTCACACAGTAGCTACCTGACGTACCTGGTTAGCATCAATGTGAGGTAGCGGCGTGCAGGCTCGCGATGCTGACTCGGCTCCGCAAACAGATGTGGCGTTGGCGGAGATATGCGCTCTACCGAGTGTAGCTCTAGTTTGCTTTGTGACTAGAAGTGTAAAATAGATGTGTGGGAGGTCTTCATCTGAGAAATCTATAAATACCGTTCCTGTGAAGCCGTGTAGAGATTAGTTTAATATTAGATATGATATTAACTCTTACACACCTTCATTAATTCATTCCTTCATTCTTGGGGTCCTTTTCAAACGGTGCGTTCACTGACCTGTGTTGGACAGAACTGTGTTGGACAGAACTGTTGGACGGTGCGTTCACTGACCTTTGTTGGACAGAACTGTTGGACGGTGCGTTCACTGACCTTTGTTGGACAGAACTGTTGGACGATGCGTTCACTGACCTGTGTTGGACGGAACTGTTGGACATTGGGTTCACTGAACTGTTTTGGACAGAAGTCTTGGACGGTGTGTTCACTGACCTGTGATGGACAGAACTGTGTTGGACGGAGCTGTTGGGCGGTGCGTTCACTGACCTGTGTTGGACGGTGCGTTCACTGACACTCTGTTGGACAGAACTGTGTTGGACGGTGCGTTCACGGACTTGTGTTGGACGGTGCGTTCACTGACCTGTGTTGGACAGAACTGTTGGACGGCGCGTCCACTGACCTATGTTGGACAGAACTGTTGGACGGTGCGTTCACTGACCTGTTTTGGACAGAACTGTTGGACGGTGCGTCCACTGACCTGTGTTGGACAGAACTGTTGGACGGTGCGTCCACTGACCTGTGTTGGACAGAACTGTTGGACGGCGCGTCCACTGACCTGTGTTGTCCTCTGCAGTCGGGTGATGACCTACAGGGAACACGGGGCCTGGGTGGTCAAAGCCCACCTGCAGAAGGAGACGGAGGGACACATCATCAGCGTCAGGTACGTCCCCTCACTTCCTGTCCAGACGAGTCGTGACGACGGAAGACAGACGGTGACGAGCCCCAACGGAGGAGAGTCCGGCGTCATCTGATCCGTCCCCCCTGCAGCTCGTCCGTCCTCATCCTTTCCTCTCTTGCTCGACTCCTCCAGCGTCAACGGAGACGTTCGCTTCTTCGAGCCGCGGACGCCAGACTCCGTCAACGTGCTGCAGACGGTCAAGGGCTTAACGGCGCTGGACATCCACCCGCAGGCCAACCTGTTCGCCTGGTGAGGAGCGGGGGAGGGGGAGGGGGGGGGAGGGGGAGGGGTCGTCTTTCATTTTACCGTGGGATTCCTGATGTTTTTTAGGGACCTCACCAACGCCAGGTCCCTTTTGTAATTCGTCGTCGCCTAAGGCCCTCAAATTCATGTTGGTGGATGTTTTTGAAAAACCTTTATTGTTCCATAAGTGCTGTGTCATTCACACCAGAATTAAAGTAAGACCAGATTCTAGATCGGGGGCACCTGGGGAGCACCCAACAGACATTTTAAGGTGGATCCGCGAGCTTGCGGCCTAGCATGCCCGTTAGCATACTAGCAAACAGTGTCTGATTGAGCTGAAATTTGGTAGGTGGCCTAATGGGGACGCTGCGGTCACGAATCACTAGCTAATTAGCTTGTTTTGACGCCGTTTTTTCAAAATAAGTCATTAAAAAAACTTTTTTTTTTTAACTTAAAAAATGATAATTAACTGGTCTGGAGGATTGTGCCCACCCCGACGGGCAGTCTTTCGCGAGGTCCCGACCAATGCTGCTTGCAGCTTTAATTTTCTTTATTGTTTGTATTTTGTTGTTTTGTTGTCCAGCGGCTCCATGAACCAGTTCATCGCCGTCTACAACGCCAACGGCGACGTCATCAGCAACATAAAGTACTACGACGGCTTCATGGGCCAGCGGATCGGCGCCATCAGCTGCTTAGCTTTCCATCCTCACTGGGTAACCGTCCTCGTCCTCACACCAAGTTCCCGTCTGACAATGATCTAATAGTCTAATCCGATAACGTCCAGCTTTTTTTAAATCGGAGAGGTTTGATAGTTAACAGATTAAACGTCAGATAATCTGGTTTCCCTGATTCCGACTCTCGCCTGATGATGTGATGGTCTCTGTCTCTGCAGCCCCACCTGGCCGTCGGCAGCAACGACTACTACATGTCCATCTACTCAGCGGAGAAGAGGCTCAGATAACACACCGGCGTCTCACACACACACACACACACACACACACACACACACACACACACACACACACACACACACACTCGACCCCGAGCCTCCGGCCGGACTGTAAATGACCTTTTTGTTTTTCTTGTACATAAGCAATTATCACCCCTGAATGTTGTCGTGACGGCTGCTGACGAAGCCCCCCTTCCCCCGACCCCCCCCCTCCATATATATATATATATATACATATATATATATATAGATCAATATATATATAGATTGATATTCTGATCATTGTTTATTCTGAAGCTGATGATTGTAGACTTGGCTGTGCTGAGATGTGTGTATATTTAAATAATCCAGAAGAAGAGAGGCTCTATTTTAAAAGAAGAAGACGGCTTCTCTACGTCACTACCTGAACACACACACACACACACACACACACACACACACACACACACACACACACACACACACACACACACACACACACACACAATCTGATGGATTATTGACTTTGTTTTGGGTTTTTGTTTTGTGTAAAAAAAAAATAACCAATAGCACAGGGGGCATCTCAAGCCTTATGTGAGGCCCCACCCCCCTCCTCCACCACCCCCTTCCTCCTCCTCCACCCACTGTGCCAAACACCATCACAATTACCAATCGAGAAGTTTTTTCATCCATTAATTTGGAAATGAACCAGCCCCACCTACCCCACCCACCTGCCCTCACCTGCCCCACCTACCCCACCCACCTGCCCTCACCTGCCCCACCTACCACACCCACCTGCCCCACCCCCACCCACCTACCCCACCCCCACCCACATGCCCCCACCTACCACACCCACCTGCCCTCACCTGCCCCACCCCCACCCACCTGCCCCACCTACCCCACCTACCCCACCCACCTGCCCTCACCTGCCCCACCTACCACACCCACCTGCCCTCATCTGCCCCACCTGCCCTCACCTGCCCCACCCCCACCCACCTACCCCACCCCCACCCACATGCCCTCACCTGCCCCACCTACCACACCCACCTGCCCTCACCTGCCCCACCCCCACCCACCTACCCCACCCCCATCCACATGCCCTCACCTGCCCCACCTACCACACCCAACTGCCCTCACCTGCCCCACCCCCACCCACCTACCCCACCTCCACCCACCTGCCCTCATCTGCCCTACACCCACCCACCGACCCCACCTGCCCCACCTACCCTCACCTGCCCCACCTCCACCCACCTGCCCTCAATTGCCCTACCCCCACCCACCGACCCCACCTGCCCCACCTCTATCCACCTGCCCTCATCTGCCCCACCTCCACCCACCGACCCCACCTGCCCCACCTCCACCCACCTGCCCTCATCTGCCCTACCCCCACCCATCTGCCCCACCGATCCCACCTCTATCCACCTGCCCTCATGTGCCCCACCCCCACCCACCTGCCCCAGTCCAGACACTCGCCATGTGAAGGTCAGAAGGTTTCGATCCTCCAGCTCAGTTTATTTGCTCAAAGGTCAAAATACAAAACGTTTTATTTATTAATCAACAGAAACGTCTAAAAGAAAAAAAACACTAGAAAAGTTGGTTTTCGTCACTTTAAACAGTTTTAATTTAATTCACCTTAAGACTCTTGTGTTTTATTTTTTTTTTTATCATTTTTACTTTGAAAAACAAGGAAAATAGTTTCAGAAGATCAGATTTTCTTTGTCGTTTTTTTTACCAGAAGCAAACGACCTCCGGTTTCTGTCAACATGTCAAGACGGCGTCAAACTTTTCACTTTAAGAAGCTTTAAATCATTTTTCACTTTTATTTTTAAGAAGCTAAACGGTGGAGGAGAAACATCGAGTTATTCACATTATTCCAACATCTCCTCTCCTCCTTCCTTCCTTCCTTCCCTCCTTCCTTCCTTCCTTCCTTCCTTCCTGCCTCATGTTTGTTGAAGCCGTTGGCTGCAGACGATCTCTTCCTCTTTTGCAGTTTGTGCTTGAAATTTGCCGTTTTTGCGTTTTGTTTTTTAAAAATGTATTTTAGTTTGCGCTGCATGCTAACACGGGTGCACATGCTAACATGCTAACGCGCCCAGCCGAACCGACACGGACCTGTAAATGTCGCCACTCGCCTCAGACTCACCAGGCGGGGGGGGGAGGGGGGGGGGGGGGGGAGGGGGGGGTTCTCCTCTGTCACTTTATTCTTCGACGTCCTTTTCCCTCAGTGTTGACTGGCAGGCTGTCATCGGTCAAGCCCGGTTCTACCTTGTTCCTGCTACGTCACGTTCGTCTCTGCCGCCGTGTTGCTCAAGAGTTCTGAGGTTTTCTCTCTTGAGGACGCGTGAGCCTGTCAGTCACGGCCAGGGCAAAGAAAACCCACAGCTGTCACCATAGAGAAACACAGAATCCAGTTTAAAGAGCCGAGAGGTTCTGTTCACGCAGACGTTTACAGGTCCCTGTCACACACACACACACACACACACACACACACACACACACACGCACACACACGCAGCTCTGTGTTAACCCCCGACCTGCTGCTGTTTTCTTTATTCACCGACGATGTGCCTCCGTTCTGCTGCAGCTTTACCTTCTCCGCTTGTTTTCTCTGTTCTTTTACTTTTTAATCTTTTCTTTCATTTAGTTTGCTTTGATGTCTTTGCCCTTTCACCGCCCCGCCCCCCCCACCACACACACACACACTCATCCTCAGCCTTACCTTTCTTTTTTCTTTCTTTTGCCCCAAAAATTACAGACTGAAAAAGAACCGAAACACACACACACATGCACACGCACACGCACGCACCATGATCCCGCGAGTGTTTTTGAGTTTTAGGATTTTAGATGAGGAGGAGCAGTCGTGACGGGACGAAGACGATCAGACGTCCCTCCGACTGTTTCTCCGACGGTTTATCAGGCCGGAGGTGGAACCAGTGAAATAAACCAAATACAACACCACCACGGCCCCGCTCCTGTTTCCGTGTGGCCACCGGGGGGCACTGCTGAGTCATTTTATCCTCCTCCTCCTTCACCTTTGTGTAGAAATGTGACCGTGGTGGTTCCCAGAGGAACTCCGCACACGGAAAATGGAATGAATGATGCCGAGTCTGTGAAAGTGATCATGTCATCCCGTCGGCACGGTTTAGAACTTGACTTTCAAGTGTGGTCAAAATTTAAAAAAAATAAAATAAAAAAAAAGACTCTCCTCTTGTCAGAACCTACAAAATGAAACGTGAGAACATTAAAGATTCAATTAATTAAATTATTAAAACGTTAAAGGTCTTAATGTTCCAGCGTCTCGTCAGAAGAGGAACAGCTTCAATACTGAGGACACGTTCTGGGAAGACGAGACACATCTCCGTCCAGGAGTCCCCGGAGGACGACCTCCGTCCAGGAGTCTCTAGAGGACGACCTCCATCCATCCAGGAGTCTCCGGAGGACGACCTACGTCGGTCCAGGAGTCCCCGGAGGACGACCTCCGTCCAGGAGTCTCTAGAGGACGACCTCCATCCGTCCAGGAGTCCCCGGAGGATGACCTCCGTCTGTCCAGGAGTCTCTAGAGGACGACCTCCGTCCAGGAGTCTCTAGAGGACGACCTCCGTCCGTCCAGGAGTCCCCAGAGGATGACCTCCGTCCAGGAGTCTCTAGAGGACGATCTCCGTCCAGGAGTCTCTAGAGGATGACGTCCGTCCAGGAGTCCTCGGAGGACGACCTCCGTCCAGGAGTCTCTAGAGGATGACCTCCGTCCGTCCAGGAGTCCCCGGAGGACGACCTCCATCTTTCCAGGAGTCTCTGGAGGACGACCTCCATCCATCCAGGAGTCCCCGGAGGACGACCTCCGTCCAGGAGTCTCTAGAGGACGACCTCCGTCCGTCCAGGAGTCCCCGGAGGATGACCTCCGTCCGTCCAGGAGTCCCTGGAGGACGACCTCCGTCCAGGAGTCCCCCTGGTCCCCTGGTTCAGCCACTTTGGAGACGAGGTGCAGGGTAGACCAGCGGTCCACGGTGAGGATCGTGTCTCCAGCTCAGAACCGTCGTCGTTCAGGAAACGAAGTGTTTTCCTTCTTCTGTTGACCTGCCAGAGGTCAAAGGTCACAGTTCTCATGTCTGCTGCTCCCGGACCACTCAGCATTGTTGTGACTAGCCTTTCTCATACACATGGAGGAGCAGTGTGGGGGGGTGGAGGAGGAGCAGTGTGGGGGTGGAGGAGGTGGGGGGGGGGGGGGGGACATTCCTGCACTGCAAAGAGCCGGGCGGCAAGAACATCCTGAGGAAACAACACTCACTTCCTCAAATTAAGCTGCTCGGTGTGATAACGCCACTGCTGGCTGAGGTAGAGCACCACCTCACTGTCCGCTCCACCCACCTCGTCCAGTCCTCGCTGTCCGCTCCACCCACCCCGTCCAGTCCTCGCTGTCCGCTCCACCCACCCCGTCCAGTGCCAGACCCAGTCCCGGACCCGGAGCAGCAGGACTCTCCACTTCTCCAGCAGCGTCGGTGAACCTCCTCACAGGATGGGCCTCCTCCTGCTCCTGCTCACCTCCACCCTCCTGCTCTCCACCTGTAAGGATCTCCTCCTCTCACCTCCTCCAGGTGATGAAGCTGCTGTCTAACCTACTTTCTCTCTCCTCCCAAGACGTCCCAGCAGGGGGCCGGACGGCTGCTCAGAGACGTAAGTTCACCTGCAGGTTAATGAACATTAGTACTTTACTTACCACCTACTAGTTATTAGGACTGAAAAGTTATGTAGAGTAATCTAATTACCCTGGATGATCGGTGGAAGATGCTCTATAATCTGGATGTTAGAGGAGGAAGATGCTCTATTATCTGATGTTAGAGGAGGAAGATGCTCTATTATCTGATGTTAGAGGAGGAAGATGCTCTATTATCTGATGTTGGAGGAGGAAGATGCTCTATTATCTGATGTTTGAGGAGGAAGATGCTCTATTATCTGATGTTTGAGGAGGAAGATGCTCTATTATCTGATGTTGGAGGAGGAAGATGCTCTATAATCTGATGTTGGATGAGGAAGATGCTCTATTATCTGACGTTAGAGGAGGAAGATGCTCTATTATCTGATGTTAGAGGAGGAAGATGCTCTATAATCTGATGTTGGAGGAGGAAGATGCTCTATAATCTGATGTTGGAGGAGGAAGATGCTCTATTATCTGATGTTAGAGGAGGAAGATGCTCTATTTGATGTTGGAGGAGGAAGATGCTCTATTATCTGATGTTTGAGGAGGAAGATGCTCTATTATCTGATGTTGGAGGAGGAAGATGCTCTATTATCTGATGTTTGAGGAGGAAGATGCTCTATTATCTGATGTTGGAGGAGGAAGATGCTCTATTATCTGATGTTAGAGGAGGAAGATGCTCTATAATCTGATATTGGAGGAGGAAGATGCTCTATTATCTGATGTTAGAGGAGGAAGATGCTCTATTATCTGATGTTGGAGGAGGAAGATGCTCTATAATCTGATGTTGGAGGAGGAAGATGCTCTATTATCTGATGTTAGAGGAGGAAGATGCTCTATTTGATGTTGGAGGAGGAAGATGCTCTATTATCTGATGTTTGAGGAGGAAGATGCTCTATTATCTGATGTTGGAGGAGGAAGATGCTCTATTATCTGATGTTTGAGGAGGAAGGTGCTCTATTATCTGATGTTGGAGGAGGAAGATGCTCTATAATCTGATGTTGGAGGAGGAAGATGCTCTATTATCTGATGTTGGAGGAGGAAGATGCTCTATAATCTGATGTTGGATGAGGAAGATGCTCTATTATCTGACGTTAGAGGAGGAAGATGCTCTATAATCTGATGTTGGATGAGGAAGATGCTCTATTATCTGGCGTGAGAGGAGGAAGATGCTCTAGAATCTGGATGTTCGTGTTGAAGACGTTTCTTTAAACAGGAGTTTAGTGAAACAGTCTCAGCTGCTCTGGATGAGCTTCTCATTGAGGAAAAGTAAACGTGAACCTTGAACCTCAAAGTTCCCCGACGTGTTCCAGTTGTGATAATTCCCACTTGTTCTCGGTTTGTGGGAATTCTGAGCGTCTGCAGGAGGAAAGTTGTTTGTTTGATCGTCACACGGAGGAAAAGTTCCCGCCTGTTGTCTGAGCTGCTGGAAAGTGTGGGAGCAGAGTCGCTCCACCCTCCCCTGGTGGAGCAGGTGGAGTGGTGGAGGTGTCAGGTGGTGGCGCTGCTGAGGGTGGAGCGTATGCCTTTCTATTTTGATATTATTATTACTATTATTATTATTACTATTATTTATGAGTTATCAATTTCATGTTGTTTTTCATTACACACATTTTTTTTGTATTTTATTTATTTATCTATTTATTTATTTTTACAAAAATAACTCAAATAATTTAAGAAAAGTTACCACACACACACACACACACATACAGTCTGGGTGTGGCCCTTGTTGATCTGTGGTTATGATAGTTTGATAAGTTTCCTCTGATTGACTTGTTTGTTTAACTAAGAGCTTTTCCTGTCCTGGTTTGTTTACTGTCCCTCATGAGGAGGAGGAGGAGGAGGAGGATGAACAGGAGGAGGAGGGAGAGGAGGAGGAGGAGGAGGAAGATAAACAACAACAGGAGGAGGAGGAGGAGGATGAACAGGAGGAGGAGGAGGAGGAAGATGAACAACAGGAGGAGGAGGAGGAAGATGAACAACAGGAGGAGGAGGAGGAAGATGAACAGGAGGAGGAGGAGGGAGAGGAGGAGGAGGAAGATGAACAGGAGGAGGGAGAGGAGGAAGATGAACAACAGGAGGAGGAGGAGGAAGATGAACAGGAGGAGGAGGAGGAAGATGAACAGGAGGAGGGAGAGGAGGAGGAGGAAGATAAACAGGAGGAGGAGGAGGAGGAAGATGAACAACAGGAGGAGGAGGAGGAAGATGAACAGGAGGAGGAGGAGGGAGAGGAGGAGGAGGAAGATGAACAGGAGGAGGGAGAGGAGGAGGAGGAAGATAAACAGGAGGAGGAGGAAGATGAACAACAGGAGGAGGAGGAGAAAGATGAACAGGAGGAGGATGAAGATGAGGAAGATGCTGAAGATGAGGAGGAGGAGGAGGATGAAGATGATGATGAGGAGGATGATGAAGGTGTTTTCTGTCTCAGAGGTCAAGCTTGTGAATTTTGTCCGTTTGGATTTTTCTTTTTCCTTCAGTCTCAGTTTTCTCGTGTTAAACTTTCATTTCTAATTGAGAATGTGTTGTTTGTTATTGATGTTTGTTATTGATGTTGGTTTTAGCGGCTCCAGCAGCGACGTCGGTTCACCCTCAGGTTCACTGCCTTGCTCAAGGACACTTCCACACTTACCATCTTGAATCTTGACAAAAAGTCATTTCAGAAAGTAAAACTCAAATATTACAGATTCGTTGTTCACAGGTTTCAAGCCGTTTGTTGATTTTTGCACGATTGTGGCCGAGATGTTGAAAACCTGATCAGAATATTACAGAAGATCAATAGAGGATATTTTTATCACTTTGTTTATTATTATTCTCTCAAAACTTTTACTGCATGAATTAAAACAAGTCGTTAATTTTAGCAGCAGAAAGAGAAGAAGAATAAAAGTTAAAGGTGAAATGAAGCAAATCTAATAAACTAAAGTGTCAAATACTGCGAAAAGTACATGTTTTATACGTTTTAGTCTGAAGGAAGGAGCTCCTCCTCTTCCTGTCTTCACCTCCTCTGTCTTCACCTCCTCTCAGTCCTCACCTCCTCTGTCTTCACCTCCTCAGTCCTCACCTCCTCTCAGTCCTCACCTCCTCTGTCTTCACCTCCTCTGTCTTCACCTCCTCAGTCTTCACCTCCTCTCAGTCTTCCCCTCCTCTCAGTCCTCACCTCCTCAGTCTTCACCTCCTCTCAGTCTTCACCTCCTCTGTCCTCACCTCCTCTCAGTCCTCACCTCCTCTCAGTCTTCACCTCCTCTGTCTTCACCTCCTCTCAGTCCTCACCTCCTCAGTCTTCACCTCCTCTCAGTCTTCACCTCCTCTGTCCTCACCTCCTCTCAGTCCTCACCTCCTCTCAGTCTTCACCTCCTCTGTCTTCACCTCCTCTCAGTCCTCACCTCCTCTCAGTCCTCACCTCCTCTCAGTCTTCACCTCCTCAGTCCTCACCTCCTCTCAGTCCTCACCTCCTCAGTCTTCACCTCCTCTCAGTCTTCACCTCCTCTGTCCTCACCTCCTCTCAGTCCTCACCTCCTCTCAGTCTTCACCTCCTCTGTCTTCACCTCCTCTCAGTCCTCACCTCCTCTCAGTCCTCACCTCCTCTCAGTCTTCACCTCCTCTCAGTCTCCACCTCCTCTCAGTCTTCACCTCCTCTCAGTCTCCACCTCCTCTCAGTCTTCACCTCCTCAGTCTTCACCTCCTCTCAGTCTCCACCTCCTCTCAGTCTCCACCTCCTCTCAGTCTTCACCTCCTCTCAGTCCTCACCTCCTCTCAGTCTCCACCTCCTCTCAGTCTTCACCTCCTCTCAGTCCTCACCTCCTCTCAGTCCTCACCTCCTCTCAGTCCTCACCTCCTCTCAGTCTCCACCTCCTCTCAGTCCTCACCTCCTCTCAGTCCTCACCTCCTCTCAGTCCTCACCTCCTCTCAGTCCCCACCTCCTCTCAGTCCTCACCTCCTCTCAGTCTCCACCTCCTCTCAGTCTTCACCTCCTCAGTCCTCACTTCCTCTCAGTCTTCACCTCCTCTCAGTCTCCACCTCCTTTCAGTCTTCACCTCCTCTCAGTCCTCACCTCCTCTCAGTCTCCACCTCCTCTCAGTCTCCACCTCCTCTCAGTCTCCACCTCCTCTCAGTCCTCACCTCCTCTCAGTCTCCACCTCCTCTCAGTCCTCACCTCCTCTCAGTCTTCACCTCCTCTCAGTCCTCACCTCCTCTCAGTCCTCACCTCTTCTCAGTCCTCACTTCCTCTCAGTCTTCACCTCCTCTCAGTCTCCACCTCCTTTCAGTCTTCACCTCCTCTCAGTCCTCACCTCCTCTCAGTCTCCACCTCCTCTCAGTCTCCACCTCCTCTCAGTCTCCACCTCCTCTCAGTCCTCACCTCCTCTCAGTCTCCACCTCCTCTCAGTCCTCACCTCCTCTCAGTCCTCACCTCCTCTCAGTCCTCACCTCCTCTCAGTCCTCACCTCCTCTCAGTCCTCACCTCCTCAGTCCTCACCTCCTCTCAGTCCTCACCTCCTCTCAGTCTTCACCTCCTCAGTCCTCACCTCCTCTCAGTCTTCACCTCCTCAGTCCTCACCTCCTCAGTCCTCACCTCCTCTCAGTCTTCACCATCAGGGCGGTCACTCTGTCCGTGGAGCCGGACTCCCAGGTGACCCGGGACACCGACGTGGTGGTCAGATGCCAGGCGGTGGTCAGCAGCTCCGGCCAGGAGGCGCTGGTCCGGGAGTACACGGTCTACAAGGACGGCAGCAAGGTCTACACCAAGACCACCAGCTCCTCGGAGGACTTCCTGTACCGGCTGCCGGGGGCCCGGGTCTCCAACAGCGGCAAGTACAAGTGTGAGGTCAACATCGAGGACAAGTCCATGGCCAGCGAGTCCCGGAAGCTGACGGTGACCGGTGGGTTTGATTCACATGTTCAGTGTGACTTTAATTCACATTTGTTTATAGAAGGACGTCTCGCGGCCCGCAGAGGAAACCGGCCACCGGCCCACCGGAGCAAAGTCCAACAATAGAGAAGGGAAAACGCCGTTTAAATCCTGCAGAACCAAAGTGGCGTCCAGAAAGTCCAAGGATACAAACAATGAAGTTAAAGTTCCCACCAGATTGTCTCCAGGCTGTTCAGCTTCCATCACCTCGTTTGTCCCCGAGGACGTTTTTAACGCACATCGAGCAGCGTAGAGATATTTAACACACCGACGTCCTGGAAACATCACAGTCACAGTAAAAACTACCAGATCAGTGGATGACGGCTGAGAGGAGATGAGAAAGTGTCACTTCCTGCTTGTTTTTGTTAATATTGTTTACATAGTTTACTCATGGTGGCTCTTGGTGACCCATAATGACTCATAGTAACTCTTGGTGACTCTTGGTGACTCTTGGTGACACTTGGTGACTCTTGGCGACCTTTGGTGACTCTTGATGACCCTTGGTGACTCTTGGTGACCCATAATGACTCATAGTAGCTCTTGGTGACCCTTGGTGACTCTTGGTGACCTTTGGTGACCCTTGGTGACTCTTGATGACCCTTGGTGACTCTTGGTGACCCTTGGTGACACTTGGTGACTCTTGGCGACCTTTGGTTACTCTTGGTGACCCTTGGTGACTCTTGATGACCCTTGGTGACTCTTGGTGACCCATAATGACTCATAGTAGCTCTTGGTGACCCTTGGTGACTCTTGGTGACCCTTGGTGACCTTTGGTGACTCATGGTGACCCTTGGTGACTCTTGGTGACCCTTGGTGACTCTTGATGACCCTTGGTGACTCTTGGTGACCCATAATGACTCATAGTAGCTCTTGGTGACCCTTGGTGACTCTTGGTGACCCTTGGTGACCTTTGGTGACCCTTGGTGACTCTTGGTGACCCTTGGTGACTCTTGGTTACTCTTGGTGACCCTTGGTGAACCTTGGTGACTCTTGGGGACTCTTGGTGACCTTTGGTGACTCATGGTGACCCTTGGTGACTCTTGGTTACTCTTGGTGACCCTTGGTGAACCTTGGTGACTCTTGGGGACTCTTGGTGACCTGTTGGAACCATGTGGATGAGTTTGTTGTTGTGTCGGCGTTTCCTGCTCTGTGTGACTGCCTCCGTCTGGCTTGCAGGTCTGTCCAAGCCGGTGCTCCACCTCAACAAGGGCGTGGTGGCGGAGGGCGAGGAGCTGACGGCCCGCTGCACCGCGCCGGGCGAGACCGGCTCCATCTTCTTCTACTTCTACGACGACGCCAAAGAAGTCCAGGAAGAGCGATTGAATGCCAACCAGGCCGAGGTGAAGCTCCGCTTCCACAGCACCGGCGTGCACCGGATCCACTGTGCCTACACGGTCCTCATCACGCCCGACTCCTTCAAGTCCCAGGAGAGCGACACCGTCGTCGTCTCCGTCAAAGGTGAGCGGCGTCCCCAGGCATCTCGGCCTCTCCGGGCTCCGGAACCTCAACACCTCGGTCTCCTTCGTCCCCCTCAGAACTCTCCATCTCGCCGGTTCTGGAGGTTTCCCCCATGAGCCAAGTCTTCGAGGGAGACCCCCTCCACCTCCTGTGCACCCTGAGGAACTTCCTGCACAGCACCGAGAACGTCCAGCTGTACCTGAGCCAGGGAACCGAGCTGCTGAGCTCCGGCAACACCCGGGTCAACTACAGCATGCTGGCCCGGGCCAAAGGCCCCACGCTCAGCTTCGAGTGCCGGCTGGAGATGGGCTTCCTGATCAAGTTTGCCACCAAGACCATCTCTGTGACCGGTGAGTCCAGAACCAGGACACCTTAGTGACTCAAGGTGACCCGTGGTGACCTCGTGGTTTGAAGAGGTTGTGTGACTTGGCGTCCTCAGAGCTGTTCTCAGCGCCGACGCTCACCGTGTCTCCGGCCGAAGTGTTCCAGAAGGAATCCATGACGTTGACCTGCAGGAGTGAAAACCTTGCGTCTGAGCGGCTGGACAGGAAGGAGCTGACGTACGTCCTGTTCCCGCTGGAGAACCCGCTGAGGGCCACTGATACCGGGGTCTTCTCAGGGAGGGCTCTGCTCTACAACTTCAACTACACCTGTGCAGCTCAGGCCAAAGGCATCATGAAGCACAGCCCGACGCTCACCATCCGTCCTAAAGGTACGGTCCTGCACTGTCTGTCCTAAAGGTACGGTCCTATACCATCCTGTACCGTCCTGTACCGTCCTGTACCATCCTGTACCATCTCTCCTAAAGAAACAGTCATGCACCTGTAGGGCAGGGTTGGGCTAACAAAACTCTTGGGTTACAACAGGAGATCAGGTTATGTTCTGGATTAGATGACAGAGGGTGTAAAAGTTCCCCATAAAAATGATGCCAATTGGCTCACCTGTCCTGCTGAGCTGCAGGAAATGACTGCTTGAACAGATATTTTATTGCGGCGTTACCATCGGATGACTCACTCCTCCGTTCGGTTTGAGTCACATGATTTTCACTTCCAAACAGGAAACCGTTGCAGTGAGATGATGCATCGGCTTCCTGGCGTGAAACTCCCGCCGATGGAAGCCGACAGAAATGTTTCAGTGAAATTATGTCAACAAATGACCTTTCAAGAGGAAGAGATCAAATCTGACCCAGAGACCAATGAAGAAGCTCAAAGAACAAAGCTACTGTGACTCGCATCGCGAGAAAGAGCGGCTCGGCGTGAAACTGAGATGACAGAACGTCGAGCGTCACTGGTCGACTTACAGGCCAAACGTCACGTATCCATCAGAGGAACTGAAAATACTGACGTTAGTCACTGCTCTATAATCTGGACGTTAGAGGAGGAAGATGCTCTATAATCTGATGTCAGAGGAGGAAGATGCTCTATAATCTGATGTCAGAGGAGGGAGATGCTCTATAATCTGATGTCAGAGGAGGAAGATGCTCTATAATCTGATGTCAGAGGAGGAAGAACCTCTATAATCTGATGTCAGAGGAGGAAGATGCTCTATAATCTGATGTTAGGAGGAAGTTGTTCTATAATCTGATGTTAGAGGAGGAAGATGCTCTATAATCTGATGTTAGAGGAGGAAGATGCTCTATAATCTGATGTCAGAGGAGGAAGTTCCTCTATAATCTGATGTCAGAGGAGGAAGATGCTCTATAATCTGATGTTAGGAGGAAGTTGTTCTATAATCTGATGTTAGAGGAGGAAGATGCTCTATAATCTGATGTTAGAGGAGGAAGATGCTCTATAATCTGATGTCAGAGGAGGAATATGCTCTATAATCTGATGTTAGAGGAGGAAGATGCTCTATAATCTGGTGTCAGAGGAGGAAGATGCTCTATAATCTGATGTTAGGAGGAAGTTGTTCTATAATCTGATGTTAGAGGAGGAAGATGCTCTATAATCTGATGTCAGAGGAGGAATATGCTCTATAATCTGATGTCAGAGGAGGAAGATCCTCTATAATCTGATGTCAGAGGAGGAAGATGCTCTATAATCTGATGTCAGAGGAGGAAGATGCTCTATAATCTAATGTTAGGAGGAAGTTGCTCTATAATCTGATGTTAGAGGAGGAAGATGCTCTATAATCTGATGTTAGAGGAGGAAGATGCTCTATAGTCCACTGCAAATAGTTGTAATGCTGCTCATCACAGATCCAGAGGCTCGGATGTTACTGACAGTGGAACAAATTTAATCACCGTTCAAATCATTCATGTTCAGGGTTTGATTCCACCGACCAATGGCAGCTCTCATTGAGTGATGGACTCCGGTGTGAAGCTGGACTGTGAGTTTAATCCAGTGTGACCTGAGATTGACTCCAGCTCACGTCAACTTCACCGGACAAAACCATGAGAGAAAACACATGGAAACCGGAGACGTCCTGTCATTGATGGCCGGAACTGAACGACTTCTCACTCGGCTCTTTCCTTCCTCCTAGTCTCCCTTTCCATTCCAAAGATCTGGGTCGAGGGCAAAGCGGTGCTCGGCCAGCCCGTCCAGATCCAGTGTCGGTCCGACTTCGGCAGCGTGCCCATCAACTACACCCTGGTGAGGGGCTTCGAGGAGGTGGAGGTGAGGAGCGTCCGGCTGCCGTTTGACAAGGCCGTCTTCACCGTGTCCATCGGCAGGCCTGAGGAAATAAGCAAGTACATGTGTGATGCCAAGAACAGCAACAAAGAAGGTCTGCTCAGCAAGAGGCTCAACGCCACGGTCGTCGGTACGAATCCACGGATCTCAGCCGAACAAGATTCAGTAGGGGGAAAGTACATTTTTCATTGTGGTTGTTGTTGTTGTGCAATCTCTCAGAGCCTCTCAGCCACCCGACTCTCACCGTCATCCCTCAACTGCCGGAGGTTTCGGAGGGGGACCACCTCTTCCTGATCTGCAGCGTGAAGGGCACGCCGCCGGTCACCTTCAGGTGGTACCGCGTCGGCACCAGGCAGCCGCTGAACGCCACCACCACCGAGGAGAAGCACAAGGACTTCCAGGTGCCGTCGCTGACCAAGGAGCACAGCGGCACCTACTACTGCGAGGCCGACAACTACGCCAACAACGTGGTCCGCAGTGAGCGGGTCACCATCCAGGGTGAGCCGGGAACCGTCTGCTAGCATGCTGGCGTCACGATGACATCAGCATTTACAAAAGCTGTTCTGGAAACAAACAGGGTTCCAACCTCTCGACAGAGGCTTTGGACAAAATCGGTTTGATTCCAACTTCTGAACAGAAAGTAACCGAATCAACAAAAAACAATACTTTGTTGGTTGGATTTTGTCCTGTACCTCATATTTCCTCCCTGTCTCTCCTGGTCCCTCCTGGTCTCTCCTGGTCCCTCCTGGTCCCTGCAGTGCGCATGGCGCTGTGGAAGAAGGCGGTGATCGGCGGCGCCGGCCTGGTGGTGGCGTCACTGCTGGTGGTGGTGGCGTGCGTCCTGTACTTCAGATCCAAGAGAGGTAGAGAGACCTACAGTCCCCGGGCGTCTCCGGCCTCTAACATCTAACTCCCGCCTGCCCCCCTCCCCCCTGCCCCCCTCCCCCCCTCCCCCCTCCCCCCTCCCCCCCTCCCCCCTCCCCCCTCCCCCCACCCTCCTCCCCGACTCCTCTCACCTCTCCTCTCTGATCGTAGGTAAAAGAGAAGCAGCCGCTGAACTTTCAGTGTGAGTTGATTCGACTTGTTTCCTCTTAAAGTCACAGATGTTGACGATAGTGGCAGATGTTGACAATAGGGGTAGATGTTGACGATAGTAATAGATGTTGACGATAGTGGCAGATGTTGACGATAGGGGTAGATGTTGACGATAGTGGCAGATGTTGACGATTGGGTCAGATGTTGACGATAGTGGCAGATGTTGACGATAGTGGCAGATGTTGACGATTGGGTCAGATGTTGACGATTGTGGCAGATGTTGACGATTGTGGCAGATGTAGACGATAGTGGCAGATGTTGACGATTGAGTCAGATGTTGACGATTGTGGCAGATGTAGACGATAGTGGCAGATGTTGACGATTGAGTCAGATGTTGACGATTGTGGCAGATGTTGACGATAGTGATAGATGTTGACGATTGTGGCAGATGTTGACGATAGTGGCAGATGTTGACGATTGTGGCAGATGTTGACGATAGCGGCAGATGTTGACGATAGCGGCAGATGTTGACGATTGTGGCAGATGTTGACGATAGTGGCAGATGTTGACGATAGTGATAGATGATGACGATTGGGTCAGCTGTTGACGATTGTGGCAGATGTTGACGATAGCGGCAGATGTTGACGATAGCGGCAGATGTTGACGATTGGGTCAGATGTTGACGATAGGGGTAGATGTTGACGATTGTGGCAGATGTTGACGATAGTGATAGATGTTGACGATTGTGGCAGATGTTGACGATAGTGGCAGATGTTGACGATTGTGGCAGATGTTGACGATAGCGGCAGATGTTGACGATTGTGGCAGATGTTGACGATAGTGGCAGATGTTGACGATAGTGGCAGATGTTGACGATAGCGGCAGATGTTGACGATAGCGGCAGATGTTGACGATAGCGGCAGATGTTGACGATAGCGGCAGATGTTGACAATAGCGGCAGATGTTGACAATAGCGGCAGATGTTGACGATAGCGGCAGATGTTGACGATTGGGTCAGATGTTGACGATTGGGTCAGATGTTGACGATTGGGTCAGATGTTGACGATAGTGGCAGATGTTGACGATAGTGATAGATGATGACGATTGGGTCAGCTGTTGACGATAGTGATAGATGATGACGATTGGGTCAGCTGTTGACGATTGTGGCAGATGTTGACGATAGCGGCAGATGTTGACGATAGCGGCAGATGTTGACGATAGCGGCAGATGTTGACGATTGGGTCAGATGTTGACGATTGGGTCAGATGTTGACGATTGGGTCAGATGTTGACGATAGGGGTAGATGTTGACGGTAGTGGCAGATGTTGACGATAGGGGTAGATGTTGACGATTGGGTCAGATGTTGACGATTGGGTCAGACGTTGACGATAGCGGCAGATGTTGACGATTGGGTCAGATGTTGACGATAGCGACAGATGTTGACAATAGCGGCAGGTGTTGATGATAGCGACAGAGAGTCTCCATCAAATGGTTGATGAGTCTGAGTCTCAGCTTTCACGCAGCTAAACAGGTTGTTTTGCATGTTTGTGAGATTAAAGCTCTTAAATAAAAAATAAATGGGCGTTATGTTAAGCCCAGGGTTCTTTCACAGTAAATCACCTTGGAAAGTTGTTTTTTTTAAGTGCTGACTTCTATTCTAATAATGAAAAATATTCTTCTTTGAGTCTATTCATCAATTCTAAAGGAGCCTTTAAAAGCGCCTCGGCAGCCTTTAGCAAAACTTGCTAAACGTTGGTTGGTTCCAGCAGCGCGGCTCAAAAAGAACTGATTAAAATGTTCTTCAATTTCCCTTGCGTTTGTTCTCGTGTTGGAAAAAGACACTTGTTTTGAAAATGTCATTGTTCATAAATTTATCAAGCTAAAGACTTTTCTCACAACATGCAAAAGCCCCTGTTCACCTGACGGAGGTCCAGCACTGAGCTCCTGCAACTCTCTGTTTGCTTCACTCTTCTGGTTCCCTGGACTTCACTGGTGCTTGAGCTGAATTTCTTTTCACTGTTTTTCAGAAAGCTGTATAATATAATATAAATATAATATAATATAATATGATATAATATAATATAATATAATATAATATAATATAATATAATATAATATAATGAAGCAGCAAGAAAACAGCTGATATAAACTACAAATTTTAGCACGCTAATGCTAATCACAGCTGTGGCGGATGCAGATCATGCTAGTTCCATAGAAACATCTGTCATGTCGCAGTCATCCGGGCTGAAAATGTTCATGATTCATGAGGTTTTTCTCCCGTGACAAATACTCAGTGTTCGGACTGCTGTGGCTACTGCTAATGCTAAGGCTAATGCTAATGCTCACAAGAGAGGCAGCTCGATAGACTTTTTAAGCCGACAAATATTACAAGCTCTCTGAAACAGAAGCTATCCATTATCCATTGCTAATGCTAATCCCAACCAATGCAGATAGATACATGCTAATGCTAAAGTTAATCTGAGTGGTTGCAGGATTAAAGTAGTTTAGGAATAACTATCCAGTCCTCCTCCAGTTAACATGAGTTTACCCAGACAACCACAGGGAGCAGGAGAGAAACACACGGCAGGTTTTACCTAATGCTAATGCTAATGCTAACAACAGGCTCGGCGAGCAGGATGGAGAGATGCAGCCGCTCTGCAAGCACCTCACAAACTATTTTTTTTTCTAACTGAGTTACTAGTTTTGGAGTATTGTTTAGTTACTAATGAGGTTACTCCAGAGTGACGCGTTACTTTCTGGGCGCCGTTCGCTGGTTCTGATGAAGCACGAAGCCCGAGGCGAAGCGCCTGCTCTGATTGGCGGCAGTTGATTCCCTGAATGTGCTGCAGTCTGTGTGTTTGCTTCTCTTCGGTTTGTGTTGCGTGTCTTCCCCGCTGCTCGTCATGCATGCTTTTGCACCGGCGTGCTGCTCTGCGGCGGCGGCGGCGGCCCGCTCAAGACGCTTTTAGCATGACGCTACTGCGAGAAGCTAACGGTCCAAGGTACGAGCCGTGTTCAGGTACAAGAGTTGAAATCGACTGCCTACAAACGTCTCAGAGCGTCCGTTATCATCCTCTTCCAGACGCAGCGCCGTCCTATGATGGCAAGGAGGGGAGAGCGACCAATGGGACGCGAGATAGCGTGGCGCCGCTGCCTGCTGACCTCGGCAACGGGAGCAGCTGCAGTGTCCCGGCTACAGGGTAGAGACGGCCACAGTGGGAGGGAAGGAAAAGACGTTTGGAGCTGAGACAGTGGGGTGTGTAGGATCTGGACCCAGTGCTCCCTCTCCCCTCCACTGCAGTTGACATGACCTCTGACCTGTGATCGCATCAATGTTGTTCTGTTCCATTTGTCCAGTGTTTGCATGAGTTGAAGCAAGAGGCCGATTTGTATTATACCTTTTTAAGACCGTGCAGGAAATGTGTGTATATATTACTTGGTTGATCTGACAGACTGGAAGCGATGGTGTAGAATAAAGGGTTTTATTTAGAGGCGTCTCCGTACGTTTCATTCATTCCACTACGGGTTCGAGACAAAAACTCATCTTCCTCACGGACGCGGCGCCGCAGACGTTGAACACGCTGCGCGCCGCCGCTGCCGCCAGAGCGAAGCTGGATTCTTCTCCACAGAGGAATGCAGAGCCTTCCCCAGAAAAGGGAAACAATGGAGTCTGTGACGGGCTTCCTGTTGGCACGACGCTTTCGACGGTTGCGCCGCTGATAAAAAAGCCTGGGAGCCGGCGGGCTGAATCCACACAGCAGCTGGAGGAAATGAATCACATGAGGCGGCCCGCGAGCTCTCATTACCGACGGGGAAGTTGTTCTTACTGAGCTCATTGTGCAGCCGGAGCTGAATTAACAACTCGTTAGCCTCCAGATCCACCGTCGCATTTCTGGAGGCTTTTCCGGAGCAAATAAAGTCTTTCGCCTCGACGCTTCACTCCGTCGAACGCCGGCGTCTTCGGTGTGGTTCAACGATATTCCGAGAACTGTCGCAGTAAAGCGACGGTCACAACCCACCCTGTGTGTTTTTAGTCCATACGGGGGGGGGGGCACGGCTGCCATGTTTTTCTGAACACGTGGGGAGGGAGTGGCAAGAGCAGGAAGGGAGTACGTCAAGGCAAGGTGTACGTAGCTCAGGGCCTTGAGTGGTTGCGTTGCATCGTGCGTTGCATCGTGCGTTGCATCGTGCGTTGCATCGTGCGTTGCATCGTATGTTGCATCGTACGTTGCATCGTGCGTTGCATCGTATGTTGCATCGTACGTTGCATCGTGCGTTGTATCGTGCGTTGCATCGTACGTTGCATCGTGCGTTGCATCGTGCATTGCATCGTGCGTTGTATCGTGCGTTGCATCGTACGTTGCACACATTGTAAGTGAGTTGTACGTGTTTGCAACGTACGGTCCCCATGCGATTGCCACGTTATCATACGGAGGCCATACTTACACGTGCTGCTCACGTACGGCGTCCTTACTCACTCCCAGTTACTCAACAATTGTGGGAGACCTGTCTGATCTGGCGACGCGGCTTCCAGCAGCGTTGTGCACCGACTGGCTGCAGGAAGCCGCGCGAACCCGAACAGGAATCCGCCGCCGAACGCGGCCAAAGTTCCTCATGCAGGCAAAAGTGCTGCGGCGACTCTGCCTTGCCCCCAAATCCGTACGGCGGCGGTACTCGTCTCATACCGATCCCCACATTTTGCCCTACGTTCTTGCACGTCGACGTCACGCACTTGCAAGTACGGAGGGTTGTGACCGTCGCTTCGCTAGGACTCTCTCAGATCGTCGAACTCAGACTCGGTGAGTTTTCCTCTCTTGAAAACTAGAATCCAGTTTCTAGACAAGTAGAAATCCGACATTAGAAATCTCACAAACTCAAAACTCCTCACCGATTATAAAATGTGGACACTCAGAAACTCGTACGCGCTCCAAAACTCCCCCCCCAATTTCTCAAAATGACCCAATTTTCTGAAAGTCAAGAGTTTGCAAACGTTGTAGAACTTTAATCTGAAGTTCCCGACGGACTTCAGAACCCTTCAGGCTCCAAAACGCCGACGTGGTCTTCAGTTCTCACTCGCCGTTACAGAGTCTACATTGCACACTTCTATAGAACCGCTGCAAACATTAAACAGGCTCGAGGTGCACAGCGCCTCCTGGTGGATCAGCTGCAGCACAGTCGGGACAAAAAGAGCTGCAACTGCCATCAAACTGAACTTTAAACCATTTTTTAGCGGTGCGGGCACGAAAACCAAAACCAAAAACAATCTCCTCTTCGTTGTTTCTTTTTTGTTCCGTCGTAAAATGTGGAACCTAAAGAGGAGAAAGAAAATTCAGTTTGGATGATTAATTATTGATTTTTCTTAATGAGTCAAATAATGCAGCCAGAAAAAAGCCTTTCTGCTCATTTTAAATTTAACTTTGACATTTCAAATTAAAGTTTGGTGTCTGTTTGATCTTTAGACAATTTAATCTTATTTTGAATTAAGTCGGAATAAAGAGTCTAATGAAAATGCAGTTTGGTTGATCGATTAATCAATTTATTAATGAGTGAAAAAAAAGGCAGTTCATGCATTTGAAGATGATTATCGATCCGTATTTGGATCTTTTCAGCATTTGTGGGATGAGCATCAGTGTGAGGACACAGACGTCCTGATGTGACAGTGGTTATCGCGGTTTGAGCGTCGCGGCGGCGGCGTCACGGTTCGATTCTCAGCCGAGGCCAAATGACGCGTCGTCGTCGTTTTATTCCACAAGATGACCTCAGCAGGGTCCCCGGTTCAATTCCAGGTCCAGATGAAAATAATTGTGGCGCAAGAGACCGAGTGTGTGTGTGTGTGTGTGTGTGTGTGTGTGTGTGTGTGTGTGTGTGTGTGTGTGTGTGTGTGTGTGTTTGTTTTTACAGTGACAGTGAACAGAGCTGCTGTCAGTGTGTGGAGCGAGAGAAAACCTGAGGCAGGTGAGATATTGAAGACACACACACACACACACACACGCACAAATACACACACACACACACACACACACAAAGAGTCAGGACACACACTGAGAAGCAGGAAAGAGTGTTTCTATTGTTAAAAGTTGTAAACAGGAGAATCCAGGTCCTGATTTGTTGATTGTGATTTAAACTGTTGCTGAATGAATTAATGAATGGATGAATGGATGAATGGATGAATGGATGGTCTTTGTGATTCAGTTTGTGTGACCTGATGAATAGAAGTTGTGTTGCAGAAGACGATGAGGAGAGCAGTTCGCTGTCCAACGAGCCTGATGTGGAATACACAGAGGTGGTGCACCCCCGCTCAGCAGCGCCCCCCCGAGGTCAGCACACACACACACACACACACACACACACACACACACACACACACACACACACACACCCTTCCTCTCTACTCCACCACATTCTTCTTCAGTTGATAAGACGCCCAGTTTCCTGGGAGGAGACTAATTACACTAATTAACAGGTCTGCAGGTTGATGAGCAACTGAGATTAAACATCTAATGTCTGTAAACAGGAAGCGACAGATCATTTCCTCCTGCTCCTGCTCCTCCTCCTCCTCCTCCGAGTCTGTACCGTCGTCTTTTTCCCCTGACGTGTTGGTTTCTCTCCCTCCATCAGTTCCGGTGAAGAAAGGAACAGACACCGTCTACAGCGAGCTTCAAAACGCTCCACACGGTGAGCTTCAGTCTGCGTTTCCACGACGACGTCACCAACTGATACGGAAAAATGGCGTCGAGCTTTTGAGTCCCTGGTTGTCCAGAGAAACGTTCACACTCAGTGGCTCGACATCCAGCAGCCAATCAGAGCGCAGCGTTTCCTGTTGCACACAACCAAAGAATCTAACACTGATATGAACCTGATTGGGAGGACGGACCACTGGAGGTCAGAGGTCAAACCTCCTCACTGGAGGTCAGAGGTCAAACATCCTCACTGGAGGTCAGAGGTCAATCCTCTTCCCTAGAGGTCAGAGGTCAAACCTCCTTACTGGAGGTCAGAGGTCAATCCTCTTCTCTAGAGGTCAGAGGTCAAACATCCTTACTGGAGGTCAGAGGTCAAACCTCCTCTCTAGAGGTCAGAGGTCAATCCTCTTCTCTAGAGGTCAGAGGTCAACCCTCCTCACTGGAGGTCAGAGGTCAAACCACCTCTCTAGAGGTCAGAGGTCAATCCTCTTCACTAGAGGTCAGAGGTCAAACCACCTCACTGGAGGTCAGAGGTCAAATATCCTTACTGGAGGTCGGAGGTCAAACCACCTCTCTAGAGGTCAGAGGTCGGCCACGGTCAGCAGGTTTACCTCCAGACACTCACCAGGTGATGTTTTCTATTCCAGGTGCTGCTGATCATCACGACTACGTGAGTATCAGAGATAATTATCTTTCAGTCTTTTTCCTTTATGTACATGTAACTGTAATCTGTAACTAACTGTAATCCGGTGCTTCACAGAGGATTAGATTCAGGATCAAACTTTCACAATTCACAGCAGTTTATTTACATTATTTTTTACAGTTTGAGATGATTGTTGATTGGATAATATACAAATAAGAATAACTTATTAAAATGTTTTAAATGTGTCTTTTTTTTAACCTTTAATCAATTCTGAACTTTTTTGTTTTAACAAAACAAAACCTTTTGCCCTCGTTTGTTTATATCATAAATCACATCTTGTAGAAGTGACTGAGTCACAGAATCAGCCACAAACTAAACTTTTAAGTATATTTATTCTCCAGTTGAATTGTTCTTTCAAGTTGACGTTTTCAAAGCCGGTCTTTGATCTTTGGGTAAAATCCAGGCATGCACAGGGAGAACATGCAGACTCTGGATTCGATCTCGCCGTGAGGCAGGAGAGGAAACCACTGCAGCCCCGTGGAGATGATAGGCATTGATTTGTACTGTGACCGGGGGGGGGGGGGGGGGGGTGAAGTGGGGGCTCCCGCTGTAACCCCCCCCCCTTCCACCCCCCGGGCCGTTGGTCTGAGGGAAACACTCGTCACAGTTTCCAGAGCAGAACAAAGCGTGTGGGCCGAGGCTTCCTGCTGCTGTCGACCGCTCCCACCACATAAACTCCCGACACATCGCAGCCCAACTCACTGTCTCCCAGTGAGCCTCCACCCCGGGGGGGTGTGGGGGGGTGAGGTGGCTCTGTTTGCCCCTACATGGCATCACAAGAATTCAAAAAATAAGCTCAGGAAGTGACATCAGGGTCTAAAAGTGTCCAAACCTTTCATCAGTCCGTCACACTGATGGCAGATTGGGACTCTTCCTCCTCCTCCTGCTGCAATGATGATGATGATGATGAAGAAAACGCTTTGATGTCTTTCACCAATAAATCTCCAGGAGATTATTGTTCCTGCTTCAGGTTTTGTTTGTCCCTCAGTCACCGTTTGATGGAGGAGAGACACAGAAATTTGGTAGTTTGTTGTTGTTGGGGGGGGGGTTCTTCAATTTTCCTTAGAATTTTCTCTTACTAAGATAAAAGTAGTGAGAAGGACTTTAAAGAAGCGTGTGTGTGTGTGTCCAGGGGTCGGTGGAGTACGCCAGTCTGAACGGTGAAGCTCCTGAAGCGGGTCAGTTCCCCCCGGAG
The DNA here is from genome assembly GCF_963422515.1 of Blennius ocellaris. Classification (NCBI taxonomy): domain Eukaryota; kingdom Metazoa; phylum Chordata; class Actinopteri; order Blenniiformes; family Blenniidae; genus Blennius; species Blennius ocellaris. Next base: position 2,719,071 of record NC_137652.1, on the reverse strand, counting down.
GTCAGCGCCCCCGCCCCCCCCGACCTGCCCCAGCCGGTGGATTAGTTCTTCACTGGACCAGTCGGCTCGTCCTTCATCTTCTCAGCCGACAAGCTGTAAATATCTTTCACCTCAATAAAAAACATTTTTTTTGACCTGGTTGGTCTGATTATTTGGAATTGAGAGGAACACACACACACACAGTACACTCTGGTACACCCCCTATACCGTCTCAATGGACTGAAGACTCTGGTACACCCCCTATACCGTCTCAATGGACTGAAGACTCTGGTACACCCCCTATACTGTCTCAATGGACTGAAGACTCTGGTACACCCCCTGTACCGTCTCAATGGACTGAAGACTCTGGTACACCCCCTATACCGTCTCAGTGGACTGAAGACTCTGGTACACCCCCTATACCGTCTCAGTGGACTGAAGACTCTGGTACACCCCCTATACCGTCTCAGTGGACTGAAGACTCTGGTACACCCCCTGTACCGTCTCAATGGACTGAAGACTCTGGTACACCCCTATACCGTCTCAGTGGACTGAAGACTCTGGTACACCCCCTATACCGTCTCAGTGGACTGAAGACTCTGGTACACCCCCTGTACCGTCTCAATGGACTGAAGACTCTGGTACACCCCTATACCGTCTCAATGGACTGAAGACTCTGGTACACCCCCTATACCGTCTCAGTGGACTGAAGACTCTGGTACACCCCTATACCGTCTCAATGGACTGAAGACTCTGGTACACCCCCTATACCGTCTCAGTGGACTGAAGACTCTGGTACACCCCTATACCGTCTCAATGGACTGAAGACTCTGGTACACCCCTATACCGTCTCAATGGACTGAAGACTCTGGTACACCCCCTGTACCGTCTCAATGGACTGAAGACTCTGGTACACCCCTATACCGTCTCAATGGACTGAAGACTCTGGTACACCCCCTGTACCGTCTCAATGGACTGAAGACTCTGGTACACCCCTATACCGTCTCAGTGGACTGAAGACTCTGGTACACCCCTGTACCGTCTCAGTGGACTGAAGACTCTGGTACCGTCTGTTCTGAGTGTTTCCCCTAGTGCCTCCCATGACAGCATACGAGCCGGGACTTTCGGACAGAGCTGTTGGTTTGGAGGACCAGAGACTCTGGCAGCAGGAAGCTTCCTAACCCTTTATCGTCTGGACTGACCATCAGGATCCGGCAGACCTCAGTCCGCTCGGTCCAACGCCTCGATACCCGTCAGGCACGCTGGGCTGTGATCCTGAAGCACCGAGCTGATCCCCCGTCACAACCGACCCCCACCAAGACCGCGGAACCGGAGAGCATCCTCAAGACCCAGGGATCCTCCCCTGACCCTCATGAGACCCAATGGAGTATTTGAGGAACTTCAGTACTTTTGCCTGTGATGCCTGAACGACGTCAGTCATGTAACTTTGTATTTACTTGAGTACAAATGTAGTTTGTTCCTGACTTGGACTTTAGAACGTCTTGTTCCCGCCACTGGATCTTCTCAGTGTTGTCCACTAGATGGAGCCCTTGAGCCAGGGTGGCTCCTGCAGGTTCTGTTATTTCCCGCCAGCTCACCCCTCAGCTCTCAGCGCCACCTAGTGGACAAACATCTGGAGGCAGCACAGCGTTTGACTTTTTATTTCTACACATAGGTGAGGTGTTACACACACACACACACACACACACACACACACACACACACACACACACACACGGTATATCAGGTTTTGTCTACAGAGTATCACTACAAGGACACAACTTTTCTAAATACTTTTCTGTGAAACGGGAAGAAAAATACCAAGATTTGAATTGAGCTACACAAGTACATAAATACTTCATTGAAGTGAAGTTAAAAAAAAAAAAAATGCTTCCGGACGACAGTAAAACAAAACTTTCATTATATTAACTTTTATCATTGTTCAAAGTCAAAAACTGAATTATTTGTAGATTTTAATGAAAAATACATTTAATTTTTAAAAAAAACAAAAAAAAACAACATATACTCCATAAACTTCACTTTTGAAACATTTATTTTTTCAAACAAGAACAGGAAGGTTCCAGGTTTTGGTTCCTCATCCCAGCACATTAATTATTTCCCAACGTGTTTCTCAAGATTTCAATCAAACAAGCAAACAAACATCAACAGTAAAATCGAAACTATTTGGCAGGAAAGATTAGAAATTCTTTAATGAACAAAATCCACACACTGATCCAACATGGAGATTCTGACAAACGCGGTTCCTTTAAAAGGAAAGAATCAGGTTTTCTATCGATTTCTTTCCAGGAGGAAACCTTCTCATGAAGAAACGATCTTCCAAATACAACCGGCCTCACCTTTTGTCCCTGTTTTATAAAACACAAGCCGAGACGATGTTTGTTCTTTAGGATCCTTGAAGGATGTGGAAGAAGGTTATTTTAAATACTTTCCCATCCCTCTGGAGATTCCAGCTCATTGTGAACGCGTGAAAAGCCGCAGACAAAACATTGTTGTTTTGGTTTTTCTCATTTGCTTTGTCTCACTTGTCGAATTGAAACTGAAGACAATTTGTTCACGTTCAGACAGTTTGGTATGATTCTGTACAATTAGGAGATAAAATAAGTGTCTTCTACCGTTTTGAACTATTTTAACTATTGTAATCTGAGTTTGTGATCAAAGCTCATTTCTACTGTGTTTTCATTCTAGTATTCACGTGTAAAGTGATGCACATAGATATCATATTCTGCAGAACCAGACCCAGAGGAGGAGGAACCTGCAGAACCAGGCCTAGAGGGGGAGGAACCTGCAGAACCAGAGGAAGAGGAGGAGGAACCTGCAGAACCAGATCCAGGGGAGGAGGAACCTGCAGAACCAGGCCGAGAGGAGGAGGAACCTGCAGAACCAGAGGAAGAGGAGGAGGAACCGGCAGAAACAGAGGAAGAGGAGGAGGAACCTGCAGAACCAGAGAAAGAGGAGGAACCTGCAGAACCAGGCTCAGAGGAGGAGGAACCTGCAGAACCAGAGGAAGAGGAGGAGGAACCTGCAGAACCAGGCCGAGAGGAGGAGGAACCTGCAGAACCAGAGGAAGAGGAGGAGGAACCTGCAGAACCAGAGAAAGAGGAGGAACCTGCAGAACCAGGCCCAGAGGAGGAAGAACCTGCAGAACCAGGCTCAGAGGAGGAGGAACCTGCAGAACCAGACCCAGAGGAGGAAGAACCTGCAGAACCAGGCTCAGAGGAGGAGGAACCTGCAGAACCAGGCTCAGAGGAGGAAGAACCTGCAGAACCAGAGGAAGAGGAGGAGGAACCTGCAGAACCAGGCCCAGAGGAGGAGGAACCTGCAGAACCAGGCTCAGAGGAGGAGGAACCTGCAGAACCAGAGGGAGAGGAGGAGGAACCTGCAGAACCAGGCCCAGAGGAGGAGGAACCTGCAGAACAACAGCAGAGATCAACAATCAACAAACAGGTACATCTACATACAGATTTCTGAACTGTGATGGTTTATTAGTGATTAAAGGTTCTGAAGCAGGAACGACACTAAAGTGACTGTAAAATGTTTATTTTTATCATCAGGGATTTTGGACGTTAATCTCCTGTGAAGGTTTCTGCTACACAACAAACTCGTCCGACCGTTTTTAATTCTTTCATTTATCCTGTGGGATTTTTTCAGAATAAAGCTGTTGATTGGGAGATCGCTCTTCATACATATTGAATATATTAAATGAGAAAGTATTATTATTATTATTATTATTAATAAAGTATCCTCCTTGTACCGACACAGTTCGGTCAGTGGAGAATCTCTGCTTTTCAAAAACACGGCGTTGATGAGAGCCTGAACATCTGGCACATTTGAATTAATCATCTGGAGTGTAGCTGTTGTTGAAACCCGAGTGGCGGACGTGCCGAAAGCTCTTCTTTTTATTAAATACGCTATGTTGGTACGCGGCGCGGGGAAATGACACGTTTCGCCGTGCGGCGCCGGGCTTGAGGACGTCGTCTGGTGTCGTCTGGTGTCGTCTGGTGTCGTCTGGTGTCGTCTGGTGTCGTCTGGTGTCGTTCGTTTGGTGTCGTCTGGTGTCAACTGGTGTCAACTGGTGTCAACTGGTGTCGTCTGGTGTCGTCTGGTGTCATCTTGTGTCGTCTGGTGTCGTCTGGTGTCGTCTTGTGTCGTCTGGTGTCGTCTGGTGTCGTTCGTCTGGTGTCATTCGTCTGGTGTCGTCTGGTGTCGTTCGTCTGGTGTCGTCTGGTGTCGTTCGTTTGGTGTCGTCTTGTGTCGTCTGGTGTCATCTGGTGTCGTTCGTCTGGTGTCGTCTGGTGTCGTTCGTTTGGTGTCGTCTTGTGTCGTCTGGTGTCATCTGGTGTCATCTTGTGTCGTCTGGTGTCGTCTGGTGTCGTCTGGTGTCGTCTTGTGTCGTCTGGTGTCGTCTGGTGTTGTTCGTCTGGTGTCATTCGTCTGGTGTCGTCTGGTGTCGTCTGGTGTCGTTCGTCTGGTGTCGTCTGGTGTCGTTCGTTTGGTGTTGTCTTGTGTCGTCTGGTGTCGTTCGTCTGGTGTCGTCTGGTGTCGTCTGGTGTCGTCTGGTGTCGTCTGGTGTCGTCTGGTGTCGTCTGGTGTCGTCTTGTGTCGTCTGGTGTCGTCTGGTGTCCTCTGGTGTCGTCTGGTGTCGTCTGGTGTCGTCTGGTGTCGTCTTGTGTCGTCTGGTGTCGTCTGGTGTCGTCTGGTGTCGTCTCACGCGACGAAGAGGGTGAACGAGTCTCTCCGTGACGTCAGGCAGCACAAGTTTCATTATAAAACTGGCGTCAACATCCAGAGTTCCCTCTAATTCAATGTCCTCGTCTCGTAACCTCAAGGCCTCCGCCGGGCCGCTGGGGCCAGCGTCGTCACGGCAACGGCACACTTGACTTTTCCCTTTCAATAAATGTAGTAAAGATGAGTAATCGTCTCCCTGTCGGTGCTGAACAGCCTCATTAAATCCCTGTTTATTGTCCATCCTCACATCCTCCTCTCCCGTCGCGTGTTCCTGCTCTGCCTCGTCTAGAAAACGACTGACAGTCATGAAGCGTCTGTAGGACGAGTTACCAACCGACCAACATGTGTTACTCTTTGTTTCCCCGACAATTAGGCGAATGAGACCAAAATTGTGACGTGAGGCTGATATAACAGGCAAAAGCAGCAAGTTGTACGACTTGTTGAAATTTAATTAATCTTGCAGTACAAGTTTGCGCCACAAGGTGGTGCGTTGAGTCATTTCAAGAAGCGACAGGAAGAATGGTGATGACAACAAGCTGTTGTCTTCCACACCGTCCACACTGAGGTTAAACATGGAGTTCCACAGGGTTCCATCTTAGGTCCTATACTTTTCACCTTATACCTGCTTCCTGTTGGGAATTTTTTATTTTTTTTTTAAACTCCATTAACTTCCACTGCTCTGCAGATGATCTATTTATCTATGAAACCTTGCGATAATAACCAGCTTTCTAAACTAGAACTTTGTTTTGAAGATATAAAGGCTTGGATGAGCCGTAATTTCCTGCTTTTATTAAATTTGGCCCAAAACATCTGAGAGAGAAATTATCTAAAGATATCGTCACACTGGACGGTTTTACTTTGACCTCCAGTACCAGTGTGGGGATCCTGGGAGTTACTTTTGACCAGGACTCATCCTTTAAGTCACACACTAAACAAATCCGCAGGGCTGCCATTTTTCACCTGTGGAATATTTCCAAAATTAGAAACATGCTGACTCAGCGTGATGCCGAAAAACTAATCCATCATTTGTCACTTGGAGAGTAGACTATTGTAACTCCCGATTATCAGGATGTCCAAATAGCTGCTTAAAAAGTCTTCAGTTGATTCAGAATGCTGCAGCGAGAGTCCTGACAAGAACCAGCATAAGAGATCACATCACTCCAATACCAACCTGTCTTCATTGGTTAAATCTAGAATGGATTTTAAAATCCTTCTTCTAACTTATAAAGCTCTTAACAACCAGGCTCCATCATATCTTAAAGATCTATTAGTCCCGTATCTCCCCAGAGGTTCCTTGGTTTTCTATAAGTAGAAGCTGTCAGGTTCCTCTGATGTGGAACCAGATCCCAGGTTCAGTTCTGAAACAGTCTCTACTTTTAAGGCCAGACTCAAAACTTTTCTATTTACTAAAGCTTACAGTTAGGGGCTGTTTCTAAACACCCCCCGCCCCGCCCCGCCCCCACCGCCCTCTCCACCCGAACCTCTCTTTGCCCAGCTGCACCTCCACAATCTGTCCACGAAAATTAAAAACAAAACACAAGACTAACCACGACCTTGGTGGCGTCCATCAACGACCTCGAACCAGTAGGATTTAATGCAGACGCAGACGTCACGCAAATGGACACACACACACACACACACACACACACACACACACACACACGGGCAATTTCCGCGCCACACGCTCACCTGACCCGCCCCCTTTCTCCACTCTCAGCCAATCACAGGCCAGCTCGTTCGTTCAGGTGACACAAAAGAATCGGAACAAACAAACATCATCAGCAAACTTTATCGTTGCAACAAGAACACAGCTGCACAGATGTTACACCATTTTTTGTAAATGAAAATAAAAATCTCGATGCAGTGTAATTAACAACCACTACATCGAGAGTTCAGACCTCAAACACCAAACAGACAATCATCATCAGTCACCATGACCCGTCACAATAAAACGACTCGTCGGTTGTTGTGGTTCAGAGCGAAGGCAGCAGTTATTTTATCACTTTTTTTTTTTTTTTTTTTTTTTTTTTTGCTCCATGTTTCATCGCTATTAGTCACTTTGGCAGTAAACATGAATAATGCACTGGTAATAACAGGAAGTAGTAAGATCAAAGGTTAATGCAGCACTGCCGCAATTGGCTGAGTCACAAAAAATATACAAATACATGTTTTATTGTTGTGTTTATTAATTAAGCAGGCAGCAAGTTACAATCTTTACACATAAAAAAAAAAAAAAAAAAATCTAAATAAACCACTGAAATAAAATCCCCTTTGTTGTGGGTGCTGTGGAGGCGCTTTGGTTAGCCTAGGGGGCGCTGCAGCACACCCAAGGCGCCGCCTGAGTACAACAACTACATCAAGTGGTAAATAAGTACCAGTAATTGTAACAACGTGATAATAAAACCACAAGTCAGATTTAAATACAGCAAAGACTGAAGATCAAAGGTTGTACCGACATGGTGCAGGAGGCAGGATCAGCAGAGATTTTTAATTTTCATGTTGAGACGATGGGGGGAGGGGGGGGGGTCTAACTTAGTTGCTTTTAAAAACAATAAGTAAAGTAACTAAGTTACTTTTTAAAGGAGTAAGTAGTAATTGGACATGCAGTAAAGTGTGAGGTAACCTGGACTCACAGTCAGTCAGTGGGCGGCGGCCTGCAGAGCCGCTGCAGCATGTGGAGGCTTCTGATTGGCTGCTGCAGGCTGGTTTATATTGACTCTTAACGTTCGACTCCGAGTTTACATGAGAAACATTTTAATAATTTCCTCCTCCTCCTTTTCCCTCTTTTTCTGTGTGTGTGTGTGTGTGTGTGTGTGTGTGTGTGTGTGTGTGTGTGTGTGTGTGTGTGTGTGTGTGTGTGTGTGTGTGTGTGTGTGTGTGTGTGTGTGTCTTCGGTAGTTGCCAGTAGTTCTTTACCAAATGTAGTATTTCAAATTCTTTCTGGATGGTCTGGATTGGTGAGGAGGTGATGAGGTGGTGAGGTGAGGAGGTGGTGAGGTGAGGAGGTGAGGAGGTGGTGAGGTGGTGAGGTGAGGAGGTGGTGAGGTGAGGAGGTGAGGAGGTGGTGAGGTGAGGAGGTGAGGAAGTGGTGAGGTGAGGAGGCGAGGAGGTGAGGAGGTGGAGACTTTGAAGGAGCCACATCCACCTTCTAACTGCTCTCCGGTCTGCTCTTCTAACTGCTCTCCTGGCTGCTCTCCTAACTGCTCTCCTGGCTGCTCTTCTAACTGCTCTCCTGGCTGCTCTTCTAACTGCTCTCCTGGCTGCTCTCCTAACTGCTCTCCTGGCTGCTCTACTAACTGCTCTCCTGGCTGCTCTTCTAACTGCTCTTCTAACTGCTCTCCTGGCTGCTCTCCTAACTGCTCTCCTGGCTGCTCTCCGGTCTGCTTTTCTAACTGCTCTTCTAACTGCTCTCCTGGCTCCTCTCCTAACTGCTCTCCTGGCTGCTCTCCTGGCTGCTCTTCTAACTGCTCTCCTGGCTGCTCTCCTAACTGCTCTCCTGGCTGCTCTCCTGGCTGCTCTTCTAACTGCTCTTCTAACTGCTCTCCTGGCTGCTCTCCTGGCTGCTGTCCTGGCTGCTCTTCTAACTGCTCTCCTGGCTGCTCTCCGGTCTGCTCTTCTAACTGCTCTCCTAACTGCTCTCCTGGCTGATCTCCTGGCTGCTCTCCTGGCTGCTCTTCTACCTGCTCTCCTGGCTGCTCTCCTGGCTGCTCTCCTGGCTGCTGTCCTGGCTGCTCTTCTAACTGCTCTCCTGGCTGCTCTCCTGGCTGCTGTCCTGGCTGCTCTTCTAACTGCTCTCCTGGCTGCTCTCCTAACTGGTCTCCTGGCTGCTCTCCTGGCTGCTGTCCTGGCTGCTCTTCTAACTGCTCTCCTGGCTGCTCTCCTAACTGCTCTCCTGACTGCCCTCCTAACTGCTCTCCTAACTGCTCTCCTGGCTGCTCTCCTAACTGCCCTCCTAACTGCTCTCCTAACTGCTCTCCTGACTGCTCTCCTGACTGCTCTCCTAACTGCTCTCCTGGCTGCTGTCCTGGCTGCTCTTCTAACTGCTCTCCTAACTGCTCTCCTGACTGCTCTCCTAACTGCTCTTCTAACTGCTCTCCTGGCTGCTCTCCTGGCTGCTCCAGTCCAACCTGCCCTGCCACACTGAGCAGCTCCTCGTCAGTCTAATTACAATGTGAAACTCAAGCATGCAGAGGAGGAGCAGTGAAAATACTGCAGATTCATTATCGACCTCCAGCATCAGACGAGTCACTGAGTTTCCTAACGACTCAGAGACGGAATCAACAAACTTCCTCTTGTCTTCAACCGACTGGTCACAACGAGTCGACATGACTGAAGTGGAACCCGGGTTCCCTCAGCGGGCCGCTACCAGCAACTTCATTCAGTTTGCTGAAACCACATTATGTTGATAGACGTAACGACGTAGTGATGGACATTTAATGAAATATTTTTTATGGATAACAGATAAAAACATTCCAGATGTATGACATCTGTCAGATGGGTTAAGTAGAACATGACCAGAAAACCAATGTGCTTCACAGGGCAATAAGTAAATAAATAGATAAATAAACAAACACATAAATACATACATACATACATGCTTAAATACATAATACATAAACAGATAAAATACATAAATAGATAGATAAATAAACAAACAAATGCATAAATATATACATACATACATACTTATATACATAATACATAAATAGATAAAATACATAAATAGATAGATAAATAAACAAACAAATGCATAAATATATACATACATACATACTTATATACATAATACATAAATAGATAAAATACATAAATAAATAGATAAATAAACAAACAAATGCATAAATATATATATATACATACATGCTTAAATACATAATACATAAATAGATAAAATGCATAAATAAATAGATAAATAAACAAACAAATGCATAAATAAATACAGAAATACTTAAATACATAATACATAAATAGATAAAATGCATAAATAAATAGATAAATAAACAAACAAACACATAAATACATACATACATACATACTTATATATACATAATACATAAATAGATAAAAATACATAAATAAATAGATAAATAAACAAACAAACACATAAATACATACATACTTATATATACATAATACATAAATAGATAAAAATACATAAATAAATAGATAAATAAACAAACAAACACATAAATACATAAATACATACATACTTATATATACATAATACATAAATAGATAAAATACATAAATAGATAGATAAATAAACAAACAAATGCATAAATATATACATACATACATACTTATATACATAATACATAAATAGATAAAATACATAAATAAATAGATAAATAAACAAACAAATGCATAAATATATATATATACATACATGCTTAAATACATAATACATAAATAGATAAAATGCATAAATAAATAGATAAATAAACAAACAAATGCATAAATAAATACAGAAATACTTAAATACATAATACATAAATAGATAAAATGCATAAATAAATAGATAAATAAACAAACAAACACATAAATACATACATACATACATACTTATATATACATAATACATAAATAGATAAAAATACATAAATAAATAGATAAATAAACAAACAAACACATAAATACATACATACTTATATATACATAATACATAAATAGATAAAAATACATAAATAAATAGATAAATAAACAAACAAACACATAAATACATACATACTTATATATACATAATACATAAATAGATAAAAATACATAAATAAATAGATAAATAAACAAACAAACACATAAATACATAAATACATACATACTTATATATACATAATACATAAATAGATAAAAATACATAAATAAATAGATAAATAAACAAACAAACATAAATAAATACATACATAGATTCATGAAAAGGTCAATAAATAGATAGAGAAATAAATACATACATACATACATAGATGGATAAATAAATAAATATAATTTATTCAATAAATAAGATATAAAAGATTATGAGAATCAGAATCAACAACCCAGTTCATAGTTTTTCAGCTTCATGAATATGAAGTAGAAAAGGTTAAAATGTTGTCCTATTTTATAAAAGTCCTGTCAGGAAGCGTTTTTTTTCTCCTTCCATTTCCCGTTGAAAGATGGATTTATCATGGTTCATGGATCTCGGTCAGTTTGATCGGTTGAACGAGAAGAGCTACAGAAAAAGATCAAACGTCACCGGACGACGGCTCGTGTTCACACTTTACCGACGTTCTGCCTTCTTGAAGGTCGTTTTAGTTCCTCAACGTCAGCTCAAGCTGAACTATACGTCAACAACCCGAGATCACTGAGCAGCTGATTACACTTAATTAAATATAAAATCACAGTGTGTGATTCATGCTGCCATTCAACTCAGGACATTGAAGAAGATTTAAATCAGCGGGGTATTAGCGTGATTCACGAGTCGGTCCGGTTCTCCCTGTAGCGGCAGAACAAGTCCTTGAAAGCACACGTGTCACATCAGGTTGGGCTTTGTGTCGCCGCCGAGGCCCAGGGACTTCCTGAAACGGCCTTTAAAGTCACTTCACGTTGGACACGTGTTCCTAATGAATTGGCCAGTGGGGGTTCGTCCATTCTCCCTCTGAGTCACAGCAGCAGGATCAGACTCTGTCGGTCAACAGTCTTTTCTCAGTTAAACTGCTTTATGTTTAAACTGCTTTATGTTTGAACTGCGGCCTGTCACCGCCACGCATTCAACTGCTCTCCTTTCTTCACTTCCACCGCGCTTATATTTTTTAGTATGTCGATATCTAATCGTGTATAAAGCAAAAAAAACATATTTTACTTACTCAACAATCCTGTAAAAGTACGTCTGTATCAGTTTGTGCTGCAACTAAAGGCGGAATTATCACAAGTTATAAAAACTAATTGAATGTACAGCCCAGTAAGGGGATGTTGAGGGCACTGATAGGGGGTGGTTGTAGTTTTAGGTGTGAAATATTTTAGTAATCTAGATAATAAGACAGAATAGAGGAAGGGTGGATAAGCAGGTTGTTTCTCCCTAATAGACAGCGAATATACATTATAGTTATTAATTATTATTATTATTATTTACATTTTTTATAGTAGTAGTAGTAGTAGTGGTGTTATGATTAATAATAATATTTTCTCATTATTATTTGGAGAATTATGTATTTTTTGTCTTTTATTTGTAAGATTGTTCGAAAAAAAGATACACCAGCCAATCAATCTTATCGTGTGTGTGTGTGTGTGTGTGTGCGCGTGTGCGTGTGTCGTCTCGTGTCTTTCACTTCCAGGTGCAGCTCGCGCTCTGGTCCACTCACATTTCAACACGAACGGCTTCGGGCTCCATAAAAGCGCATGCGCAGTGCAGCCGACCCCCCGGTTCCTTCCTTCCTGCGCGCGGTGCCACGTTAGTAGCGGCAGACACAAACTAGCAGCCCCGCTACCAGTCCCGACATCATCACCAAGCCGGGCTCCGACTCCTCCACCGTTCTTCCCTCCCCCCCGGACCGTCACCGAACCGTGCCCCGCCGCCGCCGACCCTCCGACTCTCTCGCCTGGAACAAGCTCCCCGACGCCGCTGCTATGCTCAAGCTCCTGCTCGTATGCGCGCTGGCCGCGGCCAGCCGGGCTGACGTCCCCGAGGAGGAAGACGTGTTGGTGCTGAAGAAGAGTAACTTCGACGAGGCGCTGCAGGCTCACCCCGACATCCTGGTGGAGTTCTGTGAGTATCCGCGCCGTCCGTCCCGGGCACCGGGAGCCCTGCGCCGGCAAGAAGCCCGCTCACAGAGAGCCCTCGTCGGTCACAGGGAGAGCCAGAGAGCCCCTCAGCTCCTTGGCCCCTCCTGGCTCTCCCTGTGACCGACGAGGGCTGCTGGTGGCCCCGCGTACTGGGCACGCTGTCAGGGCCTCTCCTTCACCCCCTCCCCGGGGTCTCCTCTCGGCTCCCCCCGGCCTCACCCTCCCCGTTCCCCGCTGCTAGGCTAAGCTAACCCGCTAAACTTTGGAAGTTGCTGTTAGCCGCTAGCCGTTAGCTCAGTTCTGCAACCGTGTGTCACTTTCTCTGACCCGGAGCCGCAAAACGTTCAACCCCGGAGCTCTTTTCTCTCTTTTGTCGCGTTTTTTTAAAAAAAATTTTGCGGTTAAGAAACAACAACAACAATCGACTAGCTATAGCATCCCTAAGTGACGTCAGCTCCCAGCAACTTCTTTGATCCATGAAATCTGCAGCTTGAATTAAAAAAAACCCAAAACAAAACCAGAATAAGTGTCAACGACGCGTTTCAGTCCAGTGTCTGGCTTCATTCGTGTGTTTTTAAAGGTTCCATAGCGGGTTGGTTGGTTTCTATGGCCTGCGGTGGTTTCAGGTGGAACTTTCACCTCGAATCGTTTCACTTTCACCCAGGAGGGAGAAAGTTTGGAGTCTGGACTCGTTTTGCAGACTCGTTCTGATTCTTTGTCCAGCAGCTCCGTGACTGGGCTCTGTTGTCTATTTGTTTATATCCATGTGTTTATCTGTATGTGTGTATATATAGAGAGTGATTTGGATGACGTGTTTGGACTGGAGGAGGGTCGCTCTCTCCATAGTGTGTGTGCGTGTGCGTGTGTGTATGTGCTGCTAGGTTGACGTGTACTTCTAGAATTGCTCAGCATGTTGACCTGCAGGATCAGGAAGTTCCTTGTTTCTCTGTCGTCTTATTAAAAGGTGATGCAACTCAGGGCAGGTCTGTCTTTGATGTGTCATCGCTGGTCACGTGACTGCGCCTTTGATTCATTGATGGTTTTCAAACTGTCGTTTTAAAATGTGATTTTTTTTTTTTTTTTAACCCCCCCCCCCAAACGTGCGAGTCACTTTCACCTGCAAACCAAACGTGACCCAACCACATCAGAAACTGAGTAAACAAAAAAGATTTTACTACAAAAAGCAAACAGTGGTTCCATTAATAAGTCCTTATCTGGATTTCAGACACTGGGCGGGAACGATTTGACAGTATTTGTTTTTGGTGTGGCTGAGAATCAAGTGGCACAAATGAGTTGAAGTCGCTCAGTTTCTCTGCTTTCCCAGTTTTTAAACTTTCTGCACCTTGAAAAGTCTGTTAAGCGCCGGCAGTGTTGAGTATCGGTGTTAAATCCGCTTTAATGCATCGATATTTGTCACGTTGTTCCTTCATGAATTCAGTTCGACTGATCGCCTCAGCTTTTACGTGAAAACTACCAACAGGAACCTTAAACGCCGTGTTCGCTACAGTCTTTGGGGAAGATCTTTATTTTCTAATATTGACAAATAAAGTCTCATTTAGTCCAAATAGTCTTTTTTTTTTAAATGCTGCTGATAAACATTCTGACATCATCAATACTCGTCCACAATGAATCCTAACATGTGATCTTTATCATTGTCATCCAAACCGCTTTAAGTTAAATATTATGATCTAAATGTGTTGGTTTCCGGTCAGAAAATTATTAAAAGTGAAGTTTTATCAAAAATGAAATTAGGCTTTTAATACATTTTATCATATTGAAGCTGTTTTGTTGTAGTTTTTGAACCGCGTAGTAAAGTAAAGCTTTAGAGCTCCTCCAGCATCAACTTCCACTGAAAAAAAAAAAAAAAAAAAAGTTTCAGTTGTCGGTTCTGTTGGATCTGATGTGTGTGTGTGTGTGTGTGTGTGTGTGTCCAGACGCCCCGTGGTGCGGCCACTGCAAGGCCCTGGCTCCGGAGTTCGCCAAGGCGGCCGGCATGCTGAAGGCCGAGGGCTCGGCCCTCCGTCTGGGTAAAGTGGACGCCACCGAGGAGACGGAGCTGGCCCAGGACTTCGGCGTGCGAGGGTACCCCACCATCAAGTTCTTCAAGGGCGGAGACAAGGACTCTCCCAAGGAGTACTCCGGTGAGTGACAACGCTTCCTGTGGCGCCGAAGCCTTGAGACGCTTTCTCAATGAAGATTTAGTTCTTTTCTTTTGTGTGGCGGGGTTTTAATAGTGAACCTGCTTGATCCAAGTGTTTGTCTTCTGGACTGAACGAGACCCTGAAGAGTCAAACGTTAAGTTTTTTTTATTTAACCACAAAAGTTGAGATTAAAAACGTCTTTTTCAAGGAAGTCCTGGCAAAAAAACCGCAAAACAATTAACAGAATCACCAAAATATGTCCTGAATATCGATTTGTCCTTTAAAAAAATGTTATATTCTTGATTTGAAAGTTTTGTTTTTGGCTTATAAAATGTAAAAAGAAAAGGGCTTGAGTTTCTAATTAATGTCCATGTTGACTTCAGTTTATATTTTCCTTTGTTTTCTGTTTTCGCCGCCCGTCACTAGCTGGTTGGATTGACGGACGGCTGAAGCCCGGAGCGTTCCTTCTTTACTCAGAATAGTGATTATCTGACCTATCAGAGTTCCCCTCGTCTAAAGCATCTAAAAACTAAATGTATTGGAAGGGATGAGGGCGATTATTTCTAATTGTGAAGCTTTAAACGAGCATCATTAAGCAAACAATCCAGATGAATGTAGATTATATTGGATTAATCGTCGTCGCTGTTGTGCAGCAGAACTTTGGATTGAAGGTTGTCGATAAAAGTTGCTCCATTTTATTTGAGAATTTAAAAAAAATAAAAAATCTTTCTGCTTTACAAACTTTTTCAAAACTTTTTGTCAAATAAAGTTTTTTTCCCCCATAAATATCCAGTTATTTATTGTAATGGAACATTTATTCAATAGGAAGTCGTTAAAAAGTCTCGTGACTTGATGATTGGAGTTCGTTAAGAAGCTCCGACGACTCGACTTTAATCTCGTTGGAAATAATTAAGTTTTACAATAATTCTACCACACAAACTGACAAAACTCTGAAATCAGATGAATATTTGATCCCGATAAAAAGTGTCCTAAAATCCAACCACGTGCTTTAAAAAATACATAATATTGAAGAAGCCAGAAATCTATTTTCTTTCGTAAAATTGAACTTCTAGTCCCTAAAATGCGAAAACAAATGAAAAAAGGAAAAAATATTAGTGTTTTCTGCTTTATAGATATATTTAGATTAGTTTGTGGACTTTTTTCAAATAAAGTCAAAACGTGCATGAAGAAGTTTCAACAGGTTTTCCTCACTGAACGGATCAATTTAGAGCTTTAAAGGTTTGATCACGTTATTTCTGTTAATCCATTCACATATAAATCCTAATAACTTGACTGTGACTCGGTTATTTGGCTGAAACTGAACATTTTTGCTGAAAAGTAATTTCCAGTCTCGTAAAACTTCTCGTCCGCCTGCAAGCGGAAATATTCAACTTTAAAGTTTGGAAGCTTCAGGCAGCGAATGTTGAATAAATGTATAATTACCATTTTAATTGCTGAACT
>NC_137652.1:2684787-2702789 GCF_963422515.1 Blennius ocellaris | reverse complement strand
GGGTCGCCGCCGACCCCTGACCCCCTGGGGGTCCTGGAGGGAGGGGCCGGCTGAGGCTCCCCGGTCCCGGAGCTGTCTGCGCTCTGCGAGGTGGGGGGGGGGAGTCGGCTCCACGTCGCCCCCTGCTGGTTCGGATCCGTCGCCTCGTCATCGGTCCGATTCGATCTGCTGCCGGACGCGACCGGATCAGTTTTAAAGCCGTCAGAACTTTTACAGTGAAAAACTGATCCGACGTTTTAAACTTGAGAACGACGAAAGAACAAAGTTCCACCAGAAGGACGGATTTATAACCTGGAAACCTTCGGGAGCTTCATGAAAACCGATTCTGCAAAAGTAGAAACCTTTTTTTTTCCAGTCTTTGCCATTACTTTAGTGAGCTTCTTGTTTTTCTACATTTTCTCTGATTTTTCACTTTAAATCACATTTCTATTGTTTTATAGCCGATGTTTTTTCAAAAGTTGACGTTTTCTGATTGTACAAGAATATTTTTATAAATTAAAGATTTGTATGAAACTACTTGTCTGTTTCTTCACAGCAACAATAGAATCTGAGAGGAAAAACCTGTAAAAAGACGTAGAAGTATTTATTTGAGAAATTAGTACAACTCAAGCTTCCGTAACTAATTTCATGTAACCGTTTCCCCAATTGAAGCGCTGTGACTGTTGAGGGCGCCCCCCAGTGGACCAGTCGGGAACTGTTCCTGTTCCTCACCTCCAATTCCTGATGAAGCGTGAAGACAAGAGTCGGGACACGCAGAGGCTGAGGAGTTTCCCCTTTATTTATTCACGCGGCGCATCGACAGGAAGGAAAAGACAAAGTATTTACAAGGAGGAGAGACGCGAGCGTCACTCCTTGAACTTCCACTCCTGGCGACACATGGGGCACTGCTGCTGCACCTGCTGCGAGTTCAGCCACTTCAGGATGCAGTGCATGTGGAAGCAGTGCGAGCACTGACCCCAGACCAGCGGGCAGTCGTCCCCGGGGACTTTACCTGTAAGACACCACAGCGCACACTCTTAAGCACTCTGGGGGGGGGGGCCTGGACTACGTGGACCGGTCCTGGAAGGTTCACTCACAGTCTGGACAACAGCCGTTGAACGACATCCTGCAAATCCCGCAGTTCTCGTCGTTCGCCACCCACAGCCAAGACGCCACGCCGTTCCACTGACGGATGGTCACCTTCATCCTGCTGACGACAAACAACAACAAACATCAACACTGTTCCATTGATGTTGAACCAAAAACTGATTCCTGTCCAAGAGAGGGGCTTTTATCAGGATCTACAGCCATAATGTGAACATATACGAAACTATATCACATGTGGATAATATATGTCATATAAAATCTATAATTTATATATTTTACAGGTAACCCATTGGTAATTGCTAATTCACAAGTGCAAACAAGGGAAACAGACAACTCGAAAACACTGTAAACAACAACTATTGACACGTAAATGAAGTTATTGACTTGTTAAAACTTTCCCAGAGACGCACCTGAGTTGTTACCGTGTTTATAAAACTTAGTATATTTGTACGTTGTGGCTGTAAATCCTGATAAAAGCAGCAGAAACAGACCGGAAGTCTCCGGCGACACCAGACGCTAAATATTTCCTTGTATTTAAAATTGTACGATTATAAAACTTTTCGACTTCTATCGTCACCTCCGGCTTTCTGGGAGCAGAAAACCACGCAAACAATATTAACTAAAAACAATAACAGTCGGTGTAGCGGCAGTTAGCATGTGCGTTAGCATGAGGCGCTAACTTTTGCCCGAAACCCGCAGCTTTTCATTAATATCGTATCACCTTCTGACTCGATGTGTGAAACGTCTGTTTCGCGGCTCCAACGGCGAGATGTGCTTCACTTTAAACTCCTGGAAATCATTTTAACACTAAACGCAGCTATCGCTTTAGCAACCCGGGCGGGAAGCTGCTGCTGCCGCCTCTTCTTCTGCTGCTGGAATTCAGCAGAACAGGACAGGAGCACTGCCCCCTGCTGGTAGGGTGTGTTAATACTCCTGCAACACGACTAACACACACATATATATATATATATATATATATGTCTCATGCTTCTAGTATGTTTAAAAAATGACGTTTTAATAAGTCAATAACTTCATTTACGTGTCAATAATTGTTGTTTACAGTGTTTTAGAGTTGTCTGTTTTCCTTGTTTGCAGTTGTGAATTAGCAATTACCAATGGGTTACATGTAAAATAGATAGATAGATAGATAGATAGATAACTTTATTCATCCCTGAAGGGAAATTGTTTTGTTGCAGCATTCTGGTACCTAGGAATGTTATAAAATACAATAGAATAGAATATAAAAGTAGGGAATACAAATATACAAATATACAAATATAAAAATATCTGGGTAGAACATAAAATATCTGGGTAGGACATACATTTTGTAAAACACAGAGCTGAACATGGGCACTTAGAAATAAGCATGAGTAATTATGAGGCTATATAAATTATAGACATTTTTTTCCCCACCCACGCAATTATTGACATTTTATTGCTGAATCTGATATGATGATATATATATATTTTTTTTTTTTTTCCCCACCCGCGCAATTATTGACATTTTATTGCTGATTCTGACAATAATTTGCATTTTTTATTATTATTTTTTGCCTCGCACCCCCTGGCGGTTTTTATGCGGTATTGTTTGACATTGTACGTCACAGTTGTTTTTGTCAATAAAGTTGTCTTGAGGGAAATAAAGAAGTCGACGTTACAGGAAGCGGAGGTTCGCGCCGTGACCCCGGAAGTAGACGCCTGGAGCCCGCCGCCGTCTACCCGCTCCTCCACACGTTCGTCGACCCGCTCCTCTTTGTCCCTCCGCGCCATGGCCGACAAGATGAGCATGTCCCTGGACGACATCATCAAGCTGAACCGGAGAGGAGGAGGCGGAGGAGGAGGAGGAGGAGGAGGTGGAGGCCGGAGGACCGGGGGAAGCTCCGGTCGAACCGGCGGCTCGTCGAGGCCGGACCGGGGGCGACCGGGCAACTTCAACCGGGAGAGAAACAACAGATTCACCCCGTACACCCGGGTAAGACCCGCTAGCCGCGCGCGGTGGAACTTAGGACGGTTTAAACCGTTTTCCCGGTCCGCGTGGTTTCGTTTCCGTGTCTCCAGACGGAGAGCGGATTAGTTTTACTTCACGCGCCGCCGCGGTCGCCACTTCCGTTACCGTTACTACTCTCGAACCAGTTACTGGTACTGCTGGAAGTACTTCTGGTGCCGACACTCGGTTATTTTGACCAGATCAGATTGTTCTTCCTGTTTCGCCAACCAGAGGTCAAGACGATCACAAAGTTCTAACGTGCGTCTGAAAGGGAACTTCCGGTGGACGTTTGGTTCAGACGGGTGGAGATTAAGAGTAAAAAAAAAAAAAAAAGCAGAGAACTACAAATCACACGTTTTTCTCCACTTCTCTTGTATGGCAATTTACTCTATTTTAGAGGATTTTTCTTTTACTATATTGTTTTATTTTTTATTTTTATATTTACATATTCAATTTTTTGTGCTCTTTTCTTTTTTTGCTCTTGTTTAGATATTTATGTAACCGGTGTGGCTTTCCTTCTCTGCGTTATGATTTTTGTTTAATGAAGAGATCTCAGAACCAGGCCTGTCTTCTGGATCACTTTTATTCTGTTCCTGTTCCAATGAAAAAACACAACATGAGCTGGTGTGCCCTCATCAGCAACCCTCCTCTTCCTCTCCGACACTGCAGATTACAGCTCTGCGTATAATCCATGTAGATTAATGTACAAATGTATTAACTGTATTAATGTAGAAAAATAACTAATGTCTTACAAAAAACACAATTATAAAACAATGATCAATGTAAATTAAGACGCATAAATATCAATGCAAATATAATACTTAGAAAAGTAATTCCAAATCAATTAAATATATGAATGACAAAATAAATTAAAGCATCCAGAAAACATATATGTTGCACCATAGAACAAAACAAATAACACAACAACCAGCTATTCTCGTACCTGTTTCAATGAAAAACATAACATGAGCTGATGGAGGAAGCCGACTGCTAAGCTAGCATAGCAGTTAGCTTTTCACCTCCCACTGCCCTATAAGTTAAATTTTTAATGCACAGGACGTGACTAAACTCGAGGAACATAATTTTCACACTGGACACAGTCACCCACGACACTCAACGCAACTTTGAAGACACGAATCTTAGCTTACAAAATGTAAGGAAGAGGAGCGCGCTCAAACGCCGACAGTGCAGATTACAGCTCTGACCGGAGTGCGCCTGCACGGAGCGCCTTGCCATGGCAACACACGACAAAAACTCCCTTAAAGGGACAGGCACGAGAACGGCACACATGAGCATGAAACACTAACAAGTTATTTTAGTGAAATACAACAGTTATTTGTGACAATTTACGTATTTTAATTCCTAGTTTTACAAGTTCTGCACCTTTTACCTTGAGCTGTTGTGAGTTTGTGTTTCCCCCTGGGGAGGAATAAAAGCTCTCTACTCTCCTCTCCTCTCCTCTCTCCTCTACTCTACTCTCCTCATTGTTTCTCCCGGCAGCCCAGAGAGCTTCCGGACAAATGGCAGCACGACATGTTCGAGGACGACCACGACAACGCCGCCGCCGCCGAGACGAGGCCGGCGCGGACGCGAAGCGGCGGCGTGGGGAGCGGCGGCAAGCTGCTGGTGTCCAACCTGGACTTTGGCGTCTCGGATTCTGACATCAAGGTGGGCGCCGTCGCCGCCGATCACCAATCACCGCCGCCGCCCCGGGTTCTGGTTCCGTGTTCCTGACGGGCCCGCCTCTTCCCGCAGGAGCTGTTTGCCGAGTTCGGGCCGTTGAAGAAAGCCAGCGTCCACTACGACCGCTCCGGCCGCAGCATCGGGACCGCCGACGTCCACTTCGAGGAGCGGGCCGACGCCCTGAAGGCCCTGAAGCACTACGACGGCGTCCCGCTGGACGGTGAGGGGGACCGACCGGGTCCGGATCAATACCGACGTGACGGGACGTCTCAGAACTTTTCATTTCACCACACATGTTGTTTTTTTTTCCAGGCCGTCCAATGAAAATCCAGCAGGTGACTTCAGACGAGGCCCCCAGCAGGCCGTCCAATCAGAGGTGAGTCCGCGAGACATCGGTCGGGTTTGACCGCGACACGTTGGGCTTGGTCGAGAGTTTTTTTGGGGAAACCGTCCGGAGTTTGGTGACGCCGACACTTTCGGCGCTTTCCCCGCGACGCGCTAGTCGTCGCGACCAGGTACTTTCCCGGCCGCCCTCCCCCGAGGCCAGTGGGCGACGTGACGCGTCACAAGGCGGCTCGTTCGGCCGCCGGTTTTAAACCCGGTACAACAAAAAGGCCGAGGACGTCACCGGTGTTTCGATGAACCGGTTTCCCTGTTAACTGCTGGCCAGCTTCCTCGAGCGCCCCCCCCCCCCCCCCCCCCCCCTCCCCGTCACCGCGGGCGTTAAGACACCCGACCGGAATCTGAGCACCGTTGAACCACATTTCCGTTAAAGTTGGACGTATCTGGCGTTCGTCTTATTTTAACATCGGCCCGGTGGCAGAGGTCACCACTTGACAGGGGAACCAGTGAAACCGAAACACGCGACAGTGAAGCTCCATCGTAACGATCCACGTCTTGTAGTATTATTAATAAATATATAGGGAAAGGTGCTAAATGGGGCTGAGTGGGAACGGGGGGGGGGGAACTATTTGTGATGGAAAATATACGTCTCTCTCTCTGTGTGTCTCTTCTCTCTCTCTCTGTTTGTCTCTCTGTGTCTCTGTCTCTCTCTCTCTCTCTCTCTGTCGTCTCTACTTCTCTCTCTGTGTCTCTCTCTCTTTCTCTCTCTCTCTCTGTCTCTGTCTGTCTCCTCTCTCTCTGGGTCTCTTCTCTCTCTCTCTCTCTGTGTCTCTGTCTCTCTCTCTCTGTGTCTCTCTACTTCTCTCTCTCTCTGTGTCTCTCGCTCTCGCTGTCTGTCTCTGTGTTTCTCTCTATCTGTCTCTCTCTCTCTCTCTGTCTCTTCCTCTCTCTCTCTGTGTGTCTCTTCCTCTCTCTGTGTCTCTTCCTCGCTCTCTCTCTCTCTCTGTCTCTGTCTCTGTCTGTCTCATGTTTTCACTCCTCTCTTCCACAGAGGCTTCGACAGGAGTCGTCTCGGTCAGCCGGTGTTTGAGAGGCGGCGAGGTGGAGGAGGAGGAGGCGGAGGTGGAGGAGGAGGAGGAGGTGGAGGTGGAGGAGGCGGGTTCCGTGGTCGAGGGCGGGGGGGCGGAAACAGACCCACACTGTCTGCGGAGGAGCTGGACGCCCAGCTGGACGCCTACAACGCCAAGGTAACGTCTGAATGGACGAAGCGTCTCCTCACCCTCTCGCCTCCCGTCTCACCTCTCGTCTCTGTCCCTTCCAGATGGACACCAGCTAAACTCCACAGAGGACACCCTTTTTTTTAAAACCTCCCATCTGTTGGATCCCTTTATTACTTTTTGGATTGAAGCCATGTCACCTCGTGGACCAGCGTCTTCTCTCCTTTCTTAGGATTCCTTTCTCTGAATAGCCATGTTTTGTTGGGGATGAGTTTCTTCTTTCCCCTCATTTTGTGTATAGACGGTTGCCTTAAACCCGCAACGTGACTAGATTTTATTTGACTGTGTAAACATGATTCAAATCCAGCCGGTCTCGTGTGAAGTGTTGACGCGAGTCAGCTTCTTCACTTTGTTTGACGGACATGTTGAAAGGTTTTTGTACATAAATGCATTTAATGTAAAACCCCTTTGAAGTTGTTGTCGTTATTCTCTCGCTCCCGTAGAATTCATCTACAACTCCACAACAATGTCGTCACGCTTTCACATTTTCTTTCCATCCTATTTGTGTGTTTTTGACGACTTGTCGTCTTTTGGCTCTTCCTGGATCTGGTACATCACGACTTTTTGTTAAATCTGCTCTGATTTGTAAACATTAATCTGAGGTGTCGGGGAACAAAGTTCTGTTTGGTTTGGATTTTTTTTTTTAAATGTTTTGAACAAATAACAGCAGAACATCATGAAAGAAAACCGAGAAAAGTTTGTTTTATTAGATAAATTAATTCACAGTCGATCGATGTCTGAGATCATCGT
Organism: Blennius ocellaris; assembly: GCF_963422515.1. NCBI lineage: Eukaryota > Metazoa > Chordata > Actinopteri > Blenniiformes > Blenniidae > Blennius > Blennius ocellaris. The sequence goes on along the minus strand of NC_137652.1, from coordinate 2,695,664 downwards.
CAGGTTGAATCGGAGGTCAAAGGTCATCTGTTGATGGCTTGAAAAATACCTGACATAACGCTCCGTGCCTACGTCACTGGCGTGCGCGGGCACGCTCCCGGAGCCCTCTGTGCGTGACCGCGCACGGGGCGGCGCCGCTCCCTGTCCGCCATAGTCCCGCCGCCGCCGCCACACCGGAGCTCCGAACGGAGAGAGTCCCGCACCGGCTCCCGAAACCCGCACCGTCCTCCTGAAGGTGAGTCCCCGCGGGTCCGGAGCTCCGCACCCGGACACCCACACCCTCACCCCCCCCTGCCCCCGCCGCGACTCGCCTGGTCCCGGCTGACGGCTCCCGGTCTGCCCGTTAACCGGCGCTAGCTTAGGCTAATGTTAGCCGCTGGATTGTCTCCCGGTGCAGCAGCCCCCCCCCCCCGGTGGTCCTCCCCGGTGGTCTGCAGGCCGGTTAGCGGGTCTCGTTTCCCGGAGAACCTCCACCCTCCTCCTCTCCGGTCCCAGCCGGGGAGCGGCGCTCCGTTTCGCCGTCTCCTCGTCCCCGGTCCCATTGTCTGCTCCTCCCCGGGGTCCACTTGTTTGTGTCACCGGGTTCATGTGTTGGAGCTGCATCACCTCCGCAGCGGGGCGGGGCCGGGGCGGGTGGAGGGGGGGTGGGGGTGCAGGTGGTGCAGGCCTCAAGGAGCCTCTGGAGGCCGGTTAGGACCAGAACTGGACCTGGTCTGGGTGGAGAGGTGGTGTTAGTGTTCTGGAGAAACGTGGTCACGTGGTGTGAAGAAGTTTCTGGATGAGAGCCTCAGACTGAAGCTTCCTGCTGAGTCATGTTCCTCCTCCGTCATGTTCCCCCTCCGTCATGTTCTCCTCCGTCATGTTCCCCCTCCATCATGTTCCCCCTCCATCATGGTCCCCCTCCATCATGTTCTCCTCCGTCATGTTCCCCCTCCATCATGTTCCCCCTCCATCATGTTCCCCCTCCATCATGTTCCCCCTCCATCATGTTCCCCCTCCATCATGTTCCCCCTCCGTCATGTTTCTCCTCCGTCATGTTCTCCTCTGTCATGTTCTCCTCCGTCATGTTCTCCTCCGTCATGTTCCTCCTCCGTCATGTTCCCCTCAGTCATGTTCCACCTCCGTCATGTTCCTTCGTCATGTTCTCCTCGTCATGTTTCTCCTCCGTCATGTTTCTCCTCCGTCATGTTCCCCCTCCGTCATGTTCCTCCTCGTCATGTTTCTCCTCCGTCATGTTCCCCCTCCGTCACCCCTCCGTCATGTTCCCCCTCCGTCATGTTCCTCCTCCGTCATGTTCCTCCTCCGTCATGTTCTCCTCAGTCATGTTCCTCCTCCGTCATGTTCCTCCTCCGTCATGTTCCCCCTCCGTCATGTTCTCCTCCGTCATGTTCTCGGTTGCTTTGCCATACTGTACCCTACCCTACCGTACTGTACCCTACCCTACCCTACCGTACTGTACCCTACCCTACCGTACCGCAGTGGGAACGTGAGAGGAGCTTTAGCCTTCAGTCTGACCACAGGCTGGTCGTGTCCAGACTCTCTGAACCAGACAAGGACGGAGACGTCTCTGAGCTCCTCCTCCAGCCCAGTCAGGGTGTAGTTGACTCTGGTTCCTGGTCTGCAGCTCCACCAACACTGTCAGTTCCACTTCCCACCGCCCTGACGCTCCTGTGAGGACATCAAGACAGTCCGTCTCCACAGTGTCCTGGAGGGACGGGAACAGGAAGCTCTCAGGAACAACCTGTGATTCCTCACTTCAGTGATCCAGCAGTTATGTAAGGCGTCCTCACCCCCCCCCCCCCCCCGAAGGTCTGTCCCACCGCCACCAGAAGAACCAATCTGCTGCGAACCATCGGCTCGTTTTGGTCTTTGGAAAAGTTGCACCTGCAGACGTTGACGTCGGCGAGACGACGTCAAAACTGGACAAAGAAATGTAGAAAATCTCACGGAATGTGTTTCCATAATGACCCTAGAAATCTACTTTGACGAAGTCTGAAGGCTTCGGGGACTTAAAGCGTCGATCCGGACGACAAAATGCCAAAGTTTGACTGAGCGTCTTTATTTTTTCCCTCGATCAAGTCGCTGGGTTTGAATTCAAGTTTTTGTTTGGTCGGCTGTTTCAGACACATCGCAGCAGCTCAGACATTCACGAAGCACTTTAATAATACAACATAGAGATCGTACACGGTTTGTCATTTTAACGTGTCTAGAAGCTTCACTGCGTTCCGCCGACAGGAATTCAGAGCAGCTTCTGCACCGCGCTCAGGCTTGTTTAGCCGCCGCCGCCGGTAGACATTCCTGTGATGATGCTAGTCCGGGCAGGTCGAGGATCTCGCCGCGCCGCCGAGGCTTTACGCTCAAGTCTGCTCCTTTTGCCTCCGTTAGCATTTTCCACCGATGGAGGTTTTTATTGACGGCCGCCTCACGTTCCGCCTCGTACAGTCCAGGTCGCAGACTGACGACGTGACGGCGCCCAACCGACCGGGCGTCACGTCTCGTCTGTCCTTCTGGGAGACACTGGACAGGACCTCCAAACCAAATCTTCTGCTCCTGATGCACCGACCTTCAGAACAGTCCTCATTTCCTCCCTGCAGGAGGTTCTGGCCGGTCTGGTCTTAATGTTCTGGCTCGTCACTGTGGGGAAGTGACTCCTGAGCAGGAGGAGGACAAAATGTCTCTGGTGTCTCTTTGTTGTGACGCTCTTGTGGTCGGTGTCACATTTGTAACGTCCACGTCAATCATTAGTGGGAGGAGCTTGTTGAAGCTTTTCTCTGCTGGGGACTCTTGGTTGAATGACAGGGACGAGACAGTGGAGAGACAAGACAAGACAGTGGAGGGACAAGACAGTGGAGGGACGAGACTGCGGAGGGACGAGACGAGACTGTGGAGAGACAAGACAAGACTGTGGAGGGACGAGACGAGGCTGTGGAGGGACGAGACGAGGCTGTGGAGGGACGAGACAAGACAGTGGAGGGACGAGACTGTGGAGAGACGAGACGAGGCTGTGGAGGGACGAGACAAGACAGTGGAGAGACGAGGCTGTGGAGGGACGAGACAAGACAGTGGAGGGACGAGACAGTGGAGGGACGAGACGAGGCTGTGGAGAGACGAGACGGGCTGTGGAGAGACGAGACGAGACTGTGGAGAGACGAGACGAGACGAGACTGTGGAGAGACAAGACAAGACAGTGGAGGGACGAGACTGTGGAGGGACTCTGGTGGTCATGGGTTAAAGTCTCGGTGGACACTGGAGGCTCCGACGGGACGGCCGAATGAGACGTAAACACGGCTCTTCCTGTCAGAACCATGACACACTCCTGTCCCCCCCCGTCCCCCCGTCCCTCCGTCCCCAGACACCCAGACATGGCCGACGATGAGGCGACTACTGAGCAGCTCGCAGCCATCGCCGCCGAGAACGAGGAGGCGGAGCCAGTGAACTACAAGCCGCCGGCCCAGAAGACGGTCCAGGAGATCCACGAGCTGGACAAGGACGACGAGAGTCTGCGCAAGTACAAGGAGGCCCTGCTGGGCCCCGGGGTCAGCCTGGCAGGTAGGGAGGGGGGGGTGGGGGGGACAGCCTCTGATTGGTTGATGGGGAGGTGTTGATTATTCTACAGAGAGTAGCTCTACAGCGTTTAGTTCTACAGTGTGTAGCTCTACAGTGTGTAGCTCTACAGTGTGTAGCTCTACAGTGTGTAGCTCAACAGAGTGTAGCTCTACAGAGTGTAGTTCTACAGAGTGTAGTTCTACAGAGTGTAGTTCTACAGAGTGTAGCTCTACAGAGTGTAGTTCTACAGAGTGTAGCTCAACAGAGTGTAGCTCTACAGAGTGTAGTTCTACAGAGTGTAGTTCTACAGAGTGTAGCTCTACAGAGTGTAGCTCAACAGAGTGTAGCTCTACAGAGTGCAGCTCTACAGCGTGTAGTTCTACAGAGCGTAGCTCTACAGAGTGTAGCTCTACAGAGTCCCAGTCGTCCCTCCATCAGGAAGCTTCTCTTACAAGCTGATGTTTTATCACAACGGTCCTTCGTGTGTCTTCCGTCCTCTCAGACGCCGGCGTCCCGAACGTCCTGGTGACCCGCATGAGTCTGATGTGTGACTCCGCCCCCACCCCCCTGGTCCTGGACCTGCAGGGTGAGTCTGTCCTCGTCCTCCGCAGCGTCTCAGAAGTCATGAAGTCCAGATGAGACGAGTGTCCACGGTTGAAGGTCTCTGAAGTGTCTCTTTGTCCTCCAGGAGACCTGGAGGCCTTCAAGAACCAGTCGTTCGTCCTGAAGGAGGGAGTCGAGTACAAGATCAAGATCGGCTTCAAGGTGAGACGCCACGCCGTCACCGTCCGTCCCTCACTGTCTCTTCACCTCCGTCAGCCGTGGACGTTTGTGTCCTCAGGTCAACCGGGAGATCGTCTCTGGGCTGAAGTACGTCCAGCAGACGTACCGGAAAGGAGTGAAGAGTGAGTCTGAAACTGTCCTTTCATTAGGGGGGGGGGAAGAGAAGGGGGGGGGAGGGGAGTCTTTCTTTCTTTTTCTTTCTTTCTCTTTTTCTTTTTCTTTTCTTTCTTTTTTCTTTTCTTTCTTTCTTTCTTTTTTCTTTGTCTTTCTTTTTTCTTTTTCTTTGTTTTTTCTTATTCATTCTTTGTTTTTTCTTCTTTTTTCCTTTTGTTTTCTTTCTTTTTTCTTTTTCTTTCTTTCTTTTTTCTTTCTTTTTCTTTTGTTTTGTTTCTTTTTTCTTAATTTCTTTTTCTTTCTTTTTTCTTTTTCTTTCTTTTTTCTTTCTTTTTCTTTCTTTTTTCTTATTCATTCTTTCTTTTTTGTTTTTCTTTTCTTTCTTTTTCTCTTTCTTTTTTTCTTTTTCTTTCTTTTTTTCTTTCTTTTTTCTTTTGTTTTGTTTCTTTTTTCTTAATTTCTTTTTCTTTCTTTTTTTTCTTTTTCTTTCTTTTTCTTTCTTTCTTTTTCTTTCTTTTTTTATTCTTTTTTCTTTTCTTTCTTTTTCTTTTTCTTTTCTTTCTTTTTTTTTCTTTTTCTTTCTTTTTTCTTTTTCATTCTTTCTTTTTTCTTTTTCTTTCTTTTTTCTTTCTTTTTTTTCTTTTTTCTTATTTATTCTTTCTTTTTTCTTTTTCTTTTCTTTCTTTTCTTTCTTTTTTCTTTTGTTTTGTTTCTTTTTTCTTTTGTTTTGTTTCTTTTTCTTAATTTCTTTTTCTTTCTTTTTTCTTTTGTTTTGTTTCTTTTTTCTTAATTTCTTTTTCTTTCTTTTTTCTTTTCTTTTGTTTCTTTTTTCTTGATTTCTTTCTTTCTTTCTTTTTTCTTTCTTTTTTTTTCTTTTTCTTTCTTTTTTCTTTTTCATTCTTTCTTTTTTCTTTCTTTTTTTCTTTTTTCTTATTTATTCTTTCTTTTTTCTTTTTCTTTTCTTTCTTTTCTTTCTTTTTTCTTTTGTTTTGTTTCTTTTTTCTTTCTTTTTTTTCTTTTTTCTTATTTATTCTTTCTTTTTTCTTTTTCTTTTCTTTCTTTTCTTTCTTTTTTCTTTTGTTTTGTTTCTTTTTTCTTTTGTTTTGTTTCTTTTTTCTTAATTTCTTTTTCTTTCTTTTTTCTTTTGTTTTGTTTCTTTTTTCTTAATTTCTTTTTCTTTCTTTTTTCTTTTGTTTTGTTTCTTTTTTCTTAATTTCTTTTTCTTTCTTTTTTCTTTTGTTTTGTTTCTTTTTTCTTGATTTCTTTCTTTCTTTCTTTTTTCTTTCTTTAATTTCTTTTTCTTTCTTTTTTCTTTTGTTTTGTTTCTTTTTTCTTAATTTATTTTTCTTTCATTTTTTCTTTTTCTTTTCTTTCTTTTTTCTTTTTTTCTTTCTTTTTTTTCTTTCTTTCTTTCTTTCTTCACAATAGAGTACGACTGTGATGTGGGCGGATCTTATATAGTTTGTGGGCGGGGCTTAGTGAGTCTGAGAGAGATGGATGGATGGAAAGTGACCATGTGACTCCCACTCCTCCCCCCCCTGTGGCCAGTTGACAAGTCGGACTACATGGTGGGCAGCTACGGGCCGCGGCCCACCGAGTACGACTTCCTGACGTCCTCGGAGGAGGCGCCCCGGGGCCTCCTGGCTCGAGGGAACTACGTCATCAAGTCCAAGTTCACCGACGACGACAAGCACGACCACCTGTCCTGGGAGTGGAACCTGAACATCAAGAAGGACTGGACAGACTGAACCCAGGCCTTCCACTTGGTCTGTGGGGGGCGCGGAGGGGGGGGGGGGGGGGGGGGGATAGCATAGCATCCCTCCCTGCTCCTGCTCCACCCCCCCCTCCGCCCCCCCCTCCCCCCTCATCCACCACCGTTCCTGCCTTTGTTTTGACATTGTGGTGCATTTCATGCTGTCATGCCTTAGTTTCTGCCTCGCTGTCTTAAGCTCCTCCTCCTCCACCCTCCATCAGTAGCAGCAGTAGCACCCCACCCCTGCCCCCCCCCCCCCCCCCCCCCCCTCCACAAACCGTCCATCTCCTCCTGGACATTTCTTTTATTTGCACACGAGTCTGACTGTTTATCAACAAAACCAGAAAATTCCTCACCTCTTCATTATTTTTTTTACACGTTTGTTGGGAATAAAAACTAAACTGGAGGTTTTCTGGTGCGGCGAACTGGGAACTGGGAAGTGGAAAGTGGAAAGTGGGCAAAATCCCCTCACATTCCCCCTCCTCTTCCTCATCCTGGTGGGGTTTTTTTTTTGTATTTAGTTTTTTTGCTGCTCGAAGAGATTAAACCCCTTCTTTCCTCTTCCTCCTCCTCTTCCTCCTCCTCTTCTTCCTCCTCCTCCTCTTCCTCTCCAGTGTCTTCCTCTGTGTCACATGGTAAAAAGCAACTGTACAATCAGCTTTTCTTTGCCTTTTTTTTTATATATATATAGAAATGTAATGATGGTTGTGTATTGTGATTGTATCCACATCACTGTTAATCAGCTGCTGTGTTCACCCCCCCCCCCACCACCACTACACCCCCCACCACCACTACACCCCCCACCACCACTACACCCCCGCCTCTTTTTGATATAATCACCGATACCTGCCTTCTACCAGCAGATCATCCGGAGCGCGCCCCCCCCCCCCTCACTTCACATGTCCACTATAGCCCCGCCCACCTGAGTGTAACTTCCTGTAATGGGGGGGGGGTTCAAACTATTACAGAACACATTAAAGATTGGCACTTGTCCTTGATTCCATGAGGCCTTAGAACAGAAAAACAATACTTCTTATTGCGTTTCCCCTTTTGCCTTAATGTTCATTGTGTCCCCCTGGAGGCCCCCCCCCCCCCCCCACACACACACACACACACACTAACTGACAGGTAGGAGAGAGACCCCCCCCCCCCAGGAAAGAGGCGGAGCCAGGTGACCCAGTGACCTCTGGTCGGAGGAGGAGGAGGAGGAGGGTTCAACGTGTTCTTCTGGTGGTGGTGAGGATGATGATGAGGATGATGATGAAGATGATGTATTCCTGCTCCATACATTCCTTCACATTGTACAGTTTGTATTAATCGCTGGCTGCTGGTGGGTCGTATCTTTATCATCTCGGTCAATAAACATTTTTGCTCAATTTGGCGTCTAGCTGCTCTTTTATTTTAGTTTTTTTTATTTCGAAGGATTGTTTTTCAAAATAAAGTCTTGAAAAGTTTTCTGCTGGGATTTCCAGTTTAAACGAGGCTCAATATTAGTACCGCCAAATCTGCCAACGCAAGTTTTAAGCAGTTGTTTGATACGAGCCGATAAAATCTTGACAAAACGACGAGGGAAAGAAGGAAAATGAGCCAAAAAAAAAAGATTTTAACATAACTCCATTACTCACTTTAGTCGCCCTGTGAGAAAAGCAGCTGTAATGCTAAAAGAGCTGCTAAAAGAGCTGTAATGCTAAAAGAATTGCTAAAAGAGCTGTAATGCTAAAAGAGCTGCTAAAAGAGCTGTAATGCTAAAAGAGCTGCTAAAAGAGCTGTAATGCTAAAAGAGCTGCTAAAAGAGCTGTAATGTAAAAGAGCTGCTAAAAGCAGCTCTAATGCTAAAAGAATTGCTAAAAGAGCTGTAATGCTAAAAGAGCTGCTAAAAGAGCTGTAATGTAAAAGAGCTGCTAAAAGCAGCTCTAATGCTAAAAGAATTGCTAAAAGAGCTGTAATGCTAAAAGAGCTGCTAAAAGAGCTGTAATGCTAAAAGAGCTGCTAAAAGAGCTGTAATGTTAAATGAGCTGCTAAAAGCAGCTGTAATGCTAAAAGAGCTGCTAAAAGCAGCTCTAATGCTAAAAGAATTGCTAAAAGAGCTGTAATGCTAAAAGAGCTGCTAAAAGCAGCTCTAATGCTAAAAGAGCTGTAATGCTAAAAGAGCTGCTAAAAGAGCTGTAATGCTAAAAGAGCTGCTAAAAGAGCTGTAATGCTAAAAGAGCTGCTAAAAGCAGCTTGTAGCCGGGCCGCTAATGCTAGCTGCTAAGCACAGCAGCTTCCGGCTCCTTAAAGTCACATGAGGCTTTCAGCAGCTCGAGTCAGCTCGTAGCTGAAGTTCAGCACGAATGACCGACTCACCTCGCTTCAATCGTTCAGCTCACATACCCGCTCACATACTCACGTTTTACTGCCAGAGGGTTTATTGATTACTGGTTCCAGCGGGTAAAGTTTACACGTTTAACCAGATTAACTTCAGTCGTTTAAATGCAGACCGAAGAATGAACAAGAAGGCCGTTGCTTGGCTAATCCCCCGCCGGAGGGCTTTATATTTTCTCACAAAGCCAGCTCTAAGGCAGCACACTTGGTACACTAGAGGGTGTTCCATGGGTCCTAGTAGATCATTATGTAGAATCTGAAAGGTCTTCTTCATAAGCTATGTCAAAATACGTCTCCAGAGACCAAAAGGTGTTTTTTTATGCACTTAGTGACCCTGTGACCTGATATGCAAATGAGGTCATGGTCACCATGGTGCCCCTTCTCCCCAGGTGGAGTGTCCATGTGTGAAGTTTGGTGACTGTGGGCCCAGGAACTGCTGAGAAATGTTTATATGAAAATACATGTATTGTGCAACCATGACGAGCAAACTTCAGACCCTACCAATCTTCAAGGTCAAGGTCAGGTCACTTGGTGTACTGGAGGTTATCCCTGGAGTGTGTATCATGTGTGTATAACATTTCAGAGCCCTAGCTCAAAAACCTAGGCCTCCAGAGCCCAAAATGTGTTTTTAAGCACTTCGTGACCCTGTGACCTACTTAATATGCAAATTAGGTCAAGGTCACCCTAGGATCCCTTCCCCCTCTGAGATGTATCCACATGTGAAGTTTGGTCACTGTGGGCCCAGGGGTTGCCGAGATATAGGTAGAAACGTTTGAACGGACGTACGTACGGAGACTATTTCAAGATCCCCCTTCGGGGCCTATCGGCCACGGCGGGGGATAATAACCAGCCGGTAACCAACAAGTGAAAGAAAGAAGTACCGAAGTACTTCTACTGTGGCGTTTCTACTCGACTTGAGACGGAACGGTGGAAGAAAGGAGCCGTTTTCCAGTTTGATCGATGACCACAATGTATTTTGTACTCAACAGTGAAATCTGCCCAGAAGCAAAATAGAACTTTTTTTTTTTTTCTTTCCTTTTTTTTTTACTTACAAATGTATCTGGAAAGGCACAGCATCAAAATACACTTTGACATGCGTGGAGCTCGAGGAGTAAACAGTGGAGGTGGAGCCGCCGCTCCGTCACGTGGGTGGGGGTGGGGTGGGGTGGGGTGGGGGGGGGACGTCGGCCTCCGCCCGCTCGCCGCTTCACGGTGGCAAATTAAAAGTCAAAACAGTGAGATCATGCGTTCTCCCCTCGGGGAAGGAAGGAGGCACATAAATATACATTAAATACACGTCCAGGAGCCGGGGAGCACGACGCTCCGGCCGCTTACAGCTTCACCCACAACTCAGTCCTGAGAATCAACACTGACCCCCCCGGACGCCCAGAGGTCTTTTGGCACATTAACTCCACCACCCCCCCCCTCCCCCCCCTCCCCCCACCCTGCCCCACAAAGCTCAGTAAAACACGAGGGAGCTCTCGCTGTGCATGGCTTTACGTGTCTGTACACAGTTTATACAAATAAGCAAAGCACATCAAAATTCCAGTTAAAAAAAAAAAAAAAAAAAAAATTAACAACAACAATAAAAAGTTAATATAAAAGTGGAGGTGCAGTGGAGCTTGTTGTTCAGTAGGTCTGCCGGGAGCCGGGCCGGGCCGGGCCGGGCCGGGCCGGGCCAAACGCCGGCGTCGTTTCCGTTCATCTGGAGAGTTTACTGATGACTCTGATGAGGGCGGCGTTCTCGTCCTTCAGACGCTGGTTGTCGGCTTTCAGGTCGCCGAGAACCTACACACACACACACACACACACGTCAGTGGACTTCCTGAGGCTCAGGCTTTGTGGTTGCGCCTCTCCTGGCCACTGTTGGTACTTCAGGTTGGCGACTGTAGCGATTATTCGCTTTGATGAATTTCGTGTCTTGCCGAAGTTCAGAAGCTGAAACGTTCTGACAAAGAGATCAAAGAGTTTTACCTTCAGGTCGTCCTCCAGCTCCAGAGCCTTCCTCTGCAGGGCCAACTTCTCCTGTAACCAGTCAGCAAGTCAACCAACCAGCCAGTCAACCAACCAGCAAGTCAACCAACCAGCAAGTCAACCAACCAGTGAAGCTTCATACACTTTATATTCTTGAAGTTAAAGTAGTTCGGGCAGTAAAACACTTACAAATCTCTCCAGTTCCAGAAGGGCGGGTCGCTCCGAGCTGCTCTCCTGAGTCTGAAACACACACACACACTTAATATGGGACTATATAACCAGTGTGACTAATCTTTTAGGTTTCTGGTGGTTTGAAGAGAAAATTCTTATTTTCTCCATTTAA
>NC_137652.1:2552287-2682287 GCF_963422515.1 Blennius ocellaris | reverse complement strand
GAATGATCCCGGTGGAGCGCCGCTCCGTCCTCGCTCTCCTCCTACTCCTCACTCCCAGACGCTTGTCGCCCTCCGGCTCATCCGGCTTCACCGGGTCGGTGTCTGGGGGGGCGAGAGAGAGAGAGAGAGAGAGAGAGAGAGAGAGAGAGAGAGAGAGAGAGAGATGGAGAGAGAGAGAGAGAGAGATGGGGAGAGAGAGAGAGAGAGACTTTAGCAGTGAGGCTCCAGCTCCATGGCGACAGCAGACAGCAGGTATTCCAGTGAACCAGCACTACTTCCTGTCTCACCTCTCTCAGCAGGAGTGACGGTGACGATGGGACTGACGGGCTGGACGCTGCGAGGAGACGAGTCCGACGCTTTGATCACACACTTCTCTGCTTCTTTCAGGTCTGTCAGGGTCACACCCTGTAAACAACAACAACAACACACCCTGTAAACAACAACAACACACCCGGAAAACATCCTGTGTGGAGCGTCACCTGTGTGGAGCGTCACCTGTCACCTGTGTGGAGCGTCACCTGTCACCTGTGTGGAGCGTCACCTGTCACCTGTGTGGAGTGTCACCTGTGTGGAGTGTCACCTGTCACCTGTGTGGAGTGTCACCTGTGTGGAGTGTCACCTGTCACCTGTGTGGAGCGTCACCTGTCACCTGTGTGGAGCGTCACCTGTCACCTGTGTGGAGCGTCACCTGTCACCTGTGTGGAGTGTCACCTGTGTGGAGTGTCACCTGTCACCTGTGTGGAGCGTCACCTGTGTGGAGCGTCACCTGTGTGGAGCGTCACCTGTCACCTGTGTGGAGCGTCACCTGTGTGGAGCGTCACCTGTGTGGAGTGTCACCTGTCACCTGTGTGGAGCGTCACCTGTGTGGAGCGTCACCTGTCACCTGTGTGGAGCGTCACCTGTGTGGAGCGTCACCTGTGTGGAGCGTCACCTGTGTGGAGCGTCACCTGTCACCTGTGTGGAGCGTCACCTGTGTGGAGTGTCACCTGTGTGGAGTGTCACCTGTGTGGAGTGTCACCTGTGTGGAGCATCACCTGTGTGGAGTGTCACCTGTGTGGAGTGTCACCTGTCACCTGTGTGGAGCGTCACCTGTGAGGAGCGTCACCTGTCACCTGTGTGGAGCGTCACCTGTGTGGAGCATCACCTGTGTGGAGCGGCGAGACTGGCGCATCAGGCGAGAGCGAGCTTTCCTCTGGGACTCCGACTCTTCGTCTCTCACTGGAACCTGAAACCTGAAAGTAGAAAAATCTCCTTTAAAATGTCAAAGTGGATCAGAAGAATAGATTTCTTTCTTTCATAATAAAATAAATCCTGGTCATTGAGGCTTTGAAAGAATTATGGAATTAATATTCCAACACGAAACGCGTTCATACGGGGGCGGGGCCTCACATGTGGGCGGAGTCTCACATTGGGGCGGCACCTCGCACGTGGGCGGGGCCTCACAATGGGTGGAGCCTCAAGTGTGGGCGGGGCCTCACAATGGGCGGAGCCTCACACGTGGGTGGGGCCTCAAATGTGGGCGGAGCCTCAAGACAAGTCAATGTAAAATCGGATATGAAGTAAGGAGGGTCTTACTTGCGGCGGTCTGAGCCCGGGGTGTTGGGGCTCTCGGCTGCAGGGTCTTTCTGAGTGGGCTGGACTCTGGCCACCGCCTTGTCGTACTCCTTCTCCTCCCTCCTCCCCCCTTCCTCCTCCTCCTCCTCCTCCCTCTCCTCCGACGTCTGAACCACAGAGAGAGAATCACATTAACCGTCACCAGATCAAGAGTCGCAGGAGTCGTCTTCATCACAGCAGAGAGAGAGAGAAGAGAGAGAGAGAGAGGAGAGAGAGGAGAGAGAGAAGCGAGAGAAAGAGAGAAAGAGAAGAGAAAGAAGAGAGAGGAGAGAAAGAGAGGAGAGAGAGAAGTGAAAGAGAGAGAGAAGCGAGAGAAAGAGAAGAGAAAGAAGAGAGGAGAGAAAGAGAGAGAAGCGAGAGAGACGAGAGAAAGAGAAGAGAAAGAAGAGAGGAGGGAAAGAGAGAGAGAGAGCAAGAGAAGAGAGAGAGAGAGAAGCGAGAGAAAGAGAGAAAGAAGAGAGGAGAGAGAGAGAGAGGAGAGAAAGAGAAGAGAAAGAAGAGAGGAGAGAAAGAGAGAGAGAGAGGAGAGAAAGGAAGAAGACAGGAGAGAAAGAGAGAGAGAGAAGCGAGAGAGAAAGAGAAGAGAAAGAGGAGAGGAGAGGAGGAGAGAAAGAGAGAGAGAGAAGCGAGAGAGAGAGAGAAAGAGAAGAGAAAGAAGAGAGGAGAGAAAGAGAGAAGGTGTCCTGACGGTGTCGTGAAGGTGTTGTGACGGTGTTCTGACGGTGTTGTGAAGGTGTTGTGAAGGTGTTGTGAAGGTGTCCTGACGGTGTTCTGACTGTGCTGTGACGGTGTCGTGAAGGTGTCCTGACGGTGTTCTGACTGTGCTGTGACGGTGTCGTGAAGGTGTTGTGACGGTGTACCCGGCGGCGAGGCTCCGGTCGGTCCCTACCTTGTCGTGCAGGCTGAGCGTTGACGTGGTCACGCTCTCGGTGTCCGGACTGGAAGTGACGGAGCTTTCTGCGAAGAGCAGCGGAGGAGGTGAGTACCTCCGCCACCACGACACGGGTGGAGCGGATTTCGGGAGAGGGTGGAGGCCGTCTTACCGGGGCTGTTCTCCTTCTCCTCGCTGAGCTCCAGACCCCCGGAGACGCCCCTCTCCTTCGACTGGTCCTGAACCGTCATCTTCTCTTTGCTGCTCATCCTGCACACTGAGCTCCTGGGAACCACACACACACACACACACACACACACACACACACACACACACACACACACACACACACACACACACACACACACACACACACACACACACATCAACACAGGGTAGAGCGGCTCTTCCGGAAGCTTCCGTCCCTCTGGACAGACACGCCGGAGGACCGCCACATGGACATTCACCTGCGTTTCTTGGTCTGTGCGTTGGCGGTGCTGGAGGCCGGAGCGTTCTGCCGATCCAGTACCGACCGCTCGTTACGCCACTGAGGACAACAACAACAATAAATAAATAAATAAAGAGAACGTATGAAGTGAAAGACGTTCGGCGAAGACGAGGACGTCTCACGTTGGCTTGTTTCTGCGACAGCTCCTCCAGCAGCTCCTCCACACTCTCGTCCGCCACGTCGAACGGCGTCTGACCCTGCAGGCCAGAAAGAAGCCGATGGAACCGGGAACCTTCGTCGTCAGAACGAGAATCTGACCACGATGTCGCGTGACGACGGTTTCAAACGTTTCAGACGTCTCTGCCTGACTGCTGCATCGTTAAGTATCGTGACGTGACCGATACGAGGCTGAACGTCTGAGTCCAGCAGGCTGCGGCGTGGCGCTCGCCCCCACGCCCTCGTCGTGACACAGTCGGAACGGTAACCTGAGGCTCACCCCGTTGCTGCGAGCGTCCATGTTGCACAGCTGTTCGGCCAGAATGCAGCAGGCCTCGCCCTGACCCCAGTGAGCCGCGGCGTGCAGCGGCGTCCAGCCGTCAAAGTCCACGGCCGACACGTCCAGGCCACACTGGCACAGTATCCTGGAGGGGCGGGACCACGGCGACACGGCGACATCAAACAACGACTTCAACGAGGGAACAGGAGTCGACAAGCGCAGGCGAGTGACCCAATCGGAAGGACTTACTTGAGGGCCTCCAGGTAGCCCTTGGCTGCGGCCACGTGCAGCGGCGTCGCCCCGGTTTTGGGGTTTCGCACGTCGGCGGGGGCGCCGTCCGTCAGCCAGGTCCGAGCGTCCGACATCATCTGCTCCTCCTCGAAACGCTTCGCTGCTTCCAAGTCGACTCCTGAAGAACCAAAAAGACATTTAGGCTGCGTCTCAATCCTCCCCCTCAGCCCTTCATCTTACCCCTCCCCCCTTTGAAATGCGCGTTCACGAGAGTCTGAGGGGTGTCCCAATATCGCTACTGTGCAGAGGTGGAGGGGTGAGGGGAAGGGCTATTCACCCCTCGAAACGAAGCGTTTACAGATGTACACTTTAAACAGAGGGGTAGGAGGACATGGCGCCGAAGGACTCGCATTTCACATCTATACGCTTCTAAAGTTCTATAAACCTGTTGTGTTTTATACTAGTAAGAGCGGCAGTAGCGCTGCCGTATGGAGCTTCCATGTGTTTTTGTTTGGTAGAGACCGTGTTTATAACGTTTTATTATTACACTGTAGAGTTCCAAAGCAGAGGGAGAGGGGAGTCCCAAATCTAAGGGCTGAAACTTTTATCCCTTTGCCCTCGTTATGGAGGGGAAGGCGGCAGGCGGAGGGCTAAGGGGTAGGCGGAGGGCTAAGGGGTAGGCGGAGGGCTAAGGGGTAGGCGGAGGGCTAAGGGTTAGCCGTCTTGACGCGCGGCGTCGGTCTGAGCCAACCTCCCCCGAGCTTCACCGCCGTCTCCGTTTCGTCCCGCGTCACTTTTGTCCGCGACTTGTCTCGCGGCCGCTCACCTTGTCTCAGGGTGTGTTCCACCAGCAGCGTCTCGGTGGTCTCGTCCAGAGCGATGTCCAGGGGAACGTCGCCGTCACAGTTGACGGCGGAGAGGGACGCTCCTTGTTGCAACAGGAAGCTGATCAACACACAGCGACAGTCGACTTAAAGCTCAACGAACGGTCCAGGAGACATTATGAGGGGACGACGCAGGACGAACGTCACACACTGAAGCAAAAGAAGCAGTAGGTCTTTACATTTCCGTGTGTGTGTGTGTCAGTAAAGCTCATGCTTGTGCCGCCAAACACAACTACAATGTTAGTATTGTTGAGTGAATAAATACTGACACACACACACACACAGCTGGTGAACTGTTAGCAGGTAAACTACACACTCTGCGATCTCGGGGTAGCCGCAGGAGGCGGCGACATGCAGCGGCGTCCATCCCTCATTGTCCACCTGGTTGACGCTGGCGCCGTGCTGCCACAGGAAGCTGACGATGTCCATGCTGCCGTCGATGCAGGCCTGAGGACAGAGAGGAGACGCCGTCAGTCGCCTCAACGTCTCAGGACCGCCAAGCACAATTTCAAACGCGGCGTTTAAAAAGTCCACTTCCGCTTGTTGTGTCTCACGGAAACCGACGACGTACGTTCAAACAGCTACGTCAGGACCCGGCAAATGGTCTTTCACTGCTTCAACTGCTTTCACTCTCCCGTTGTCGTTTTCACCGACGGAAACAAAATGATCCACATCACAGATCTGTGTGAAGCTATTTTAACGTTTCAAGATGGCTACGCCCTTGTTCTCCTGACGGAGGCTGAAACAAAGCGTCCATAAGACCATATGTCCCTGGACAACCAGACTCTGTCTCTGGACAACCAGACTCTGTCCCTGTCCCTGGACAACCAGACCCTGTCCCTGGACAACCAGACTCTGACTCTGTCCCTGGACAACCAGACTCTGACTCTGTCCCTGGACAACCAGACCCTGTCCCTGGACAACCAGACTCTGACTCGGCTTCAGGATGAAAGATGGACACACACAAAGACAAAGACACATGTAAAGCTTTAACACAAAGTGAATCCGGCCGTCCATCAACGTCTTGAAGCGTTCAGGTTGAAACGAACCGTTCGCCATGTGGCAGAGCGGCGTAGTGTCGCTGGCATGGACGGTGCGGTAGGACGGTGAGGTAGGACGGTGCGGTAGGACGGTGCGGTAGGACGGTGCGGTAGGACGGTGCGGTAGGACGGTGCAGTAGGACGGTGAGGTTGGACGGTGAGGTTGGACGGTGTGGTAGGAAAGTGCGGTAGGACGGTGCAGTAGGACGGTACAGTAGGACGGTGAGGTAAGACGGTGAGGTAAGACGGTGCAGTAGGACGGTACAGTAGGACGGTGCAGTAGGACGGTGCAGTAGGACGGTGCAGTAGGACGGTACTGTCGGACGGTGTTGTAGGACGGTGCAGTAGGACGGTACAGTAGGACGGTGAGGTAGGACGGTGAGGTAGGACGGTGAGGTAGGACGGTGAGGTAGGACAGTACAGTAGGACGGTGCAGTAGGACGGTGCAGTAGGACGGTGCAGTAGGACGGTGAGGTAGGACAGTACAGTAGGACGGTGCAGTAGGATGGTGCAGTAGGACAGTACAGTAGGACGGTGCAGTAGGACGGTGAGGTAGGACGGTGTGGTAGGACAGTACAGTAGGACGGTGCAGTAGGACGGTACAGTAGGACGGTACAGTAGGACGGTGAGGTAGGACGGTGTGGTAGGACAGTACAGTAGGACGGTGCAGTAGGATGGTGCAGTAGGACGGTGCAGTAGGACGGTGCAGTAGGACGGTGCAGTAGGACGGTGCAGTAGGACGGTGAGGTAGGACGGTGCGGCAGCCTTACCTGGTGCAGAGCCGTGATCCCGTCGGCGTTTGAGCAGTTGATGACGTCCGCCTCGTCCTCCTTGGTCACCTCCACCTCCTCCAGCATGACCTGCGCCTCCTTGGTGTCGCCGCTGGCGCAGGCCGCCAGGAACTCTGCCGCCCGGTCGAAGCGCACGCGTTTGCTGCAGACAAAGAGATTCACACCTTCACCTCGAGTCAACATACCAGTTAACTCCTCATGAACGCACTGACAAATGTTCACGTTCACCTGGAAACACGGTTCTTTCTGTGATTCCTTCATGTGCGTCATTCTCGCTCCTTTCATTTTTAAATTCAACCGTTCGGCACAAACGTGTTTTTCACAACAGACTGAAATGTAAACAGCTTCACTTTCATTCCGGTGACGACCAGCAGCTCAGCCCTTCATTCAAGAGGTGAAGGGAGACAGGAAGTCACACTAGTGAACGTCGTGCTCAGTTTCCTCGCCACACGCCAGCCCAGGACGTCGCCTTCAGATCAAACCCAGAGCGAAGAGCAGACAACTGCCGACCGGCACGGTGGAGGAACCGTCATGCTGTGAAGCTGCTCTGTTGCCCTTTTGGTAAACTTATCACAAAGTAAAGGCGTAGAGAGAAAAGCCAGGCTCAGGAGTCGTGTTCCCAACCTGAAGCACTCTGGAGAGACGATCTGCAAAACTCAACTTTTACTAAAAAAATAAAAGCATTCACAATTCAAAAATGGTAAATATTGACCTGTGAAAGAAACCTAGCGATTTCCTGAAGACAAACCAAACATCCCTGGTTTCTATCATCAACATCCCTGGTTTCTCTCCATCAACATCCCTGGTTTCTCTCCATCAACATCCCTGGTTTCTCTCCATCAACATCCCTGGTTTCTCTCCATCAACATCCCTGGTTTCTCTCCATCAACATCCCTGGTTTCTCTCCATCAACATCCCTGGTTTCTATCATCAACATCCCTGGTTTCTCTCCATCAGCATCCCTGATTTCTCTCCATCAACATCCCTGGTTTCTACCATCAACATCCCTGGTTTCTACCCATCAACATCCCTGGTTTCTACCCATCAACATCCCTGGTTTCTACCCATCAACATCCCTGGTTTCTACCCATCAACATCCCTGGTTTCTACCCATCAACATCCCTGGTTTCTCTCCATCAACATCCCTGGTTTCTACCCATCAACATCCCTGGTTTCTACCCATCAACATCCCTGGTTTCTACCATCAACATCCCTGGTTTCTCTCCATCAACATCCCTGGTTTCTCTCCATCAACATCCCTGGTTTCTCTCCATCAACATCCCTGGTTTCTCTCCATCAACATCCCTGGTTTCTCTCCATCAACATCCCTGGTTTCTACCATCAACATCCCTGGTTTCTCTCCATCAACATCCCTGGTTTCTCTCCATCAACATCCCTGGTTTCTCTCCATCAACATCCCTGATTTCTCTCCATCAACATCCCTGGTTTCTATCATCAACATCCCTGGTTTCTACCCCTCAACATCCCTGGTTTCTCTCCATCAACATCCCTGGTTTCTACCCCTCAACATCCCTGGTTTCTCTCCATCAACATCCCTGGTTTCTACCATCAGCATCCCTGATTTCTCTCCATCAACATCCCTGGTTTCTACCATCAACATCCCTGGTTTCTACCCATCAACATCCCTGGTTTCTACCCATCAACATCCCTGGTTTCTACCATCAACATCCCTGGTTTCTCTCCATCAACATCCCTGGTTTCTACCATCAACATCCCTGGTTTCTCTCCATCAACATCCCTGGTTTCTACCATCAACATCCCTGGTTTCTCTCCATCAACATCCCTGGTTTCTATCATCAACATCCCTGGTTTCTATCATCAACATCCCTGGTTTCTACCATCAACATCCCTGGTTTCTCTCCATCAACATCCCTGGTTTCTCTCCATCAACATCCCTGGTTTCTACCATCAACATCCCTGGTTTCTCTCCATCAACATCCCTGGTTTCTCTCCATCAACATCCCTGGTTTCTACCCCTCAACATCCCTGGTTTCTACCCCTCAACATCCCTGGTTTCTCTCCATCAACATCCCTGGTTTCTACCATCAACATCCCTGGTTTCTCTCCATCAGCATCCCTGATTTCTCTCCATCAACATCCCTGGTTTCTCTCCATCAACATCCCTGGTTTCTCTCCATCAACATCCCTGGTTTCTCTCCATCAACATCCCTGGTTTCTACCCATCAACATCCCTGGTTTCTACCCATCAACATCCCTGGTTTCTACCCATCAACATCCCTGGTTTCTATCATCAACATCCCTGGTTTCTCTCCATCAACATCCCTGGTTTCTCTCCATCAACATCCCTGGTTTCTCTCCATCAACATCCCTGGTTTCTCTCCATCAACATCCCTGGTTTCTCTCCATCAACATCCCTGGTTTCTCTCCATCAACATCCCTGGTTTCTATCATCAACATCCCTGGTTTCTCTCCATCAGCATCCCTGATTTCTCTCCATCAACATCCCTGGTTTCTACCATCAACATCCCTGGTTTCTACCCATCAACATCCCTGGTTTCTACCCATCAACATCCCTGGTTTCTACCCATCAACATCCCTGGTTTCTACCCATCAACATCCCTGGTTTCTACCCATCAACATCCCTGGTTTCTCTCCATCAACATCCCTGGTTTCTACCCATCAACATCCCTGGTTTCTCTCCATCAACATCCCTGGTTTCTACCATCAACATCCCTGGTTTCTCTCCATCAACATCCCTGGTTTCTCTCCATCAACATCCCTGGTTTCTCTCCATCAACATCCCTGGTTTCTCTCCATCAACATCCCTGGTTTCTACCCATCAACATCCCTGGTTTCTACCCATCAACATCCCTGGTTTCTACCATCAACATCCCTGGTTTCTCTCCATCAACATCCCTGGTTTCTCTCCATCAACATCCCTGGTTTCTCTCCATCAACATCCCTGATTTCTCTCCATCAACATCCCTGGTTTCTATCATCAACATCCCTGGTTTCTACCCCTCAACATCCCTGGTTTCTCTCCATCAACATCCCTGGTTTCTCTCCATCAGCATCCCTGATTTCTCTCCATCAACATCCCTGGTTTCTACCATCAACATCCCTGGTTTCTACCATCAACATCCCCGGTTTCTACCCATCAACATCCCTGGTTTCTACCATCAACATCCCTGGTTTCTACCATCAACATCCCTGGTTTCTCTCCATCAACATCCCTGGTTTCTACCATCAACATCCCTGGTTTCTCTCCATCAACATCCCTGGTTTCTACCATCAACATCCCTGGTTTCTCTCCATCAACATCCCTGGTTTCTATCATCAACATCCCTGGTTTCTATCATCAACATCCCTGGTTTCTACCATCAACATCCCTGGTTTCTCTCCATCAACATCCCTGGTTTCTCTCCATCAACATCCCTGGTTTCTACCCATCAACATCCCTGGTTTCTCTCCATCAACATCCCTGGTTTCTCTCCATCAACATCCCTGGTTTCTCTCCATCAACATCCCTGGTTTCTCTCCATCAACATCCCTGGTTTCTCTCCATCAACATCCCTGGTTTCTACCCATCAACATCCCTGGTTTCTACCCATCAACATCCCTGGTTTCTACCATCAACATCCCTGGTTTCTCTCCATCAACATCCCTGGTTTCTCTCCATCAACATCCCTGGTTTCTCTCCATCAACATCCCTGATTTCTCTCCATCAACATCCCTGGTTTCTATCATCAACATCCCTGGTTTCTCTCCATCAACATCCCTGGTTTCTACCCCTCAACATCCCTGGTTTCTCTCCATCAACATCCCTGGTTTCTCTCCATCAGCATCCCTGATTTCTCTCCATCAACATCCCTGGTTTCTACCATCAACATCCCTGGTTTCTACCATCAACATCCCCGGTTTCTACCCATCAACATCCCTGGTTTCTACCATCAACATCCCTGGTTTCTACCATCAACATCCCTGGTTTCTCTCCATCAACATCCCTGGTTTCTACCATCAACATCCCTGGTTTCTCTCCATCAACATCCCTGGTTTCTACCATCAACATCCCTGGTTTCTCTCCATCAACATCCCTGGTTTCTATCATCAACATCCCTGGTTTCTATCATCAACATCCCTGGTTTCTACCATCAACATCCCTGGTTTCTCTCCATCAACATCCCTGGTTTCTCTCCATCAACATCCCTGGTTTCTACCCAAACTCCTCCATCAGGTTATCAATGAGGCCTGCAGGCTGAAACAGGCCTTCTAATCCGGTTATTCTAAACAAAAAACAGTTTCTAAAGATGGAATAAAAACATTTTCTGAACTTCTTACTACGTTTTCCACTCAAACAGAAAATGTATGGGAAGTTCTGCGAGGTTAACATGTAATCCAGCCTCCTGCAGATTAATCGTTTCCAAAGAAGCACCTGAAGCCGAATTATTATTATTATTATTATTATTTAACACCTGCGTTAATAAAAGCGACGTCAGACACTGCAAATGGATAAAGGAAGACGATCACATTCTTTAACTTGACTAAACAAACACCGCACTGATCTGGAATGTTTACAGTATCTGGATTTTTTTCCCATTATAACAGAAGTGACTGTTGACCATTTCGAACAATGCAGTGATGTTCGTGTGCAGCTGAACTGAAGTTCCAGAGCACCGATTCGACTCAGATTTAACTCTACGTCCCACACAGGCTCGATCCGCGGGGCTAAGAGCCGGAGAGCAGCAGGGAGAAGCCCGGAGCTCCACTCAGCAGGAGTCCCCGGAGAAACGCTCTGCTAGCAGGCTAACGCAGGGCGCCGCGTCCGGCCTCGAGCTCTCCGGTAAAACCTGCTAAAAACAACCACCAAGCCCCGGGAAACCTCCCCACAGCCGGACTGACCCCCCCCCACCCCCTCCCCCGCCCCGGACCAGCCCCCCACAGCCCGCCTCACCGTCGTCTCGTGCCGGGGCTGCCCTCGTCTCTGCCCGCGCTCGGCTCGCTCGGCTCGGCCTCGGGCTCCGCGTCTCCGCGCCACCTCCTCCGGGGAACGTCCGGAGCGCGGTCGGTGCAGGAGCCGGCCCAGCGCTTCAGCTGCTCCCGCCGCTTGGTCCGCGCCGAGTCCCCCATCTGCTTGGCTAGCCGCGGCGGCGGAGCAGCGGGTGGAGGCCGGTGTTTTTGTGAAAATCACCCGGACAGAGAGGCGGCGGCGGCGGCGGCGGACACACCCTCCATGTGTCCTTCACTTCCTGCTTCTTCTTCTCCGGGAGCCGACGAGCAGCGCGCGCGTGCGCGTGCGCGCGTACGACGGGGGCGGCGGGGAGCGCGCAGGGCTCGTGCGGGCCTGTCGGTGACGTCACGCCACTACCCTGCAGAAACCACCCCGCAATGACCCCCGCACCGGGGCAATTAATGACCCCACAGTGACCCCAGAGCAATAACCGCAACCCTAACTGACCCGTACCAGGACATTGAACAACCCCCACCGGGGCAATAAACAGCTCCAAACCAGGGCAATATATACCCCACATTGGGGTATTAAACAACCCCACATTAGGGCCTTAAATAGCCCCACACCAGGCAATTGATGAGCCCTGGCCGGGGCAATAGATAGCCCCCCATCAGGGTATTAAACAACCTCACACCTGGGCATTAAACAACCCTACATCGAGGTATTAACAGCCCCACATGGGGCATTAAACAACCCTACATCGAGGTATTAAACAGCCCTACAGGGGCATTAAACAACCCTACATCGAGGTATCAAACAGCCCCACATGGGGCATTAAACAACCCTACATCGAGGTATCAAACAGCCCTACAGGGGCATTAAACAACCCTACATCGAGGTATTAAACAGCCCCACATGGGGTATTAAACAACCCTACATTGAGCTATTAAACAGCCCCACATGGGGTATTAAACAACCCTACATTGAGCTATTAAACAGCCCTCACAGGGGTATTAAACAACCCTACATCGAGGTATTAAACAGCCCCACACAGGGGTATTAAACAACCCTACATCGAGGTATTAAACAGCCCTACGCCGGGGCATTAAACAACCCTACATCGAGGCATTAAACAGCCCCACATGGGGTATTAAACAGCCCTACATCGAGGTATTAAACAGCCCTACGCCGGGGCATTAAGCTCTCACACCTACTACTGAGAAGCCTGGAAGGGAAATCCAGAAATAGCATTAAGCTCTTCCTGCTTTTGTCCTCAGTGAGTCTGTGGAGGCTTCATGTTTCAGTAAAACCGCTTTTAAACACAATGTTTAGAAGAACAAACACAATTGTCAATACAAAAAAAAAAGTAAAAACACAAAATGCATGTTTTATGACAATAGAACATTTCATATAAAACACGATTAACATTGCCATTGAGTTGACTTTTTAGTTTTATTTCTGCTGGAATCATGAGGAGACAGACATTTGAAAAGTTCCCACTGCAAAGTGGGAAAGAAACAAGTGACGGTTGTAAAGTGGGAACTTTCTGAACGCTCCTTTGACATTGATGAATAATTATCATGAGAAAGAGAACACAACTGTCAGATCAGTCAATTCTGTTAACTAATAAAACTAAACTTACTGTTGTTAAAATTACAAAAATAGTAGTAATAACCAAACCCTTTTGTCAAATACACGCCTGTGTAGGAACTATTCAGACATTTACTGTCAACGTCAAAACATTCCTCAGACAAAAAAGAAAGAAAAGAAAAACCACATTCTCAGAAAATCTGCTTCTCAAATAAGAGAACAGTTGGTAAGTATGGACATATTAAATAATGTGCTTAATTATAAACAGAATTCTAATATTGTTGGAGATGGAACAAGATGAACAGTTGAAATAATCAAACTGAAAAGCTGATTTATAAAAAAAAAAATTATGTTAAAATAAGTGTCAATGATTTGGTGGACATCTTTTTAAAGTTATTTATCAGGAGTTCAACAGTAAGTGAGAAATGGGAATGATGTGGTCGGAATACCACGAGGCTGCAAACCGGAAACTTCCCACTTTGATATTGGGAAGTTTGAATGGATGGATGGATGGATGGATGATGGATGGATGGATGGTGGATGGATGGATGGATGGATGGATGGATGGTGGATGGATGGATGGTGGATGGATGGATGGTGGCTGGATGGATGGATGGATGGTGGATTGATGGATGGATGGATGGATGGATGGTGGATGGATGGTGGATTGATGGATGGATGATGGATGATGGATGATGGATGATGGATGGATGGATGGATGGATGGCTGGATGGATGGTGGATTGATGGATGGATGGGTGGATGGATGGATGGATGGATGGATGGATGGATGATGAATGGACAGATGGATTGATGGATGGTGGATGATGGATGGATGGATGGATGGATGGTGGATGATGGATGGATGGATGGATTGTGGATGATGGATGGATGGATGGATGGTGTATGATGGATGGTGGATGGATGGTGGATGGATGGATGCATTCATCAGCAGGTAATTGTTTAAAATTAAAGGTTTTAGATGGACTCAGTAAAACCTGGTTATTTTGGGTGTTTGAGCAGGTTTCAGATGAAAAGTGACGCCAGCTTTCCAAAGGGTTCATCAGTTCGATGAAAGTGAAGGTGTTGAACCTCCTGGCGCTGAATCGGCGAACTGATGTCACCATCAGTTCAGAACCAAAGAGCCACAGTCCAGTTCAGATCAGCTGCACACGCAGTCGTGTGTCCAAACACGAGTTTCACACGGACGTGGAGGCCAGTGATCGATGCGGCTCTTTGTCAACATTCCAGCAGAGACTGAGGGTCAAACTCCACCTCACACTCTTCTGTTCCTCCAGTCTGCAGCCGGCGGAGCAGCGACACGGACAGTCCTTCCTTCAGGTGAGATTTCATCTCATTCACACCGTCTTACCAATGACGACTTGCTGCGTGGAATTGTTCTGTGTGTAATATACTCTTAACTTGGCACCGGGCCAACAGCGACACTTCGGTTAACACTGTGCCTGACCAATTCTCACTTGGTAATCGGAAAGAAGAGTTTAGAATATGGTGAATATTTGTATCCAGCAAAACATTTTGACGTCACCCAAAACTTCTCTTCTGTTTTTTTTTGGGTTGTTTTTTTATTTATTTTTTTAAAGTTGCTTAAGTTATCTAAGCAGCTTGTGTTTTCTGGAGCATAACCCCGAACTGGTAGGTCAGAGGGTTAGAGGGGTAGGGTTTAGGGTTTAGAGGTTAGAGGGTGAGAGGGTTAGAGGTTTAGAGGGTTGGAGGTTTAGAGGTTTAGGGGCTAGGGGTTAGAAGTTAGAAGTTAGAGGTTAGGGTTAGAGGTCAGATGTTAAGGATAGATGTCAGAAGTTATAGGGCCAGAGGTTAGAAGTTGGAAGTTAGGGTTAGAGGTTAGGGTGAGAGGTCAGAGGCTGGGGTTTGAGGTCAGAAGTTATAGGGTCAGGTCTAGGGATAGATGTCAGAAGTTTTAAGGTTAGCGGTTAGAAGTTAGGGTTAGGGGTAGAGGTTAGGGTTAGGGTTAGAGGTTAGGGTTAGGGTTAGAGATCAGAGGTCAGAGGTTGGAGATGGCTGTCAGAAGTTAGAGGTTAGAGGTTAGGGGTTATAGGGTCATAGGTTAGAGTTTGAGGTTATAGAGTCAGAGGTTAGGGTTAGATGTCAGAAGTTAGGAGTTGTCGGTTCTCGGGTCAGACATTAGCGTTAGAGGCTTTAGGGTCTGAGGCTATACAGTTAGTGCTAGCATTTAGACGAATTAGTCCCATGGACTGGGATTGTTCCTCAGACTGCGGTCGTGTGACGATGACGATGACGACGATGACAGCAAAACCCTCTAAAGTAGGCGTGGCCTACCTGCGTCCTGCAGGGCCGCAGTCCTCCAAGGTTTCAATGTGTCCTCACACATAATTGGCCCGTTATCAGTTTCTGCAGAGACTCATCATGACAACTGAGGCGTGTTTGAGCAGGGAAACTTTGAAGACATGCACGACGCCCTGCTAACCCCTGCTCTGAAGTATTTGACTTCACTCTCTGCATTCCTAACCCAAACCCTGACCCAATCTAACCCTGATCCAACCTAAACCTAACCCCCACCTAACCCTGACCCTGACCCTGACCCTGACCCTAACCCCCACCTAACCCTGACCCTGACCCTAACCCCAACCTAACCCTAACCCTGACCCTGACCCTGACCCTAATCCTGACCCTGACCCTAACCCTGACCCTAACCCCAACCTAACCCTAACCCTGACCCTGACCCTAACCCTGACCCTAACCCCAACCTAACCCTAACCCTGACCCTAACCCCAACCTAACCCTAACCCTGACCCTGATCCTGACCCTAACCCTGACTCTGAACCTAACCCTAAGCCTGACCCCAACCTAACCCTAACCCTGAACCTAACCCTGACCCTGACCCAAACCCGAACCCTGACCCTGACCCTGACCCTGACCCTAACCCCCACCTAACCCTGACCCTGACCCTAACCCCAACCTAACCCTAACCCTGACCCTAATCCTGACCCTGACCCTAACCCTGACCCTGACCCTGACCCTAACCCCAACCTAACCCTAACCCTGACCCTAACCCCAACCTAACCCTAACCCTGACCCTGACCCTGACCCTAGCCCTGACCCTGACTCTGAACCTAACCCTAAGCCTGACCCCAACCTAACCCTAACCCTGAACCTAACTCTAACCCTGACCCTGACCCTGACCCTGACCCTAACCCCCACCTAACCCATTGTCACGTTGACGAGAGCAGTTTACATGACAAGTGAGTCGTTTCCTCTGTTGTACAGTGAATTAAATTTAGAATGTCCTCACCAAATCGCCTGGCGGCCGACTCGCTGCCCCGCCACACCCTGACCCGGCTAGCCCTGGACTGGCTGGCCGAGGACACGCCCAGTCTGGACCCGGCGGGCGCATGCGTGGGGTCTGGGGAGGTGGAGGCCCGGCTGCTATGCAAGACCCCCCACAGCGTACTGGCAGGAAGCCCCTTCTTCACCGCCGTCTTCTCCCAGCTGGGCTGCACCGTGGACTGGGTCCACCAGGACGGGGACCGGACTGGTAGGACCGGCTGCTTCCTGCAGCGTGAGCCCTAAACCTCCAACAATGTGCAAGCCTAGCCGAACAACGTGAGGCAGGAGTTTTAAATGAGGTTTTTAAGTTACAAATGTATCTGCGTTAGCTACATGATGAGCACAAGTCCTTTCAGTGAATTTAGACGGTTTAACATCCATCAGGTTTACTCAAACAATATCTTTGTGGTGGCGTTGGGCGGGTGTCACTTCCCCGTTTGTCCAAAGAAGAAGAGCCACAATGAAACCTGAAATGCTTCATGAGCATTAAGTGGTGTCTCTCATAACTTATATAGTAGATATGTACATATATAGTGTATCTGTGGCTGCATGTCACCTAAACATTCATAGTTGTGGGAAAAAAAAAAAAAGCAGGGAGTTCCTGTTAAAGCGTGCAAGTCGAGATGTTTAGGAAACACAGAAATCATTTTGCAGAGAATAAATGACCTCAGAATCTTTCGTTCAGTAAAAGAG
The DNA here is from genome assembly GCF_963422515.1 of Blennius ocellaris. Lineage (NCBI taxonomy): Eukaryota > Metazoa > Chordata > Actinopteri > Blenniiformes > Blenniidae > Blennius > Blennius ocellaris. Next base: position 2,665,376 of record NC_137652.1, on the reverse strand, counting down.
GAACGCCGGCTGTTGGTTTTCAACCACATGGCACGATGTGAAACTGAGAATCCACATGAGTCGCACATTGGTCAACAGGCTCACCTATAGCCTAATATTGAGGGTAGCAGTGAGGCCAGCAGTGAGGGTAGCAGTGAGGCCAACATTGAGGCTAGCAGTGAGGCTAGCAGTGAGGCTAGCAGTGAGGCTGGTTTGTCTCATTCAGCATGTGATGTTTGCATGCTGTGGTTTGACTCCACCAGACAACAGAGTGTCTGACATGATGAAAGTCCTGGACATCAGAGTCTTTGTTCCGCCGTCCCTCCGATCAGCTTTTCCATGACCTCCTGTGTTTCCAGGCGCAGACGCCGTCACCCTGACGGCGGTGGTGCGAGGCCCGGCGAGGTGCCTCCTCCTCGGGGAACGCCCGGCTCTGAACTGCCTGGCCCGGGCCTCGGGGATCGCCACCCGCTGCGCTCAGCTCCGGGCCGTGGCCAAGGCAGCGGGCTGGCACGGAGAAGTGGCCGGCACGCGGAAGACCACGCCCGGCTTTCGACTGGTGGAGAAGTACGCCATGCTGGTCGGCGGAGCGTCCACGCACAGGCATGACCTGAGTGGGATGGTGATGCTGAAGGACAACCACGTGTGGGCATCAGGAAGCATCACAGAGGTCAGCAAACAGGGTACACCTGGACAGGTGAGGAGAGGGTACACCTGGACAGGTGAGGGTAGGGTACACCTGGACAGGTGAGGATAGGGTACACCTGGAAAAGTGAGGATAGGGTACACCTGGACAGGTGAGGGTAGGGCACACCTGGACAGGTGAGGATAGGGTACACCTGGACAGGTGAGGACAGGGTACACCTGGACAGGTGAGGATAGGGTACACCTGGACAAGTGAGGATAGAGTACACCTGGACAGGAGAGGACAGGGGACACCTGGACAGGTGAGGATAGGGCACACCTGGACAGGGTACACCTGGACAAGTGAGGATAGGGTACACCTGGACAGGTGAGGATAGGGCACACCTGGACAGGGTACACCTGGACAAGTGAGGATAGGGTACACCTGGACAGGTGAGGACAGGGTACACCTGGACAGGTGAGGACAGGGTACACCTGAACAGGTGAGGATAGGGTACACCTGGACAGGTGAGTATAGGATAGGGTACACCTGGACAGGTGAGGATAGGGTACACCTGGACAGGTGAGGATAGGGTACACCTGGACAGATGAGGATAGGGTACACCTGGACAGGTGAGGATAGGGTACACCTGGACAGGTGAGGACAGGGTACACCTGGACAGGTGAGGACAGGGTACACCTGATGAGGACAGGGTACACCTGAACAGGTGAGGATAGGGTACACCTGGACAGGTGAGTATAGGATAGGGTACACCTGGACAGGTGAGGATAGGGTACACCTGGACAGGTGAGGATAGGGTACACCTGGACAGGTGAGTATAGGATAGGGTACACCTGGACAGTTGAGGACAGGGTACACCTGGACAGGTGAGGACAGGGTACACCTGGACAGGTGAGGACAGGCACACCTGTGTAATATACCAGTAAGACGGTCGGTCTGTCGTTCCAGGCTGTGGCCGTGGCCCGCTCAGTGTGCGGCTTCAGCAGTAAGATCGAGGTGGAGTGTTGCTCCGCGGCGGAGGGCCGGGAGGCGGCGGCGGCCGGGGCGGACATCGTGATGCTGGACAACTTCCACCCTCAGGTTTTTGTCTGTTCGATCAGTAATTCATGTTTGTATTTGTAAAGTCCCCCTTGTCGGAAGGTGTTTTCATCATTTCGGTAACTGTAAGCGTCATTATATACCAACAAGGGTATTGATCGGTGATACTCTGGGCATTCTCACCCAGGTCGGGTCCGGCCATGCCAGTCCCTAACAACGCCAGAACAAAACCAAAACACTGAGAGGCACATGATGTGAAAGTCACATCCTATCGCCCGTCTTAACAGCCGAACAAGACAAGGAGGGGGGAAAAAAAAGCAAAAAAAAGCAAAAGGGTTCAGATCCTCACAGAAAGTACCGCGCCGTGGTCACTTCCTGTTCTCACCGGGACACTCCCTCCCTGCAGGAGCTCCACGCCGCGGCCCGGACGCTGAAGGACGAGTTCCCGGCTCTGCTCGTCGAGGCCAGCGGAGGCGTGACCCCGGAGAACCTGGCCTTGTATTTCTCCCCACACGTGGACGTCGTGTCTCTGGGCTGCATCACGCAGGGATGCCCCGTCGTGGACTTCTCACTCAAAATACTGACGCCGGGCGGCGGCGGCGCCAAGCTTCTCGCCGCACGTCAGACGTGCACACAATGAACCCGCTCATCAATAAAGCCGCCAGATAGTCTCAACCATTTGAGGGTTTTTTTTTTGTTTTCTTTTCAGTAAATAAGGTTTTACCTATATTCTGAAATGTATCTCGGATTAGACTGCAGAGGGCAGAAAACCCCATTTTGGATTTTTAATGCAATGTTTCTTGAGGTTTTCTCCAGTTTAGCCTCATTTATTAATTACAATGTTTTTTTTTTTTATTGCAGATTAATGAAGGCAGACAAATAAATCTAAATCATAAAGATGAAACCTTGGTCATTCAAAATATTACAAATTGGATTTTTTTTTCTCCGTATTTTTCCCACTTTTGGGGGGGGTTGGGTGGGTAAATTGGCCCTCGGTCATCAACACTTAGAGAACCTCGTCCATAAAGGGTCGATCCAGCAGCCTCCTGCTGAAAAATGACCCACTTTGACAAAAGACTCACAGATGAAATGGTGACCTCTAGTGGCTGTAACAGATAAGACAGCAGCAATGTGAGGGAGCAACGGACCAGACGTATGGACGGAGGAGAGACGGAGGAGAGATGGAGGAGAGAGTTTCACACAGGAGATCAGAGTCAAAGGTCAGAGAGCAGAGGAGATGTGGAATATTAATCCATCGAAAGTTCATTCCAACAGTGTAATCTAGAAAACCCGGCAGAGACAAAGGTCACGACTCGCCACGATTCACGATTCAAATGAGTTTCAACAGTTGGAGTTCAGGTCTGATTTTGATCAACAGTCGCCGCTTGTCGAGCGGTAAAGTCTGCCGGTGGACTTTCTCGTCTCTCCGTCGCCGCGGGGCAGCCCTCTGAGGAGAACTTCCACATCTCAAAAGATTTATTGACGAAGAAGAGGAAGTGTGAGAGGAGGCGAGAGGAAATAACATCGTCACGTATACCCCCCCCCCCCCCCCCAGTGTGGAACCGCCCTGGTTCAAGAAGACTATGGGGTGTATTTTATTTCTGTGGAAATCCCAGAAGTCCCCCTCAGTTGCCTGCTGGCTAAGATATATTATGTATTTTGTTAAATTAGAAAAGATCATATTTTCTGTAAAAGGTAACACTGCTAAGTTTGTCCGTAAATGGAAACCTTTCATAGACTACTTTAACTCTTTACAAACCTTGCCTCCTGATTGATGTGCTTGTCTGTTGCCGATCCACACTCCACTCCACCCCCCCCCCGTTTTTTTTTTTTTAATCTAATTTAATTTAATTTAATTTTTTCTTGATGTTTTTATTGTCTGTTTGTTTGCTGTTTGTTTTGTCTAGTTTTCTTGCTACTTCCACACCCGGTGTTGTTCACCCTTTATATGCCACTGTTATTTTTCGACCATACTTATGTAACTTGTGGTGTCGTACTTTATTGTCACTTATCTGTATTTAAGACTTGTCTATACATCCGTTTAATTATTAGTCATTATTATTACTTAGTCATTGTTGTGGTTACTGTTATTTTCTAAAATCACTATTGCTATTATTTATCCTATTCATGTTTAATTTAATTTAATTATTATTATTGTATTTTTTTTCTCTTTTCTTTTTCTTTTGTTGTTTACTTTTTACTTTACATTCGTAATATTTCATTACTATATTGCCGTCAGAGACTGGGTTCTACTGTTCTTGTTATTTTTATTGTTTAAAAAAAAAAAAAAAAAGAAAAGAAAAGGATTTGATATGTACAATATCCTATGTGTACACTATTGTATTTTTAAACCAAAAAAGATAAAAAAAAAAAAAAAAGAAGACTACGGTGTCACAACACCCCACAGTGGAACCGCCCTGGTTCAAGAAGACTATGGTGTCACAACCCTCCCCCCACCCCCACCCCCCCAGTGTGGAACCGCCCTGGTTCAAGAAGAACAGGAAGCTTCGAACCGACAGCCAGAAGAGTCAGACGGCTGGAGGAGGAGGAAGACGAGGAGGAAGACGAGGAGGAAGACGATGGCCCGGCTGACCAGCCTCCACCTGCTCACCGTCCTGCTGTCAGTCGGTAAGACCCTCCACCTCCCCCTCCACCTCCTCCTCTTCGACCTCCACCTCAAACCTCCTCCTCCTCCACCTCAAACCTCCTCCTCCACCTCAAACCTCCTCCTCTTCCACCTCCACCTCCACCTCAAACCTCCTCCTCCTCCTCTTCCACCTCCACCTCAAACCTCCTAGTCCACCTCCACCTCAAACCTCCTCCTCCACCTCAAACCTCCTCCTCCTCCTCCACCTCAAACCTCCACAAAACCACACAGTTCGACCTAAATTGAATTGTTTCAATTGGCAAGTTCTAATTGAATGAAGTTCTTCTAACTTAATCTAAACCATTACCTCCAGTCAAGTTAACGAAGTTAATTCAGATGTTGGTAATTCAAGCAGTTCAATTAAATTGCTCTATTTTCTATTTTTTTCAACGCTGAACTGAGTCCGAGTGACGAGAGACGCTATGATTTTATGGGTTCGACCTTCTTCCGTTATAAAAATTACTCACAATGTTGTTTGTTTGTTTGTTTTAAAAACATGAAAGTTTCATTTTGTTCAGTTTAAACGTTGTGCAGTGATCAGTTTCCTGGAGTTCCTCCTCGCCGTGAGTCAGGAACTCGTCTGCGGCTTCAGTTCTGGTCAGAAAGTCAGTTTAAACTGAGAATCGAAGCTTTTAGAGCCACTGGGAGGAAAACGAGTCTTATCAGAATTATTATTATTGTTATTATTATTATTATTATTATTAACAACTCTCCCTCCAGCACAGCCAGCCTACACTTTCACCATTTTAGGTTTAATTGTACTTTTTACACTCGTCTCATGTTTGTTCCTCTAAAATGTTCGAAACCGTCACGAAGCAGAAACGAGACAAATCAACGAAGTTGAGGGAAACTAAGTGATTTTTTTTCCTTTGTTTTTTTTTGGGGGGGTTGTAAAATGGATTTTTCAAAATTTTTCTTTCTAAAGTTGAACATATTAATGCCAGTAAATGTTGGGATCCAATAAAAACGACTTTCCTTTGAAATTTGAGGCGAACCTTGATAAATAGTCGGAAACAATAGAAATTAAGTTTTCACACTTTTCACTGTCGTTTCCTGTAATAAAAAAAAAAAAGAAAAAGAAAAAGCTGAGAGTCGTCGGCGGTGTTGCAGATGATGAGTGTTGACAGGAAGCAAAGCGACACTTTCCACCTGCTGCAGTCGTCTTTCTGGGAGAAAACCGCAGCAGAAGAGTTCCTGTTCTTGCTCTGGACTCTTTTACTTCTCAGGTCGGCGGCGTCAGACCCCAAGGTCACATGGGGAACATTTCAGCCCCACGACAGTTTGAACACTTTAAAGCTTGTTCCTTTTTGGAGAGGAAGTCCACAATCTAAAACCAACTATCAGATCAATCAGCTTCTAATCCTCCGAAACATGAGTCATAGCGAGTAAAACGTAGGAAACTTGAACTTGTTTAGTTCCTTTAGAAAAGTTCAAACTGAGCAGCTCAACGTTTAGTGGTTTCACACAGACGAGGAGGCGAGGAGGCGAGGAGACGAGGAGGCGAGGAGACGATCGTCCACCACGTGTGAAACTTCACACCCTACGAGTCGAGTGTGAGGCTGTTGTTTTAGGATGTGCAGAGTGAAACATCTGGAGGATGTGCAGAGTGAAGCATCTGGAGGATGTGCAGAGTGAAACATCTGGAGGATGTGTAGAGTGAAACATCTGGAGGATGTGCAGAGTGAAGCATCTGGAGGATGTGCAGAGTGAAGCAGCAGAAGGATGTGCAGAGTGAAACATCTGGAGGATGTGCAGAGTGAAACATGAGGAGGATGTGCAGAGTGAAACATGAGGAGGATGTGCAGAGTGGAACATCTGGAGGATGTGCAGAGTGAAACATGAGGAGGATGTGCAGAGTGAAACACCAGGAGGATGTGCAGAGTGAAACATCTGGAGGATGTGCAGAGTGAAACACAAGGAGGATGTGCAGAGTGAAACATCTGGAGGATGTGTAGAGTGAAACATCTGGAGGATGTGCAGAGTGAAACATGAGGAGGATGTGCAGAGTGAAACATCTGGAGGATGTGCAGAGTGAAACATCTGGAGGATGTGCAGAGTGAAACATCTGGAGGATGTGCAGAGTGAAACACCAGGAGGATGTGCAGAGTGAAACATCTGGAGGATGTGCAGAGTGAAACATCTGGAGGATGTGCAGAGTGAAACATGAGGAGGATGTGCAGAGTGAAACACCAGGAGGATGTGCAGAGTGAAACATCTGGAGGATGTGCAGAGTGAAACACAAGGAGGATGTGCAGAGTGAAACATCTGGAGGATGTGTAGAGTGAAACATCTGGAGGATGTGCAGAGTGAAACATCTGGAGGATGTGTAGAGTGAAACATCTGGAGGATGTGCAGAGTGAAACATGAGGAGGATGTGCAGAGTGAAACATCTGGAGGATGTGCAGAGTGAAACATCTGGAGGATGTGCAGAGTGAAACATCTGGAGGATGTGCAGAGTGAAACACCAGGAGGATGTGCAGAGTGAAACATCTGGAGGATGTGCAGAGTGAAACATCTGGAGGATGTGCAGAGTGAAACATGAGGAGGATGTGCAGAGTGAAACATCTGGAGGATGTGCAGAGTGAAACATGAGGAGGATGTGCAGAGTGAAACATCTGGAGGATGTGCAGAGTGAAACATCTGGAGGATGTGCAGAGTGAAACATGAGGAGGATGTGCAGAGTGAAACATCTGGAGGATGTGCAGAGTGAAACATCTGGAGGATGTGCAGAGTGAAACATGAGGAGGATGTGCAGAGTGAAACATGAGGAGGATGTGCAGAGTGAAACATCTGGAGGATGTGCAGAGTGAAACATGAGGAGGATGTGCAGAGTGAAACATCTGGAGGATGTGCAGAGTGAAACATGAGGAGGATGTGCAGAGTGAAACATCTGGAGGATGTGCAGAGTGAAACACCAGGAGGATGTGCAGAGTGAAACACAAGGAGGATGTGCAGAGTGAAACATCTGGAGGATGTGCAGAGTGAAACATCTGGAGGATGTGCAGAGTGAAACATCTGGAGGATGTGCAGAGTGAAACATCTGGAGGATGTGCAGAGTGAAACACCAGGAGGATGTGCAGAGTGAAACATCTGGAGGATGTGCAGAGTGAAACATGAGGAGGATGTGCAGAGTGAAACATCTGGAGGATGTGCAGAGTGAAACATGAGGAGGATGTGCAGAGTGAAACACCAGGAGGATGTGCAGAGTGAAACATGAGGAGGATGTGCAGAGTGAAACATCTGCAGGATGTGCAGAGTGAAACATCTGGAGGATGTGCAGAGTGAAACATGAGGAGGATGTGCAGAGTGAAACATCTGGAGGATGTGCAGAGTGAAACATGAGGAGGATGTGCAGAGTGAAACATCTGGAGGATGTGCAGAGTGAAACATCTGGAGGATGTGCAGAGTGAAACATGAGGAGGATGTGCAGAGTGAAACATCTGGAGGATGTGCAGAGTGAAACATCTGGAGGATGTGCAGAGTGAAACATGAGGAGGATGTGCAGAGTGAAACATGAGGAGGATGTGCAGAGTGAAACATCTGGAGGATGTGCAGAGTGAAACATGAGGAGGATGTGCAGAGTGAAACATCTGGAGGATGTGCAGAGTGAAACATGAGGAGGATGTGCAGAGTGAAACATCTGGAGGATGTGCAGAGTGAAACACCAGGAGGATGTGCAGAGTGAAACACAAGGAGGATGTGCAGAGTGAAACATCTGGAGGATGTGCAGAGTGAAACATCTGGAGGATGTGCAGAGTGAAACATCTGGAGGATGTGCAGAGTGAAACATCTGGAGGATGTGCAGAGTGAAACACCAGGAGGATGTGCAGAGTGAAACATCTGGAGGATGTGCAGAGTGAAACATGAGGAGGATGTGCAGAGTGAAACATCTGGAGGATGTGCAGAGTGAAACATGAGGAGGATGTGCAGAGTGAAACACCAGGAGGATGTGCAGAGTGAAACACAAGGAGGATGTGCAGAGTGAAACATCTGGAGGATGTGCAGAGTGAAACATGAGGAGGATGTGCAGAGTGAAACATCTGGAGGATGTGCAGAGTGAAACATGAGGAGGATGTGCAGAGTGAAACATCTGGAGGATGTGCAGAGTGAAACATGAGGAGGATGTGCAGAGTGAAACACCAGGAGGATGTGCAGAGTGAAACACAAGGAGGATGTGCAGAGTGAAACATCTGCAGGATGTGCAGAGTGAAACATCTGGAGGATGTGCAGAGTGAAACATGAGGAGGATGTGCAGAGTGAAACATCTGGAGGATATGCAGAGTGACACATCTGGAGGATGTGCAGAGTGAAACATCTGCAGGATGTGCAGAGTGAAACATCTGGAGGATGTGCAGAGTGAAACATCTGGAGGATGTGCAGAGTGAAACATCTGCAGGATGTGCAGAGTGAAACATCTGGAGGATGTGCAGAGTGAAACACAAGGAGGATGTGCAGAGTGAAACATGAGGAGGATGTGCAGAGTGAAACATCTGGAGGATATGCAGAGTGACACATCTGGAGGATGTGCAGAGTGAAACATGAGGAGGATGTGCAGAGTGAAACATCTGGAGGATGTGCAGAGTGAAACATCTGGAGGATGTGCAGAGTGAAACATCTGGAGGATGTGCAGAGTGAAACATCTGGAGGATGTGCAGAGTGAAACACCAGGAGGATGTGCAGAGTGAAACATCTGGAGGATGTGCAGAGTGAAACACCAGGAGGATGTGCAGAGTGAAACATCTGGAGGATGCGCAGAGTGAAACACCAGGAGGATGTGCAGAGTGAAACATCTGGAGGATGTGCAGAGTGAAACACCAGGAGGATGTGCAGAGTGAAACATCTGGAGGATGTGCAGAGTGAAACACCAGGAGGATGTGCAGAGTGAAACATCTGGAGGATGTGCAGAGTGAAACATGAGGAGGATGTGCAGAGTGAAACATCTGGAGGATGTGCAGAGTGAAACATCTGGAGGATGTGCAGAGTGAAACATCTGGAGGATGTGCAGAGTGAAACATCTGGAGGATGTGCAGAGTGAAACACCAGGAGGATGTGCAGAGTGAAACATCTGGAGGATGTGCAGAGTGAAACATCAGGAGGATGTGCAGAGTGAAACATCTGGAGGATGTGCAGAGTGAAACATCTGGAGGATGTGCAGAGTGAAACACCAGGAGGATGTGCAGAGTGAAACATCTGGAGGATGTGCAGAGTGAAACATCTGGAGGATGTGCAGAGTGAAACACCAGGAGGATGTGCAGAGTGAAACATCAGGAGGATGTGCAGAGTGAAACATCTGGAGGATGTGCAGAGTGAAACATCTGGAGGATGTGCAGAGTGAAACACCAGGAGGATGTGCAGAGTGAAACATCTGGAGGATGTGCAGAGTGAAACACCAGGAGGATGTGCAGAGTGAAACATCTGGAGGATGCGCAGAGTGAAACACCAGGAGGATGTGCAGAGTGAAACATCTGGAGGATGTGCAGAGTGAAACACCAGGAGGATGTGCAGAGTGAAACATCTGGAGGATGTGCAGAGTGAAACACCAGGAGGATGTGCAGAGTGAAACATCTGGAGGATGTGCAGAGTGAAACATGAGGAGGATGTGCAGAGTGAAACATCTGGAGGATGTGCAGAGTGAAACATCTGGAGGATGTGCAGAGTGAAACATCTGGAGGATGTGCAGAGTGAAACATCTGGAGGATGTGCAGAGTGAAACACCAGGAGGATGTGCAGAGTGAAACATCTGGAGGATGTGCAGAGTGAAACATCTGGAGGATGTGCAGAGTGAAGCATCTGGAGGATGTGCAGAGTGAAACACCAGGAGGATGTGCAGAGTGAAACATCTGGAGGATGTGCAGAGTGAAACATCTGGAGGATGTGCAGAGTGAAACATCTGGAGGATGTGCAGAGTGAAACATCTGGAGGATGTGCAGAGTGAAACACCAGGAGGATGTGCAGAGTGAAACATCTGGAGGATGTGCAGAGTGAAACATCTGGAGGATGTGCAGAGTGAAACATCTGGAGGATGTGCAGAGTGACGGTTTAGATCGTCCTCCCGAGTCGTTCACACGTCAACAAGCTTCAAGTGAAAACATTAAACTCTCACTGTGTTTTGTTTTCGTTCACACGGCAACGGAGGTCAGAGTGACTGAAAACAGAACTTTTTAAAAACGCTTCAACTCTGTCTCCATGGAGACGGCAGACCTCTCACTGTGAGAGGTCTCTGTGTTTGAGTCCAGACGGTGGGGTTCCTGTTCTCTCCAGATGCAAGGCGTGTTTAAAAGTGGTTTTGAGCTTCACACTCGTGAGACACGTTTGTTTTCCTGATCAGATCCTCCAGGTGACAAAACTCAGGATCTTAAAGGTTTCACTGAAAAATGAAAGTAGAAATGTTTTCAGTTTTACGCTTCCCAAAGGATTTCTATGAACGACATTAAAATGTGTGTGTTTTAAGACTTAAAGAGTCACAACGTGGGAAAAGCAGATCTTTAAAACGAAAGTGATCCTCATGCAGATTGTCTGTCGTTCCTTTATCCGCTCACACTCCAGCTCCACTGCTGCATACTTCTCAAGTCACAACTTGTCGAAAGCTGCAGGATAAAAGTCATAGTTCACGAGTTAAAGGAGGTTTTTGAACAGTAAAAATGTTTTCACGGCCATTTTCCAACATGACTTGTGTCGATCACAGATTTCCAGCAGCCCTGAGAGTTTTACTGTTTAAAGCAGGGGGGTCAGAGTCATTTCAGTCGAGGGGCCACATCCACCTGACCTCTGACCTCTGGAGGCCCATCAAGTCAAACATCACATGTTAAACTTCAGATATGGACAAATGTCAAAGTCTTTCCTTCTTTTGATCCTTCTGTAAGAATTCACCAGTCTATTCTGAAATTTACATATTAAAGTTAATCAGATATTATATTTGCAAAACAAACACACACAAAAAAAAATCCCTCAGTCGCCTGTATCTGGATCTCGTATTTTTATTCAGGATAAAAACAATTTGTCATCATCTGGAAATTGTTTTGAGTTTACGTGTCTAAAATGTCACTTCACACAAGTTGGACTCGTTGTTTTATTGTGAAAGGCGTTACGTCATGTGACCTCCACAGACGCATTAATAAATTCTGACCAAGGGCGGTTTTGAATGTCATTTTTGACAATCTAGTGTTTTTAGATCAGCCTCTTGTCAGTTTTCATATTTATACTTTTATAAAAAAAATCCCATGGCGGCCGGATCAGATGGTCTGGTGGGCCGGTTCTGGCCCCCGGGCCTCATGTTTGACACCCCCTGCTTTAAACCAATTTAAAGCCACAAAACGCATGAAAATGGTCAGTGAGAGACTTTTGTTTTGAAAAGTAAACGTCCCCTCGACGAGTCTGGAACGTCTTTTGAACCGATTTGAACCGCTGGCGTTCGGCGGTCGGACCGAACGCCGCGACGCTGCCGAGTTCTTAAAGTCCTCACGCCGGCGTTTCTCTCCGCAGCGGCCCTCCGACTCTCCGCGGCCTTCAACATCGACGTGTCCAGTCCCGACGTCTACGACGGCGAAGCTGCAGATTTCTACGGGTACAAAGTTCTCCAGTACTCGTCCGGCGGCGGCAAAGGGTGAGCGCTCGACGCAGAGTCGTTTCAGCACCAACGTGACCAACGTCACCGTCATGATCCACTCAGGCCACGTTCACACCGACCCGGGTATTTAAAAAAAAAACAAAAAAAAACGGTGATATTTCTCTGCGTTTCGGCGCATTTACGCATAAACCAGCTACGACTCACCACAAACGATGATTCTTGAAAACTGCGGCCACACTGGAGGTCAGAACCGCAAAAAGTCAAATCTAGGCAAAATATCATTCCTTAAATTAAGTGAAAAATTACTTGTTTTTCACTAACAAGTCATTTTTGCTTTAAAACAGAATTTTTCACTAAGATTATTATTCTAGTTTTAAGATGATTATGACTTTATTTTCTTATTAGCTAGAATGTTCTTGGCGTTGAGTATTAAAAACTAGTTATAAGTACTGTTTGGCTTAAAACAAGTATTTTTCTCATTTTAACATGACTGAGCGCTGAACTAACATTTCATGAGTCCAATCTTCTTATTTTGAGATTTGAAAATAACAACACATGAAAATAAAACTTGTTTTGAGTCCAAATAGGCTGTTTTCAAGACGCTGGGTCATATGAGGCCCGAATTATTTTCTTATTATTGAAAATCTTGTCAAGTAAAATTTTCTTGTTCTGTTTACAGATAATTTTGCGTATTTTAAGTATTAATTTTCTTGTTTTAAAATCGATTTTTTTTTGGAGGAATTTTTGCAGTGTGGATAATCTCTGTTTGCACCTATGGGGGGGGGGGGGGGGGGTGTAGACTCACGTCACAATTCATGATGTCATGTTTTTCTCCAGCATTCTGATTGGCTATCATGGAATCATGCTTCTCGTTACACTGCCCCCTACAGGTCTGGCTGCTCATAGCAGCTCTGAACCAGCTGGATATGTGTTTTTTAAACATAGAGAATAAAATATCTGTTTGTTTTTTTTAAAAACCCGGCTTCGAGTAAATGTGGCCTAATCTCACGTTCTAATCTAAGACAAGGAGCAGGAAGAGGAGGGAGAGAAAGAGAAAGAGAAAGAGAAAGAGAAAGAGAAAGAGAAAGGGGAAGGGGAAGGGGAAGGGGAAGGGGAAGGGGAAGGGGAAGAGGAAGAGGAAGAGGAAGAGGACGGGGAAGGGGAAGGGGAAGGGGAAGGGGAAGGGGAAGGGGAAGGGGAAGAGGAAGAGGAAGAGGAAGACGTCAGAAACTGAACTCAGGAGTCGAATCCTGAATTCCAAGAAAAACCAGATCAGGAAAAACGAGAGTTTCAAGTTAGAAAACATGAAACAGAAAAGCAGCAGGGAAATATGGGCACTGTGACACTGCTACTACTTGTACTGCTACTTGTACTGTTACTTATACTGCTACTTATACTGTTACTTGTACTGCTACTTGTACTTGTACTTGTGTCCAGACAGTGAGTTTCTCCTCTCTGATCCTCAGGATCATCATCAGCTCTCCTCTGAGGCTCAACGGATCCGGCGGGATCAACAGACGAGGTCTAGACCAAACCTCCACCTGGTTCAGCCCTGATGGTACGGATCTTCATCATCATCATCATCATCATCATCATCATCATCAGCCCAACAAATCTTCGTTTAGTCTGAAGCTTTGTTCGTCTGGAGCTTTTTTTTTCCCCAGTTTTACACATATTTCTGTGCAGTATTTACAAATACAAAACCATCATTTTCATGTTCCTTCACAATATTTATGTCCACATCTCATTTCCATACTTGTTTTTAAAGCTTTTTAAAAAGGTCATTGCGTCACTAATCAGACGTTCACGTTCCAGAAGCGTCTCTGCCAGAGGCGGAGGCGGCGGCGGTGAAGCACCTGGGCCTGTCGATCGCCGCCGACCCCACCGGCTCCCACTTCACGGTGAGAACCTCCCACCTCCCACTTCCCACTTCCTGTCTTTCTCCCGGTGCAAGGCCGGCGGAGGTTCTGACCCGTTGCTTGTGGCTCCAGGTGTGCAGCCCCAGCGTCGCCCACGAGTGCTACGAGAACTCCTACCTGAACAGCGTCTGCTACAACGTCACCGACACGCTGCAGGAAGTCTCCTCCTTCACGCCGGCTTTCCAAAGTAAAATGCAAAAAAGAACTTTCCACTGTGCTTACTCAGTGGCCAGAAGATTAGGAACACCTCATGACCACGCGGCCGTGGCCTGTTTTTTAACATGACATCCTCCAGCACTGCCAGATAACAGTTATTTTTCAGAATTTAATGAGTAGAAAACTATTTGGTCTCCAACTGTAAATCCAGTCATTTTAAAGCTTTTTTAAGCAGTTTTGGTGTAACTTTAAATCCTGTTGTATGTTTATCCTCACAGCGTCGCCGCCGGTGAACGTTAATGGAGCGGAGGGGCGAGTTGGTTCAGGAATATTTGCTTCAACAGCGTTGCTAACAATGCTAACAAGCGTCACAGCGAGCAGGAAAGGGACAGAACTGCAGAAACTGTTTTTTTTCCAAGTTGTGCACCTTAGAAAATACAAAGTGTGCTACGACAAAAATAAAATAACAGAATAAAAAGTACAATTATATAAATGAACAAAAACCTTCCTTCTCCTTTGTCCCTATTCCCTCCTGTCTGTAGGCATGTGTAAATATTTTAGACTGTTTCTGGTACTTCTACACGTTTGATCAGGAAGTTTCCATATGTGTGGCTTGTTGTTTGATCGTTTTCCAGTCATTGTGTGATATTAAGTAATTTCTCAACCGTAAATATGTGAAGAAGTCTTCAGATAACAAACCAAATTTATCTTGTAGTTGTTTAAATGATTTCCTCCATTGGGGCATTTGGTCATTAGTCACTTATCTTTTCTTTTGCCCGTGTCTTGAATCCAACATCTAATTAATTTGGCAGAAAGTTGAGTATTATTGGCTGTTTTTGTTGCTCTTGAATCCGATAAGGGTGGAATTATCTTCCTCCTGACCAGAAACCACACCCTTTGACTGCATCCTTATTTATCTTCACCTCCCTCCATTTCTTTCTTTACAGAAATGGGATGCCGCCGAATGCCTCAATGACATTTAAATATAATTTCCAAACGTTCTTCTTGCCAGGCTGCACAAAGAAGACCGTGGACCTGGTGTTTCTGTTCGACGGCTCCAACAGCATGACCACAGACGACTTCGACAAAAACAAAGACTTCATCCTGGATATCATGGACAACCTTCGGAACACGTCCATCAAGGTCACTGCGCCGCGGCTCATCCAACGACCACCGTGCACTGGAGACCTCCAGCTAATGCTAATGCTAATGCTAGCGTGTGTTTGTCTCAGTTCGCTGCAGTTCAGTTCTCTACGGTCCACACCAAAGTGTTTGACTTCAATGACTACGTCGCTGGACGAGCCGAAGAGAAGCTGAAGAAGGAACGTCACATGAAGGGCCTGACCAACACGCACCAAGCGCTCACGTTTGTGTTGTACGTAGCGTCCCGCCGCAAGCGGCTCGGCTCCGTCCGGCTCTCTCCTCGGGAGGTGGAAACGCTCTCATGTTCTCATGTTCTGTTTGGTTCAGGAAACAGATCTTAGAAGAGTCGTCAGCAGGAGCCTCCACCGACGCCACCAAGGTTCTGGTGCTGATCACGGACGGAGACCCGAGCGACACCGACAGACTCAACACGATACGGGAATACGATGCCAAAAACGTGATTCGCTTCGTTATCGGGGTAAACGGACATCCTGTCGAGGTCAAAGGTCAAATACTGGCTTCAGGTCACACCCTCTTCACTTTTAATACCGCAAACCTTCATCAGCCCGTTACGAAACATTCAGAGCAGAATGCTGGACGGTACACCTGAAGGAACGTCGATAACGTGTCCTGATCCTTTACACGCTGGAGAACACGTGACGGAACTGGGAGCTGTTGGAGAACATGATGGAACTAGTAGTTGTTGGAGAACAGTAGTTGGTGTAGGTGTAGGTTTTAGTTTTATGTTCTGTTCGAGCAGTAAATATAGTCATATGTTTTGTTGTAGCGGTAAATGTAGTCGTATGTTTTGCTGTGGCTGCAGTTGCCATAGAAACGGTGGTAGAAGAGGTTATAGTAGCAGTGGAGGTACTGGTAGTTCTCGGTGTAGCAGTTGGTTCAGTGGTATTAGATGCAGTAATCACTTGATCTTCAACGTCACGCCTGCAGAAGATTTCAAACGACTGAAGGTTTGTTATTGATTCTCCGTCGCTGAAGCCGTTTTGATTTCAGGTAAAAGATGCAAAGTTGGACAAATTTAAAGCCATCGCCTCGGAGCCCACAGACCAGTACGCCTTCAAGATCGAGAACTACGACGGACTGACGGGAGTGCTGGAGAACTTCCAGAAGAAGATCTTCAACATGGAGGGTAAGGTGCCACCCTCCCCCGTCGCCCCTGCCTCTTTTACCCACGGTACGCTAACGTCCCCTCGCCGCCGTGTCCCCGCCAGGCTCCACGGCGGCCCGGGCCGGAAACATGACCCAGGAGATGTCGCAGAGCGGATTCAGCTCCGCCTTCTATCAGGTACCGACAGAAAGTCTTCAACTCTCACCTCGTCCCTTCAGCAAACAAACACTTCCTCTTTGTAGAAAACGCTGGCTGGTGCTCATGATTGACCCGAAAGTTCACCAGCCTCAGGCGTTGCGCAAGCAGGTGACTGTCTTGCACACACTGAAAGAGGAAATCCCACTTTAGACACATTTTCACTGTTCGAGATGAGTCATGACACAAGTTACCAAAAGAACCTCAAAACGTGAGAAAACATCAGTTTTCTAACGCAAAGTTCTCTGATAAATCTGAGCCTGTTCAGAGTTTGTTGATTAACTATCTGAGAGATTATTACACACACACACACACACACACACACACACACACACACACACACACACACACACACACACACACACACACACACACACACACACACACACACACACACACACACACACACACACACACACACACACACACACACACACACACAGAGTAAGAAGCTGGTAACCCCACCACCAACACACGTGACTAAAATCAACAATCATGTATGGAATGACCCAAAATGCAAATTTCCCAACATTTCTTTCCTCTTGAGAAAACGCGTTGAGTCCAAACTGTTCCCAGACAATCTTCAGCTCTGGTTCATGTTCTCACCAGACGTTTCTCTTCGCAGGACAAGTTGATTCTGGGTTCAGTGGGAACAAACAGCTGGCAGGGTTCCCTACAAGAACATCGACAACTGAAGGAAACGCAGATCGAAGATCCCGAAATGAAGATGAACTCCTACATGGGTACATTTAGTCAAAGCTCATTTATGAAGCACAGCTAAAAAACAAATATTGATTTGATTGAAGTCTGATAAAGTCTTTCAAACCTATTTTTCTCCCCCGGTTTCCCTCCTGACCTTCGGTCCACATACCGATCAGAATCAGCCAAAACGATCACAATCGTCATTCATCCATTGAAATACAGCCAGACACTGACATAAAAAGAAGTAACAATGAGAATATGGTCAAGTAAAAACAGTTTTTCCCCAAAAAAGTTTTCTTTAACTTGATAATACATGAAGTCTGTGGCTGTGTAGTGTTTCTATCCAGAGAACAGAAACACATCGTTGGAGTTTGTTTGCGTCCCAGTGAGATCTTTGACTTGAGTCGTCTGCACAGACGAATGAAGTCTTGCTCTCTCTGACGACTGAACACCGTCACAGGGTACTCGGTGTCTGCTGGGAGCAGGGACGGCGTGGCGCTATACTTCACGGGCGCCCCGAGGTTCCAACACACCGGACGAGTCGTCCTCTTCAGACACGACGGCAGAACCTGGACGGCGGCCCAACGAATAACGGGAGATCAGGTGGGAAACCCAGCCGCCGTTTCTGAAAATGAGACGACGCCACAGGCGCTTGAACCTCAGCCTGGAGATAATCTGCCGTTGGTGCTTCCTGTCGCACGCCGACGGAGACGAGTCGTCGGTTTTGCAGTGGATTTACCGTCTCCTAAAGACGCCGGCTGCTGCGTCTTTCAGACCAGGTGCAGAGAAGGAACCACACCGCTTCCTCTCACTGGTGCATTTGCCAGAAACAAACAACACAAAAATAGTTCAGACTCTTGCAGTGAGGTGGCCTGTGATTGGTTGGAGCGCTGCTCTGTGTGGCTGCTGCCGATGGGGTTCAAGGAGTTTCCCCAAGGGGATTAATTAAAAACTAAAGTCCAGATAAAGCGGCTTTGCAGACAAGAAACCGGTCTTCTTTTGTAATGGGTTACCAGGCAACACGTTCTCACCGAGTACCGCCGACCTTCTGACCGAAACGTCCCTCGTCATGACGCACTTCTTCTCCAGATCGGCTCCTACTTCGGCGCAGAGCTTTGCTCCGTCGACGTGAACTCAGACGGCGACACCGACTTCCTGCTGGTCGGCGCGCCGCTCTTCTTCCAGCCGCAGGACAAGAAGGAGGGACGCATCTACGTCTACCAGCTGACGGAGGAGGTGAGCTGAGGTGGTGCTACCGAGACACCGTCTGAACCAGGAGGACAAAAGTACCTGGCGTCTTCAGGGAGCAACTCCTGCGTTTCCTTCAAGTTGGAGGAGGAAGATGCTCTGTAGGGTCAATTCTGCCGTCATTCATAAACTGTGTCCAACAGATGCAGCTGAAAGCGGCGATGACGGTGACGGCGCCCTCTATGGGGAGATTTGGCAGCACCGTCTCCAGCCTGGCCGACCTGAACGGAGACGGACTGCGAGACGTCGCGGTCGGAGCTCCGCTGGAGGACGAGGACAGAGGGGCGGTGTACATCTACCTGGGGGAGCCGCGCAGGGCGATACGCTCCACCTACAGCCAGGTGAGTCAGTGCCCTCCATCAGCACCGTCAAAGTCTTCCATCACCACCCTCCATATCCTCCACCAACACCCCCCCATCAACACCATCAACACCCTCTCAGCACCATCTCACTCTGATGAACCTGCTGTTGTCCCAGAGGATCCTGGGAGAGACGGTGAATCCCGGGAGGAGGTTCTTTGGACAGGCCATCAGCGGAGACATGGACCTGGGAGAGGATGGACTCCCAGACCTTGTGGTGGGATCGCAGGGGGCCGCGGTCGTCTTAAGGTACAGATCGTCCCACGGATTCCTTTGATGGAAACTGTTGCAGAGCGGCTGTGTCTCAGTCCATCCTGCCACCAGCTCGTATCGTCGTCTCGTCAGTCCTCGAGGGTCTGTCTGTCCCGTCCTGCCGCCAGCCGGTAGCGTTAGCCAGCTAGCGCCACTGGTCTTTCTCTGTCCTGTCATGGTCTTTGTTTAACCAAGAATGCTCTTTCTCTTTGAGTCACACAAAATGGAATTAAACATGAAAGCGGATCTTGTTCAGACTGAAGAAGGTCTCTGATCAAGATAGTCTTTACATGCACTGCACCGCTAAATGCAAAGGGTCATAAATGAAGCGACCAGAAGAAGGAAGTGAAAATCATATTGGTGTCATATTTCAATCGCCGCGTTTGGCAGAGAGGAAGTCTAACCTTTAGTCCAACCTCTAACCATTCTCATTTCAATCCTCATCGTCCAGGTCCAAGCCCGTTTTCAATGTGGAGGCTCAGCTTTCGTTTCACCCCGCGGAAATAAGCACGGAAGGTCTGGAATGTCAGGGCCTGGACAACGCCTTGCCGATGGTCGACCTCCGAGTCTGCTTTTACATGGCTGAAGTGACCAAGAGCGGAGACGGTAAGAGACGAGCCGCTGAGGATCTTTCTGGAGCCGCTGTCGGGCCCTGACCCCGTTTTCTGGGTCTCCAGGCGACGGACTGAACATCACCTACAGGCTGGACGTGGATCCGAAGAGACAGAAGAACCGGGGTTTCTTCATGGAAGCGGAGAAGAAGAGCAGAGACCTCACAAGCAGCTGCGAGCTGACGGAGGCAGAAACCTGTTTCAACTACTCCGTCTACATGCACGTACGAGGACTAACGCCACCCCTTTACACTTCGATGCATCTTTAAGAGCAGGCGGCCCCGACTGATTGAGATTTAATGCTGATGAGTGAGAGCTGCTGCCCGTTTGTCCTGAATACCGTCACCTTCAAACATCCGGCAGCTCCTCCATCTGACAGTCTTACGATATATATGCAACGTGAAGACTCTGGACATGAAGCTTTATTCTTCCGACAGCCGTCAAGAACAGTGTCATGAGTGTCGAGTCACATCCGGTCAAGAATAAAACTTTGTTTCTGAAGATATTTGCGCAATTCTACACACACACACACTAAAACACACTTGACTTGTCTTTGTGTTTTACAGAAATGTGTGTTTGACACTTTGTCATCAATCAGCATCAAATTGAACTTTTCCCAAACCGACGGCGCCGATGAGCCATCCAGCCTGAACACGGACAGCGTGAAGCAGTCCGCCGTGGAGGTACCGTCACACACCCCCGCCCCTACAAACCTCCACACATTGCTTATATATAACATATATGTTACATCTTGTGAAGTAAATGACATGTATTCAGAGGAAGCAGCTCCTCCATTGCGTGTCCATAAAGAAGCTCCTGGCTGTTTTTGACAGGTTCCCTTTGAGAAGCAGTGCAGGAAGAACGACTCCTGTGTGGCCGAGCTGCAGGTGGAAACCAGCTTCATGTACGGACGTCATCAGACGAGCATCAGGCAAACGTCAGCTTCAGGAATCGTCCACCAGTTCAACACACGCTGCCTTTATTCCAGGACTCCCACGCTGCTGGTGAGAGAGGACAGCTACTTCAACATGTCGGTGACGCTGGACAACCACGGCGACGACTCCTACAACACCAGCCTGACCATGTTCTACCCTCTGGGCCTGTCCTTCTCCATGATGACGCTCGCAAAGGTTTCTACTCACGTCACACTGGAGTTCGTCCTTCTGCGGCTCTGCAGCAGCCTAGAGAGCCTCGGCTTAAATTATCTCGTTCCCTCGTATTATTATAATTTTTTCTCGATAACCACTCCGGGGCTCGTAGCTCGCGATAACTCCAGAGATAACTCTGCCTCCAGCTGATGACGTGTCAGACCCCCCCCCCCCTCTGGCCCAGCAACGAAGTGGGGCCGACTCAGCACCTGGTTAGCCCCCGATAGGCCAGGGCTTTGGCGGTGGAAGGACAAAGAACTGGGGCTCAGTCTGGCTGTAGCTCTGAACTAGTACCTGGTTCTCTCTGGTGGAAAAGCCCCCAGTGTGGAGTTTGCATGTTCTCCCCGAATCTCCCTCCGCCCCAGGGAGGCCATATGAAATGCTGTTTCTCACGGTTCTGTCCCAACAGGCCACGAGACCACAGCTCCTCCACAGCTGCAACGATCTGAAAGGAGTTCTGGACAGAACCGTCTGTGGCGTCAGTCTTCCCGTCTATCGCAGCAGATCCTCAGTGAGTCTGGCTGAGCGTCTCCCTCAGTCCTCCACAGACTGCCTCCCGCTGCACAGCGTCTTCTGTTCTGAGTCCCGCCTGAAACCTTTGTCTTCCTCTTCCCCGCGAAGGCAACGTTCAACACCTCCTTCCTCATCCTCAGCGACTACATCTGGAACGACACAGTGACGATGACCGTCGCAGGAAAAAGGTACAAAACATTCCGAAGGAGTCAAACACTGTAAGACAATGACACAACAGCGACAACGAGGGCAGAACGACCCACAACACAACTCAGATTCCCATCAGAGTCACACATGCCGAACCTCGCAAGACTCGTTATCAAAAGCAGTTTGCGGATGATCCAATATCTGACAGTGTGTGTACGTGACTGATCACATCTGGAGTGAATCTGACGGCCCCCGATGAGCAAAACCACTGAGCTTGCTGACGTTTGGACTCTATCCTCAGCGACAACGCAAACTCCACCGTGACCGTGACCAAAAGCATTCCCGTGCAGTTTGAAGTCAAGATGGTGCTGACGGTGTAAGTACTCATGAGGATAGAAAGTGTAGCGCATACTAGGACGGCTTTATTCACCTTCGTAACCTTTGTGTTTCCCTCCCAGGAAAGAAGACAGTGTCACTTATCTGAACTTCACGTCGGAGCAGCCGGCACCCAAGAAACTGTTCATCACATACCGGGTGAGGAACTTCCACACGACCGCTGCTCAGCCTTTTAGTGGGAATTGCAACAAAAAGCCATCAGATAAATGGAAACAGCACTTCTTCAAACAGAACTGCCGCCACGCTGTGTGAGTGTGTGTGTCACCACGGTGGACCATAGTGCAGAGAGACGCACATCACAGTGCAGAGAGACACACCGACATCCAGAGGCCACTGCAGCTGGCGCTCCACTCAGAAACGACTTTCCGGGACGTGTTTGAAGGTCTGAAGGAACAGGAAGCAGCGCATGGCTGCACAGGGGGACTGTAAAGAGGAAGCTGGTGAAACTTAAAGTATTTAGCTGCATCCAGAGACTCTGGTCACGGTGGACGTCGGTTATGCAGAGTTCTAAAGGTTGTCCAGATGCCTGAAGCTGCACAGGTGGAGGCGTTACAGCCTGAGACTTTGCGCGGCTGTGATGTCATCATGAAGGTTAACTTACTGTCCCGACTGTCAAGATTCATTCTTCCATCTTGTCCTGAGCGTTGTTGTCCTGGGGTAGGACACTGACCGGTGTGACACAGTTGTCGTTAACCATGGGTTCAGGTTCGGTGCCTTGCTCAGAGGCAGTGGGACAGTACGGGGTGGACGGTGTCGGTCCAGCAGCTATGGGACTGGAGGACGAGCCTCGGTACCCACCGCACAACGATGGACGCGAGATCTGTGTGGTTTCAGTGGACGTCTTCTCTTCCCGTCTCCAGGTCGACAACACCGGCTTCAAGGACTTCCCCGTCAACGTGTCTCTGTCCTTCGCCACCAGACTGCAGCACGGCTTTCAAATGACCGACTATGAAGTTGTTGTCGAACAGGTGACGAGCCGACTGCGTCACGGTTTGTGTCGATCTTGCTGCCGAGCGCCGGAACCGAATCGAACCGCTTCTGTTTTCCTCCCTTCGCAGAACCAAACCCGTTGTACGAACACCAAGACGCTGGAGAGCCGGGTGAGGAGAACACGCCGGCATCAGAACACTGAAGGCGCCATGGAATGAATTGATGTGGAGAGTGTGTGTGTGTGTGTGTGTGTGTGTCTCAGCACTGCCCTGCAGAACACCAGTGTGTCTCCATAGAGTGTGAAACCTTCAACCTGCAGAAAACTTCAGCTGTCGAGTTCACGTTGTCCGGAGACGTTTCCTTTAAAGACCTCGCACAGCTCGCAGCTGTACGTACACACACACACACACACACACACACACACACACACACACACACACTGAACGGGAGAATCTGAATGAACTCTTGGTTTGCAGAACGTTGCTTTCCTGACACGATACACGGGCGACGGAGGAAAAGTTCAATTCAACAACTTCCTTCACGTTCACTTCGACACCCAGAAATACGTCCTGGATCCGTTCAAACACCAGGTACGACACCGACGCTTCACTGCAGTGGCTTAATTCAACCTCTTCAATGATTCCTCGTAACGACTGCTTCCACCACAGAAGAAGAAGAATCCGGTGCCGGCAGAGTCGTGGAACAGCAGTCCGACAGTGAAACAGGTACTTTCTGTTCACAAAGCTCCGGTTTTCCTAAACCAGCTAAACTCAGCTGCAAGGATCATTTGAGCAACGTTAAATTCTGCTTGTAGAAAAAGGTTTTAACATGAACAGAATCTTATTTCTAAGACCGTCTACATGACATTTAATATTGAAAAGGGGGGTTTTTTGTTTTTGCTCCGTCAGACTGAAGTTCGAGTCGAGTTCATAATTCCTCCAGATCAACTCCTGATCATCTTAACTGGAGCCGGACTGGGATTCTTGTTTCTCATCATCATCACCGTCATCATGTTCAAGGTGAGAGTCTGTTTTTTTTTTATCAGAGTGACGGATTCCAGCCATCTTCTACTGAAGAGCTGTCGCCTCGATGTCGGTCGCTGAGATCTGGTCAAACCTTCGTCAACCGTATCTAAAAGAACCTGGAGCAGGGAAGAGAACGTGGGGTGGCCTGAAGACCTTCATCTCACTCCTCCACGTTCTTAAAAGAACCTCAGGTGGCCACGAAACCCTCATATTCCCTCAACAAACCTTTTCAAACATGTCAGAGAACCTATGGGAGCCACGGAACCTTCCTCAGGATCCCTGGTCAGTATCCGGGAAGGTACTGGAGCCATGAAGCTCTCAGGTTTCCATTGAATACATAGAAGAGAACCAACGGAGGCCGTGGCACCAACACGTCCAGAACCCCAGGTGGCCGTGACACCAACACGTCCAGAACCCCTGGTGGCTGTGGCACCAACACATCCAGAACACGTCCAGAACCCCTGGTGGCCATGGCACCAATACGTCCAGAACCCCTGGTGGCCGTGACACCAACACGTCCAGAACACGTCCAGAACCCCTGGTGGCCGTGGCACCAACATGTCCAGAACACATCCAGAACCCCTGGTGGCCATGGTGGCACCAACACGTCCAGAACACGTCCAGAACCCCTGGTGGCCGTGACACCAACATGTCCAGAACACATCCAGAACCCCTGGTGGCCATGGTGGCACCAACACGTCCAGAACACGTCCAGAACCCCTGGTGGCCATGGTGGCACCAACACATCCAGAACCCCTGGTGGCCATGGTGGCACCAACACGTCCAGAACACGTCCAGAACCCCTGGTGGCCATGGTGGCACCAACACATCCAGAACACGTCCAGAACCCCTGGTGGCCGTGACACCAACACGTCCAGAACCCCTGGTGGCCGTGACACCAACACGTCCAGAACACGTCCAGAACCCCTGGTGGCCGTGGCACCAACATGTCCAGAACACGTCCAGAACCCCTGGTGGCCGTGACACCAACACGTCCAGAACACGTCCAGAACCCCTGGTGGCCGTGACACCAACACGTCCAGAACACGTCCAGAACCCCTGGTGGCCGTGGCACCAACACGTCCAGAACCCCCCAGTCCTCTTAAAGTTTTACGGCCCAGATTTTTAAAGTTTGAATTTAGTTGTACCTTTATGGCACAACTTAAGAAGCGGTTGTATCAAAGACACGGAACACGAACAGAAAAGTAGGAAATCTTACAAACAAGCACAGTTTTCTTGCTCCAGCAGAAGACGCCTGCAGCAGAAGCAGCTGAGGAACATTTAATCAGGTGTCGGCAAAGAGAGGCGGGAGTTTTTGTAGATCTTTTCAGCTCCACGGCCACAGATCCCGGCAGGCAGGTACAAAACGGAACCCAAACGTACGACGACAAGTTAACAAAGCCGACGAGGTGTCAAAGCCTCGGAGGAGCTGAAACCGCCTCGCCGACCGTCCGAACAAGTTCACCAACGTTCACGACGATTCACAGGAAGAAGCTTAAACGTTTTTTTTTGTGTTTGCTGTCGTTTCTCACCAGCTGGGTTGCTTCAAGAGGAAAACCCGAGAGTACTACGAGGAGCAGGAGGAAGAAGCTGCCCTGCAGGCCGGGACGCCGGCTGAAGCCCCCGGCAACGGGAAGGTGGACCACAAATCCGAGGAAAAATCCCTCCTCGGTGACGGCGGCGGGAACAGCAGCCCCCCGCCCGACGATCCAAAGACCAAGCTGGACTAACGCTCCGCTCGCCGCCGTGGACGACGACGACCTGCAGACGTCGTCACGCGACTCGAAGCAGCTTCGGGACCGGCTAGACTCCAGCTTCGCCTTCGCAACGAGAAACCACGAATAATCAAATGTGCTTTGTGATTATTATTTTCTTTAGGGCCGTTGCTCTAAAGAAAATAGTGGGAGGTTAAAAAAAATGTAATCTTGTACTTCAAGGAAAAAGTTGAAAGTGTCGAGATTTTATTTTTTTCGTAAAAGTTGAAAGTGTCGAGATTTTACTTTTTTCGTCATGCACTTTGAAAGAAAGGCTAAATAACCAGCGGATGTTCCCGTTTCTACCAAACGACTCGCAGGCAGTTTGACGAAGCGGTGAAACGACCGTCGCTCATAAACGCCGACGTCGTCAGACTTTGCTTCTGAACACCTGAATCCACACCGAGACCCTCTGTTGTCAGAGTGACGGGATGTAATGTGATTATTCGGGGTAAAAGTTGAGCGACAGACCACAGCACACATTTACAGTTCGTATTTTTCAAAGTGCACAATGAAAAAAAAAGTGTACGTTTACTTTCTTTCTTCCTTGAGGAGCCCTGATACTCTTCCGTAGTATGATAGCATTTATTGAGTGGAGTTCCATCTCGACATTCAAAGGTACCGAGCAGCAGCGCAACAAACATTTCAACTTTTACAAAGTTCGTCATTTTCTCAATGGATTTAAGTGTAAATGTTGACCGAAGACGAAACATAATTTAAGACCATTTACATCCTGAATGCTTCTTTTCAAAGAGAGAGAGAGAGAAAAACCAGCAGGTGGAGTTTTATCACACATTGACAGACGAGCTGCAGCTGCATTCAGAAGCTTCCGGACATCAACTCAGACTGACGATAATCGAGGTGTTAAAATAAACGTCTGCTCAGTGTTGCATGAAACCACGTGTGTCACAATTTTAGCTTTTGGTGTATAGGAAGAGGAAAGTTTTGTCCACGTTTGATAATAAAAAGAACCCGCGTGTCTCCAGCACTCTTTGGACAAGAACTCATATGTAGGAGCAGTTTTTCCTCGACTTCAAGAAGACGTTTGAGGACGTTTGAGGGATCCGTCCTGGGGCAATTATTATTTTCACTATACGTAAATAACCTCCCAGGCGTTTGTCCCCGACCTTCATGTTCAAATGTACGTTTTTACTCCTGGTTCAACAACTGACATCATTTCATCCAAGTCTTCAGAGCGCTGGCTCAGATCACCGAGAGTAAAGACGACGTGTACGACAGAACCTTTCAGTCTCTGCAGACGGACCCCTGGTCTCTCAGTTTAAGTACCCTGGACTCAAACTTTCAGCAACATGAAATTCAACCTCCAAATCAGGCCTTTTGTCTCCACCGCTGCTGCTGAACCGTCTTCACTGTACGACGTTCTCCCTCAGAGAACTGTTCTACCGTCTGCTGGCATCACTGCTCTGAAACCTGTGGAACAGCTGCATAAAAAAGAAAAAAAAACCCTACTCACTAGACACCATCGTCCAATTTTAGAGAAACATCCTCTTTTGAGCTTTGAAGTCCCTCTGTGGTTTGGCCCCGCCCCCTTTAGGAGGAATTTATTAACAAGCAGGTATGGTTATTACTATTACTATTCGAGAGTCTTCCACTTCTACAGCAGCTCATCAGTCTTGTGATCAGTCTATAACAGCCTGATTAGATGTTATAGACTGGGGAATTTCTTCATATTGCAGGTTGTTAATAGTGTGTCCATGTTTGTTTGTTTTTAAATAATTGTTGTCTCAAATGTACAAGGACTCCGGATGGAAAGTGGCTGGATAGATGGATAATTTATTCATCCCCGAGGGGAAATCCATTAATGTGCACTGTCCTCTGGACATAAACAAAAAACAAAAGACGTCCAGAGTCCAGTGCAGAGGAAATCAACAAAAAGCTCCGCCGAATTTCAGAATTCCGATGAGAAACAACCAACAAAGTCCCAGTTTTATTTCTTCATATTATCCTTTAAAAACGAAGCAGAAACAAAACAAATAAAAAGTTCTTTGAGTGCAAAACCAGTCCTCAGCCTTTAAGTTCAACTTATGGGAAGAACTGCTGAAAAGCACAAATCAGAAGACCCACTGGGCCGTCGGGTTCATGAGGTTCGGTACTGGACGGCTTCTAGAAGCCGCCGATCGCTTCATTGTCAACCGTCTTCATGATTCGTCTTCGCGGCGTTCAAACTGAAAGGTGTTCATCAGGTCAGGATCCTGCGGCAAAACAGTCGTTGGGCGTCATCGTCCCGAGTGAAACGCTGAGGCGTCTAAAGTCCGGAAGAGCCCCTTGAGAGACGTCCCCTTTAACCTCCTTCCCGTCTCCTCCTCGCCGCTCTGGACAGGAAGTGATGCGTGTTTCTCTGCGCCAGCCGACTGTCAGAGGGGCAGGAGACACAGAACGCCGGTCACAGAGATCAAAGGTCACAGAGATCAAAGGTCACAGGGGTCAAGAGGAAAAATCAGCCATTCGGGCCGAAACCACGGAGAGACCCACCCCTCAGACCTCAAAGAAATTGAGCGTGCCTTTCTTTCGAAGGAATCAAGAAGGAATTTATTTTGGTTGCCGTGGAAACAAGCCGCCACGACGTACGCCATAGCTTGGCTCCAGTGCGACGCGTCGTGAATCACGGAGCACTTGAACACAAGGGTTCAAGATAAGAACCAGGAAACGACGGCAACCCCGTCAATCTTTCCTCCGTTTTACTGCCGAAAAGCAAGACGTTCAGAAAATGTACCAAACGACCTGAAACGTCTTTTTAAGAAATCCTGCCGCCTCAAACACATTTAGTTTGGCTTCAACGTCATTTTAACGCCGATCCAGTTACTTATAAACTGTAACTAAAGACTGTTTCCGTTTCTCACTACATGAGGAGGTTTGCTGGACTTCCTGCAAACCGACTTCATTCAGGATTTTGCGGCTCGTCGGAGAGAAATCGTCCGTCCAGCTCGTCGTTATGGTAACAGAAGGACCGAAGACTCACCACGAGCCGCTCCGTCCCGCCGTCCTCGTCTTCACGCGTCGTCGCCGACCAGCTCGCCCGCCCCCTCGTCTCTGAAATGACATCATCACACGTGACTGACGGCTGCCGCAGCTCATCGGATCCTCTTTAAATGAAGGTTCGGCCGGAGGCGGAGCTTCGTACCTCCGTCCAGGATGTGAACGCCGCTCTGGCCTCCAACTTCCTCCTCAAACGGACTCAAACTCACAAACAGGGTTTTCAGGACCGAATCTGCAGCAGATCCAAAATATACATCAAGCAAGCGTGTGTGTGTGTGTGTGTGTGTGTGTGTGTGTGTGTGTCTGTGTGTTACTAGTTATTATTAAAGTAAATAAGCAGAAGAAGGAGCTTCTGCTGCTCGTCCTACAAATGCAGGTTCTGGAGGAAACGCGAGCTTTAATTCCAGTTCCAGGTTCTTACCTGTGGAGGACAGGAGGGCTGGAACCGGAGCGGAGTCACAAGGAACCGGAGCGGAGTCACAAGGAACCGGACCGGAGTCAACAGGAACCGGACCGGAGTCACCAGGAGACGGACCGGAGTCAACAGGAACCGGACCGGAGTCAACAGGAACCGGACCGGAGTCAACAGGACCCGGACCGGAGTCAACAGGACCCGGACCGGAGTCAACAGGAACCGGACCGGAGTCACCAGGAAACAGACCGGAGTCACCAGGAACCGGATCGGAGTCACCAGGAACCGGATCGGAGTCACCAGGAACCGGATCGGAGTCACCAGGAAACGGACCGGACTTCAGGTCCTCCAGCAGCTCTGGACCTTCAACAGAAGGTCTGTTTCCAGGACAGCTGGAGGGTGGAGGAGACGCTGCAGGACTCCTGGAGGGCGGAGTAGACGATGCAGAACTCCTGGAGGGTGGAGTAGATGATGCAGGACTCCTGGAGGGCGGAGGAGACGATGCAAGACTCCTGGAGGGCGGAGGAGACGATGCAAGACTCCTGGAGGGCGGAGGAGACGATGCAAGACTCCTGGAGGGCGGAGGAGACGCTGGCCTGCTTGGCCTTTGTGCTACGTCACCTCCAGCTCTACTTTGAGAAGCAGCAGCTTCAGAACGGAGCGGTGCAGCAAAGAGGTGGAAGAAAGACCTGGACCGGGACTCGTCAGGTGGAGCTGCAGCGTCTCCGTCGTCCCGTTCTGATGGTTTTAACTGAACATCAGTTTGAGGACGAGCCGCAGCGTCTCCGTCGGCGATGGGCTGAGAAAACAGGCTGAGAAAGGAGGATTTCTTCCTGCAGGCGGGAGAAGTGCTGCTGCTGGGCTCCTGTGAGGGTCCGAGAGGACGTCTGAGGTCTGCAGGGTTTCTGGGGACCGGCTGGGTCTCCGTCAGCGGCTTCACCGGAAGACGGTGTCGGACTGAGCTTCCAGGTCCAACACCTGCAGGTCCGGACCGGCGCTCTGAGGACCAGCAGGGCCCAGCAGGACCCGGTCTGATGGGGAGCACGGGACCATCTTCAGGAAGCTCCAGCGCCTCCAGCGGGACGTCACGAGAAGCTGCGGGACCAGGTCTCGCCGATGAACGTCCACACGGCGTCCCCCGATCTCCAGAGTCCAGAGGACGAGCTGCGACTCCTCGGAGGGACGGCGGACGCTGGAAGACTCCGTCGAAGGGTTTGTTTGCTTCCTCTCTGTGAATCACCTTCCCGTCGGGACGCGAGCCGAGCAGAAGGTCACCGACGTCTTCGGGAGACGTCCTCGGGACACACGGGTCGGGTTCCACAGGAGGAGACGGTCTGGCTTGGAACCAAGAGGACTTGTCTTGTTTCCAGGACTTGAGGACGGCGCTGACCGAGTATAGAGCTTCAGCCCGGGTGGAGGACGCTGCAGGAGCTCCACCCCGGATGGAGGATGCTGCAGGAGCTCCACCCCGAGTGGAGGGCGCTGCAGGAGCTCCACCCCGAGGAGAGGGCGCTGCAGGACCTCCACCCTGGGTGGAGGACGCTGCAGGAGCTTCAGGAGTCCTGGAAGAAGACTGATTTGTGGACGTGAAGAAGCGAGGAAACGGTTTGGAGAGCTGAGGTCCGAGCACAGCTTCCACTGAGTAACACACTGGCTTCCCGTCGGGCGGCTCCTCTGATTGGTTCGGGGTTGAAGCTCCTTCGGCATCGAGACTTTCAGCATTTATGCCAGAGTTGTAAAAATTGGGCCTGAAAAACAGAAACGTTACAAGCAGGTTAAAGTAAATTCTGACGAGACGTGACAAAGAGAGGAAACGTTTCAACACCGAGGAGGAATCGTCCGACGGCAGAACGTCAACATCCTTCAATGTTGTTGACATCGGGGGTCGATCGGCGTGAGCAAACTGCTGACGCGTCACAAACTGTGTTTCATGAACCGCGAGTCCAAAATGACAGAACCATGAAGGAAAAGGTGGAATAACTCATACAAACACGATATTTAGAGGTTTCCCGCTGTACCTGACGGGTCGTAGAAGTATTTCTGTTCCCGCAGCCTCCTGCCCCGCAGCCTCCTGCCCCGCAGCCTCCTCCTGCCCCGCAGCCTCCTCCTGCCCCGCAGCCTCCTGCCCCGCAGCCTCCTGCCCCACAGCCTCCTCCTGCCCCGCAGCCAGTTCGAGCTGTTCACGTTCCCGTTTTAACAACTGCAGTGACGACAGAACCCTGATTGAGAACGACACCTCGGGTTTCCTTACGTTTCCACACTCCGTCACAACATCCCAGCAGGTGGTCGTAATGTACTGGCCGACGACTCACCGTCTCCAGCAGCTGCTCCGTCAGCTCCGTCAGCGGTTCGTGAGAAAAGCGGCAGCTCGCCCCCTGGGAACACTTCGCTTTTCTGTGGAAAAACTTGCAGGGAATGGACTGTGAAGCTCAGTCAAGGGAACATCAGAACCTCTAATGGAACCTCCAGCAGCAGACCGGCAGGTGAAGGATATGGTGCATGAAGGGGCAGCAGTCTCCCTTCAGGCAGAAGCCCTGGATGTAGAACTTGCAGCTCTGCTTGAGGAGGCCGTTGGAGCCCTGGGCGTGCTCCAGCTGGCAGTCCTCGCCCTGCGGGACGAGAACCCGGCAGAACCGCGGAACCGTCAGGACCATGGCGGTGGACCAGGTTCTACTTAAAAATCAGTGCCACCTGCCTTCGTGCAGCGGCCGATCAGGAAGTGTCTGCAGAGCCTGCGTCCGTCCACCTGCACAGCGTTCTGCTCGATGAACTCCTGAGACATGAACCTCGGTCTGACGCCAACGTCCTGGGGGGACAGAACAAGAAGACCTTAACACCCCAACGTCCTGGAGGGACAGAAGAAGATCTTAACACCCCAACGTCCTGGAGGGACAGAAGAAGATCTTAACACCCCAACGTCCTGGAGGGACAGAACAAGAAGACCTTAACACCCCAACGTCCTGGAGGGACAGAGGAAGATCTTAACACCCCAACGTCCTGGAGGGACAGAAGAAGATCTTAACACCCCAACGTCCTGGAGGGACAGAAGAAGATCTTAACACCCCAACGTCCTGGAGGGACAGAACAAGAAGACCTTAAGACCCCACCGTCCTGGAGGGACAGAACAAGAAGATCTTAAGACCTTAAGACCCCAACGTCCTGGAGGGACAGAGGAAGAAGACCTTAAGATCCCAACGTCCTCCTCTTCTGTCCATTCTCTCCGTCAAACCACAGAAGAATCTATTGACAGTAACGTGTTTCTTACTCTCCTGCCGTCTCCACGTCTTTGTCCTCGTCCTCGTCCTCTGTTCCTGTACGACCCCCCTCTGTTCTGCTGCTTTGGATTCCTCTTCTGGTTGTTGTGTTGATTGGTCTGGTTGTGTTGATCTCGATAACACTGCTTCTGGAGAAAGAGGGCAGGACATCAGTTTGACGGTTTCAGCGTCATCACAAACTTGAAATATGAGGAAACACTGAGGCTCCAAAACATCTAATCTACGGTAGTAAACTGTTCCTCCTTCACAAAGACATAAAAGTCAACTGAACCTTCTGGTGGGGCTGTTCTCCACCTGCTTTCTTCTGATGGGGCTGTTCTCCATAGAACTTCTTCTGATGGGGCTGTTCTCCACCTGCTTTCTTCTGATGGGGCTGTTCTCCATAGAACTTCTTCTGATGGGGCTGTTCTCCACAGAACTTCTTCTGATGGGGCTGTTCTCCACAGAACTTCTTCTGATGGGGCTGTTCTCCATAGAACTTCTTCTGATGGGGCTGTTCTCCACCTGCTTTCTTCTGATGGAGCTGTTCTCCATAGAACTTCTTCTGATGGGGCTGTTCTCCACAGAACTTCTTCTGATGGGGCTGTTCTCCACAGAACTTCTTCTGATGGGGCTGTTCTCCACCTCCCCATGCTTTCCTCTTTCTGCCTCTCCTTTCAGCCCCACTCTGGTTCCTGCAAAACAAACAGCATTTTGAAAAGCCTGTCACGGAGGGTTAAGAACCAGATCTCCTGCCGCAGAACACCAACAGAACAATAAAGAGGAACTACCTGTGCGTGAATGAATGACCAGCAGGGTCCAGACCAGGAGACAGATTCCTAAACAGCTCCGAGAAAGACATTTTCACCAGTTTCTCCTCAACGATCTTTCAAAGAGGCATAAAAACTAATGCTACGGTCCGTTAAGGCCTGAACCCCGCCGAGACGATCAGATTAAAAGACGTCCAGACATTAAAATCAACAGATTTCATCCAGTTTTTAGTTGTCATGTCGGACACGCATGGATGAACCACTTCCGGGACTGTACCAAGTTCACACACATCGAGGGGGGGAATGCACTTCCGGGACTGTACCAAGTTCACACACGTCGAGGGGGGAATGCACTTCCGGGACTGTACCAAGTTCACACACATCGAGGGGGAAGGTTCCACCGGGACTGTACCAAGTTCACACACATCGAGGGGGGAATGTTCCACCGGGACTGTACCAAGTTCACACACAACGAGGGGGGAATGTTCCGCCGGGACTGTACCAAGTACAAACAGATCGAAGGGGGTTTATTCTGTGAGAAAAAAAACAAAACACTGTTTGATATCGATATAATCTCGTCCTCTGAGCCAAATGACATATTGCGGGAGGGACAGCTTGACCAACGTTGAGATAAAACGTGTTTTCTGTCATTTAGTGATGCTTCCGTTACATTTCAGTTTCATGTTGCATCGTTTTGTTTCCTCCGTCACCTTGTGATTAACTTCAACCTGTTCCACTTTCGCCATTTCCCTACTATTTTCATCATTTCGTATAATTTATCTAGTTTTTCTGGATTGTTTCTGTGACTCTTCTCAATTTCACTTGTGTTTCCTGTCAATTATTTTGTTGTTTTGCATCTTTTAGTTACTGATTTTGTAGTTTTGATAATGTTGGGTTATTGTCTCGCATCAATAGTTTTTGCATGAAATGAAAATCTTTACATCATTTTCTGTTTGTTTTTGTTTTGTCTGGTTGGTTCTGCATTATTTCTCTGTGGAACTTTCCATTAAATTAATTCATTTTATTTCTCAACACTTCGCGTTGCAGCTCAGATTTTTCATTGGCAGGCTTTTATTTTCTCATATTGTTGATAATTGTGCAAAATAACTGAACATGTCATTTGGTGATGTTTCTATCTTTTAAAAAAAAATCTATCTATCCACTATCTTTTTGTCTTTTGCGTGTCTTCGTGTCACGTTTTTACAGAAAATCTGAATCTTTCCGTGTCTGTTTTCACTGAATCACAAACTATTTCGTGTCGCTTTATGAACCCGGCGTCACGTTGACGTCGTTCTTGTTTCTTCACCTCCTCGTTGTGTTTGCTGACGGCTGTCGGAGGTGATTTGTGGTGATTGAATCAGATTAATCGTGAAAAACAAAACAAACACACGAATGATAAAAAAAAAACTAAACAAACAAAATAAAACAAAACAAACTGGGACATGTTTAAAAAAAAGAAAAAGAAAAAGATGAGATAGAAGTTGAACTTTGTTCCTCCACATATGAGGCCAGTGCTGTCAAAGTCCAGCTCACACACACACACACACACACACACACACACACACACACACACACCCTTCCTGAGGTGTATCAGTGTCTCAGCCTCAGTCTCGTCACTAGTTTCTCCTCCGAGCTGCAGGATGACCATCTTGACCCGTCTGTCCCTGGTCCTGGTCCTGGTCCTGGTCCTGGTCCTGGGCCTGGTGGTCCACCCGGTGGTCAGCCAGGACCCCGGAGACCCCGCGGCGGCCCCCCCCGCCGGGGAGGAGGGGGAGGGGGAGGACGAGGAGTGGGGCCTCAACTCCCTGAGAGGAGGCTTCGAGGCCGTGAGCAGCTACTTCGACTCCGTTCTGGAGTTCATGGGCGGAAAAGACGGAGTGTGTCAGTACCGCTGTCGGTACGGTGAGTACTCCAGTACTGCCTCAGTACTCAGTTACAGGGAGAGGAGTGTGTCAGTACCGCTGTCGATACGGTGAGTACTCCAGTACTGCCTCCCAGTACTCAGTTACAGGGAGAGGAGTGTGTCAGTACCGCTGTCGATACGGTGAGTACTCCAGTACTGCCTCAGTACTCAGTTACAGGGAGAGGAGTGTGTCAGTACCGCTGTCGATACGGTGAGTACTCCAGTACTGCCTCAGTACTCAGTTACAGGGAGAGGAGTGTGTCAGTACCGCTGTCGGTACGGTGAGTACTCCAGTACTGCCTCAGTACTCAGTTACAGGGAGAGGAGTGTGTCAGTACCGCTGTCGGTACGGTGAGTACTCCAGTACTGCCTCAGTACTCAGTTACAGGGAGAGGAGTGTGTCAGTACCGCTGTCGGTACGGTGAGTACTCTAGTACTGCCCCAGTACTCAGTTACAGGGAGAGGAGTGTGTCAGTACCGCTGTCGATACGGTGAGTACTCCAGTACTGCCTCAGTACTCAGTTACAGGGAGAGGAGTGTGTCAGTACCGCTGTCGATACGGTGAGTACTCTAGTACTGCCTCCCAGTACTCAGTTACAGGGAGAGGAGTGTGTCAGTACCGCTGTCGATACGGTGAGTACTCTAGTACTGCCTCCCAGTACTCAGTTACAGGGAGAGGAGTGTGTCAGTACCGCTGTCGATACGGTGAGTACTCCAGTACTGCCTCAGTACTCAGTTACAGGGAGAGGAGTGTGTCAGTACCGCTGTCGATACGGTGAGTACTCCAGTACTGCCCCAGTACTCAGTTACAGGGAGAGGAGTGTGTCAGTACCGCTGTCGGTACGGTGAGTACTCCAGTACTGCCTCAGTACTCAGTTACTTTAAAATCTCCTGTAACAACATTTGATTCGTTACTGGAAAGTGAAGAATTATTAACTATTGATTAAAATGTTTGACTTGGTTTGAACCCTGAAATACTCAGAAGTTACTCCAGATTTTAAAAGTAGTGAAGTAAATGACACGATGAGAAAAGTAACAAATTAGCTTCACCCTGACAGAACCTGTTGGGTGGTGTAGGCTGACGGAGGTTGTTGATGAAGGAGGTTGTTGGTGACGGAGGTTTTAAGTGACAGAGGTTGTTGATGAAGGAGGTTGTTGGTGACGGAGATTGTTGGTGACGGAGGCTGTTGGTGACAGAGGTTGTTGGTGACAGAGGCTGTTGGTGACGGAGGCTGTTGATGATGGAGATTGTTGAGTGACGGAGGTTTTTGGTGACAGGTTGTTGGTGACGGAGGTGGTTGGTGACGGAGATGTGTGGTGACGGAGGCTGTTGGTGACGGAGGTTGTTGGGTAACAGAGATGGTTGGTGACAGAGGCTGTTGGTGACGGAGGTTGATGGTGACGGAGGTTGTTGGTGACAGACGCTGTTGGTGACGGAGGTGGTTGGTGATGGAGATGGTTGGTGACAGAGGTTGTTGGTGACAGAGGCTGTTGGTGACGGAGGTTGTTGGTGACAGACGCTGTTGGTGACGGAGGTGGTTGGTGATGGAGATGGTTGGTGACAGAGGTTGTTGGTGACAGAGGCTGTTGGTGACGGAGGTTGTTGGTGACAGACGCTGTTGGTGACGGAGGTTGATGGTGACAAGAGGTTGTTGGTGACGGAGGGTGTTGGTGACGGAGGCTGACGTAGCGTGTCTCCACAGGGAAAGCCCCCCTCCCCCGGCCCGGCTACCAGATGCCAGAACCAAACGGATGCAGCTCGTATTTCTTCGGCCTGCCGGTACCTGACGGGGTGAGTCTCCTCCAGCTGCACCACCCTGGTGGCTGGAGCTTTCTCCAAGGTTCTAGAGCATCTTCCTCCTCCAACTGCAGATGCACCACTCTGCTAGAATAACTAGAAATTAGTTCCTTTTTATCTATGAAAGTAACTGTAACTAAGTAGCTCTAGCAGAATCCTGCACTGTAGGAGTGTTGAGGGTGTACGTGTGTCCGTTGCCACGGCGACATGACGGCTGTTGTCTCCGCCGGGCTCCAGCTGGACGTAGGAATCCCGGCCATGACCAAGTGCTGCAACCAGCTGGACGTCTGCTACGACACCTGCGGCTCCAACAAGTACCGCTGCGACTCCAAGTTCCGCTGGTGCCTCCACAGCATCTGCTCCGACCTGAAGAAGAGCCTCGGCTTCGTGTCCAAGGTGGAAGGTGGGTTCTCCTGGTGCTCCTGGTTCACTCTGGTTCTCCTGCTTCACCTGGTTCTCCGGCTTCACCTGGTTCTCCTGCTCTGTTTAATTCACCCTGGTTCTCCTGCTCCATTTAATTCCCCTTGGTTCTCCTAGTTCCCCTGCTCCACCCTGGTTCTTCTGCTTCGCTTGGTTCTCCTGCTCCGTTTAATTCACCATGGTTCTCCTGCTCCATTTAATTTACCCTGGTTCTCTTGCTTCACCTGCTCCGTTTGATTCACCCTGGTTCTCCTGCTCCGTTTAATTCACCCTGGTTCTCCTGCTCCATTTAATTTACCCTGGTTCTCCTGCTCCATTTAATTTACCCTGGTTCTCCTGCTTCACCTGGTTCTCCTAGTTCCCCTGCTTCACCTGGTTCTCCTGCTCCACCCTGGTCCTTCTGCTTCGCTTGGTTCTCCTGCCTCTCCTGCTCCGTTTAATTCCCCCTGGTTCTCCTGCTCCATTTAACCCCCCCTGGTTCTCCCGGTTCTCCTGCAGCCTGTGAGACGGTGGCCGACACGCTGTTCAACACGGTATGGACGCTGGGCTGCCGGCCCTACATGAACAGCCAGCGCTCGTCCTGCTTCTGCCAGGGCGAGGACAAGGACGAGCTGTAGAACCCGTCCAGGTGCACTGCGCCCTCTGGTGGCGAGCGGCGGTACGACAGGCCGGAGCCAGCAGCGCAGCTAACACCATTTGAGGAACGTCGTCCGGAACGCAGAACTGAAAACTGCAGTAATTTATTTAGAACGTTTGTGCTTTTGGTTTGTTGTGAATCTGTTTACAAAGTCTTGTTGAGAAGAAGAACCTGTTTGTTTCACAAAGTGGCTCAATAAAGGTCATCCCAAACAAGTGTTTCCTGCTGGGATCGTTTTTTTACCGCGACGCCGATGAAACCTTCCCCGAGTGGCGAAGGTCAGGAAACGATCTCGTCCGGAAAAGTTCTTTGTGAGCAGAAATTAAACAAAAAACGTGTTTATTTCAGTAAAACATCAAAGACTTTCTAAAGTTCTTGTCTGTGAACCAAAACACCGTCACCTCACACTCTGGCTGAGAACGAGACGCTGGACGTCGTCCTCCACGAGACGAGGACTCGTTTCTCCTCCGTCTCTCATTTTCTCAATGAAATTGTAAAGAGTCTGCGGTTTTCATGAAGTTTGTCGTCGGAGTTCAGCTTCTTCACAGCAACAGACGATCTGAAGAACAAAACCTCCCGGCTGGACGAGGTCAAAGGTCAGAGGAGACGTAATGACGTCGTCCTGGTGAAGACGAATCACATGAAGGAACATGAAGACCTCTGCTTCATCAACCTGTACAAAGAAGATCAAACAGGATTAACGAGGCTGAAGTGGAAAAAAACAAAAACTGAAGACGTTTTCCGTCTTTTCACGTTTCTGATTAATATTCATTTATTTATTATTGAACTTTCATCTTCTCAGTGCTGCAAACAGGATGCTGCCTTGACCTTCTAAGCTCCGCCCACCTGAAAGATCGTCCGGAGTGGACGTGACACTGTCGTGGCGAGACAGCGGGTTGCCATGGAGACGGAGTCCCGCTGCTGGATCAGCATTACCTTCAGCAGAGCCAGACGACACAAACAGACCCTGACCCTTCTCTTCGTCGTCGTCCTCGGTTTAATCATCACAGCTGCTGCGTTTCCGTGGCGACTAAGCTTAAGCTGAAGTCTAAACATCTCGTATCAGCTGCGACGCGTGTCGCTTTCATGTTGTCATAAAGGCGAGGTCAGATGAAAGAAGTTTACTTGATGCCAAAGTGTCAGTTTTGAGCCTCAAGAGGAGAAAAACGGAGAAACTAAACGAGCCACCGGTCTGATTAAAGACTCGTCAGACTCGCCTGGAGAGTGAGGGCGGACTGGCGTGGGTCAGTCGGGGGTGTTGGGGGGGGCTGGCTGCACGCCGCCGCCGAACGCAGCCTGTCTGTTGTTGAGCTTCGCCTTCTGGTTGAACGCTTCCAGCTGGAAAAACATAAACAGGGACAAAAATAGAAATCAACAACTTTATGTTAACGTTTGTTTAGAGTCGCTGACTGATTTTTACTCTGAACCCTCCGATGGTCCGATAATCTGAACCCTCCGATGGTCCGATAATCTGAACCCTCCGATGGTCCGATAATCTGAACCCTCCGATGGTCCGATAATCTGAACCCTCCAATAATCTGAACCCTCCGATGGTTCGATAATCTGAACCCTCCGATGGTCCGATAATCTGAACCCTCCGATGGTCCGATAATCTGAACCCTCCGATGGTCCGATAATCTGAACCCTCCGATGGTCCGATAATCTGAACCCTCCGATGGTCCGATAATCTGAACCCTCCGATGGTTCGATAATCTGAACCCTCCGATGGTTCGATAATCTGAACCCTCCAATAATCTGAACCCTCCAATGGTTCGATAATCTGAACCCTCCAATAGTCCAATAATCTGAACCCTCCAATGGTCCACATTTACGGCCACGAAGGGAAAAAAGAGAAACGAACCGTCCCGAATCATCTTCTGCTTCTACTTTAAAGGTTCTCATCTCAAACAGTGATTTCATGAAGACGAACGTTCTGCCTTCTTTGGATGTTTAAGAGTTTTGTGGAAAGGTTTAAATCTGTGTGTGTGTGTGTGTGTGTATATATATATACGCATGTAGAATTTTTTGGGTTCAGATTCCAGACGAAAATCTTCCGTCTGACGGTCTTAAGCCTGAAGACGTTGGACGTTCACCTTCTTCCTCAGGTTGGCCTTGATCTCCTCCTCGGTGGGCTGCCGCCTCTGGTCCCCGGACGCCTCGCCGTGCTCGTCTCCGCGGCGCGACGCCTCCATCTTCTGCGCGGCGGCCTGGCTCTGCGTGCTGGCGTTCGTCGCCGCCGTCTGCAGCAGGAACTGCTGGAGCATTCGGTTTTTATCTTTCAGCTGGGCCAGGTGCTTGAACTTGCGCTCCCTGGCCGTCTTGGTGTCGAGCACCTTGGTGTCGAGCGCCTTGCGGGAGCGTGAGGGTTGGCGCGTGGCGGTCAGGTAGCGCGTGATGGTCTGGGGGCTCGTGGTGGTCGGGGGGCTCGTGGCGGTCGGGGGACTCGTGGCGGTCGGGGGGCTCGTGGCGGTCGGGGGGCTCGTGGTGGTCAGGGAGCGCGTGGTGGTCGGGCAGCGCTTGGCGCCGGCCTGCTCCGTGTTGATGAACGTCAGGCAGCGGTTGGCGGCGGCCTGCTCCGTGTTGATGAACGTCAGGCAGCGGTTGGCGGCGGCCTGCTCCGTGTTGATGAACGTCAGGCAGCGCTTGGCGGCGACGCCCCCACCCTGCCCCTCGCTCTCGGCCAGGTCGGGGTTCACCAGGTCTTTAACGTGTTCGTCGGGGGCGGCCTCGTGGTCGGAACAGCCCAGGGGAAGAGAGGAAGAGGCCGAGTCCGGCGTCCAGTAGGGGTAGGACGCCGGGCCCGGGCCGCCGGCGTAGTGGGAGTACTGGGCCACGGCGTAGTGGGAATATGCCGAGGGGCCGGCGCCGGTCTGAGCCGCTTCAGGCTGGTAATCCAACAGCTGCTGCTGCACTGACGCGTCTTTGTCTTCCCACCTAGCGTCCAGGCTAACGTCCCGGCTAGCGTCCAGGCTAACGTCTCGACTAACGTCCCACCTAACGTCCCGGCTAACGTCCCACCTAACGTCCCGGCTAGCATCCAGGCTAACGTCCCGGCTAGCGTCCAGGCTAACATCTCGGCTAACGTCCCGGATAACGTCCCAGCTGTGGTCCCGCCTGCTGTTTTGCCCGTCGTCCCACCTAACGTCCCGGCTAGCGTCCAGGCTAACGTTCAGGCTAATGTCCCGGCTAGCGTCCAGGCTAGCGTCTCGGCTAACGTCCCAGCTGTGGTCTCGCCTGCTGTTTTGCCCGTCGTCCCACCTAACGTCCCGGCTAACGTCTCGGCTAACGTCCCAGCTGTGGTCCCGCCTGCCATTCCGCCTGTCGTCCCGACTGCCGTCCCGGCTAAAGTCCCAATGCGTGGCTCCGTCCGTCCGTCCTACTCTGAGGACTTCAGGCCTTCGTCTGGAGCCACGAGAGCGCGGACCAGGAGACGGGCTCCGGCTGCGACGAGCGGACGACCCCGAGGAGGAACGTGAGGAGGAGGACGAAGAGGAGGACGAAGAGGAGGAGGAGGAGCGACCGTACTCTCTGTGGAAGCTCCTCTTCTGGCCGTCGGTCTCAGCCGGCTGGTCGTGGCGCCTCCGCCCGTACAGCCTCTCCTGGGTGCGGTGCGACAGTCGGCTCAGCTCCTCCACCTCCAGGTTCAAGCCCAGAGACCTGACGATGTTCTGCAGCTGTTTGCTCTTCTCGTCCACCGTCCGGGGCCCGTCCCGCTCCCCGTCCCGCTCCCCGTCCTCGTCCCGCTCCCCGTCCGTCCTCTGCTTCTTCTTCTGTGGTGCGGGAGACTTGGATCGACTGGGGGGGGAGGACCTCCGCCGCCGCCCCCCCCGGTGTCTCCGGACCTCCTCCGGAGTCGGTCTGGACGGAGCCCCGCCGGTCGAGGGACCCGGCGGACTGGGCCTCGTCTCCGCACCGCGGCCGGGAGCGTCCCGGGGCGTCCCGCCCGCCACACCGCCGTCCGTGTCGTCGTTCACGATCCGGCTGAGGCGGTCGATGTCCACGCCTTTGTTGAGCAGGCTGAGGAAGCGTTCGAAACCTTTGCCGACGGCGTCCTGGTTCTGCTGCTTTGCCGGGGAAGTGGGAGGATCCGGCGAGACGACTGGGACCTGCCAGACCGAGAGGAGAGTGGAGGAGTTAGTGTTGCGTCACTCAATTCGGGCATTTAGTCCAGAACGCTGCGGCACGACTTTTAACAGGGACCAACAAACGTGAACACGTGCTTTATAAATAAAGTGGATTGGATTGGATTGTGCCGTCAGTTTAATAATTCTACGTGTTGGGGTTGCAGCCGCTGTCCTGACGTCTGACGACTCCAGCTTGTTTCTACATTCTATTCTCGAAAGCCTCTGTGTATTTTCTATGTGGTCACTTTACTCCTTGTTGTGGTCTCATGACTGACGTTCAATCACACTGTGACTCAGAGACATTTGTTTTTTTTTTTTTAAAGGTATTTTGCTGGTTTACAGTTTTCAGACTTGTGCTTCTGCGGTTGGCGTGGTTAAGCGTTACCTCTCGGCCGTGAGTGGGTAAGGCCTCCGGCCCCCCGGGCCCCCGCTTCATCAGCCTCCTCACTCTGCGCCTCAGAGGGTGGAGGTCGTGGGTCGGCCGAGACGAGTCCGGTTTCTCTTTCGGCGTCGCAGCCTAAACATTCAGTTACAAAGCAAACCAATCTATTAACTTTTTTTTTTTTTAAATAAACAATCACCATGACACTGAGCGTTTGGCCGCTCACCTTATGGAAAAAGCTGGGCGAGTGTCTCTGCCGTAAAATGCCCATCACCCGACCTCTGAGGCTTCCGGCTCCATCGCTGCCCCGCGACGACGACTCGCTATTCCCGATCGGTCGCAGGGACTTGAGGACGACGGAGGCCTCGTGGTTGCTGATCCTCTCCTCGATGTACCTGAGCTGCTGCCTCTTTCTGGCCAACTCCAGGTCCACGTCCACGTCCCGGTCCGGGTCGTCTCCGTCGGGACCCGAGTCCTGAGCCCCGTGAGCGGGAGCACTGGGAGGACCGAGCTGCTTCCGATCCACATCGCTGGGACAATCCCAGTACTCCCAGGCCCGGTGGCTCCCCGAGGGGGCTCCTACGGTGCTCTGGCTCTGGCTCTGGTTCTGGTGGGGTCCCCTCTGGCTCTGGTTCTGGTGGGGTCCCCTCAGGTTCTGGTTCTGGACGGGTCCTCTCGGGTTCTGGTTCTGGACCGGTCCCATCCGGTGACGTGGGTCCAGGTTCGGGGGGTTCATGTCTCTGACAGGAAGTGGGGTTCAGACCCACCGGAGGCTCGTCTGGCGTCAACTGATGCTGTCTGAAGACCACACACACACACACACACACACACACACACACACACACACACACACACTCAGCTGGCTCTTGTACCACTACAGAACAACATCGAAGCCTGTTATTAAAAAAAAAAACACAAAAAAAACAACCTACTTTAAACCGCCTACCGCTTCAGAAACGCATTACTTTGTGGTGGTTTAGCCTTGAGCTTAGCACGGCGGCGAGCTGATTGTTTACCTGCGATTCGTGCCTCTTCTGTCGCATAAGCGAGACAAACGTGAGGTCTGGAGAAGAAATTCTCCGTGTGAAGCCTGAAAATACGACGTTACGCGAGTTTAAAGGTCAGAAAAAGCACTGAAGTGAGAGGAGAGGGAAAAAAAAAAAAAAAAGACTCCAGAGAAGGAGGCTGATCCGCTGCTGCAGTGGAGATCCGCGGGCGGTGGCGCCCCCTGGTGGCCGGAGGGACACATCAACACAATACTGTGGTATTTATCCGAGAACTTTATTCTCAGAATCTTTGACAGAAAAATGATCTAATCGTAAGTATGAGACAATAATACGCTGCAAAACTCAAATGGAAATTGCCTAAATTCTCTGTGACCAGATGTGTTCAGTTGATTTTCACCTTTTTTTTTTTTTTTTTGGTATATTTGCATTTTTCTGAGCTCATTTCAAATGCGTGCCGTTTTTCCAAGTCTAGAATTTAATTAAATGTATCTAATCTAACTCTTTCAAGTAAAATAATGCAGCACTTTGTCATCATTTAGCAAAATTTGGGGTCTACAATTACATTATTCTTTGTGCTGACTTTGTGAAATTTCATATGCAATCGTGCTTATTTAAACCTATTTGTCACCACATCATGTCCTCACCGACCGCCGGGATCCAATCCAGAACTGATGGATGGATGGAGAAATGATGGATGGAGAAATGATGGATGGAGCTGAATCATGTTCACTGTGTCATCAGAAACTTTTCTCGTTTCTAAACTAGCTAATAAGGGATGGATGGATAATGGATTTTGGTTGGTTGGTGGGATGGATGCATAGTTAGATGGATGGATTCTGTCACGTCATCCAGAGGTCTCGTTTGGACGTTTTTATGATGTCCAGACAGGACATCCATGCAATGTCCACGAAAGATGTACAAAAAAAAACTTTCATTGGGGCCACCCTGAAGAGGTCTTAAAGATGCATGATTCAGTGTATTTCCACAATATTTAGCGGCCGTCTCTGTGGCAGTGAACATGAAGCGTCGTTCCTCAACACCTTGTTTATTAGAGCAGACATGTATTTTGTAGTCAAGTTAAAGTACAGACATTTAATTTGTAGTTCAACAGAAAAACTCCCTGAAAGCAAAAAACGAGTTGGAGAGTCTGTTCATCCAGGTTTGGTCTCGATCACCTGCAGATAGCGCTGCCGCTGCACTGCCTTCTCGCCGTTTGCCGTGTTCAGGAACAACGGGTTCGGGAATGTCGGGTTCAGGGGTGGCGGATTCGAGAACGACGGGTTCAGGGGCGGCGGGTTCGAGAACGTCGGGGTCAG
This sequence comes from Blennius ocellaris, assembly GCF_963422515.1. Taxonomy (NCBI): domain Eukaryota; kingdom Metazoa; phylum Chordata; class Actinopteri; order Blenniiformes; family Blenniidae; genus Blennius; species Blennius ocellaris. The sequence goes on along the minus strand of NC_137652.1, from coordinate 2,620,855 downwards.
GGGCGGCGGATTCGAGAACGACGGGTTCAGGGGCGGCGGATTCGAGAACGACGGGTTCAGGGGTGGCGGGAACGGCAGGTTCAGGGGCGGCGGCGGGTTCCGGAACAAAGGGTTGAGGGGCGGCGGGTTCCGGAATGTCGGGCCGGGCTGACCGAGGGCTGCACCGGGGAAGAAGGGAGGGGGCTGGGGCAAAAACATCCCCGGGGGAACATGGGGCGGCATGGCAGGCGGAAGTGAAGGCAGAGGCGGGAACAGCAGCGCGGGGGGGTACGGGGCCATCATGGGAGCAGGGGGATGGACTGACGGAGGAGGAGGACAGACTGATGGCGCATACGTGAAGGGTGAAGCACTTTGCTGTGGTGAAGCGGAATCACATGATTCAGATTCAGATCCAGAATTGCGCCGGAACCGATCGTGCTGGGGCCAGGAATCCAACTCTGCAGACTGACCCTCCTGGGATCCAGAGTCCAGACGGTACTGACCCTCCTGGGATCCAGAGTCCAGACGGTACTGACCCTCCTGGAATCCAGAGTCCATCTCGTACTGACCCTCCTGGGATCCGGAGTCCAGCCGGTACTCTGCAGACTGACCCTGGTGGGTCTTCTGGGTATGCTGCCCCTCGGCACTGTCCGTCTGAGCGCTGAACGAGTCTTGCTTCATGAGGCCGTCGCGAGGTAACGGGGTGAAACCGGATCTGCTCGAAGACGAGCCGCTCCGGCGTCTTGGAGAGTTGGACGGCCTGGAGCCGGTCTCTTTGCTGACTCGACGGCCAAGGTCCCCGTCCTTCCTCCCGTACAGACGCTCCTGGATCCGATGGGACATCTGACCGAGCTCCTCGAAGCCCAGGTCCATGCCGATCGCCTGCAGAACATCCTGCACCTGCCTGCACTTGTTTTGGTCCTCGGTCGTCGGGGTAGTCTCCTCCTGCAGCCGGACCTGGTCCTCACGCCGGAGGCCTCCCATCGGGCTGATCGACCGGTTGCGAGGCGATCGCCGGTTGTCCCGAGGACTAGCGTGACGTCCAGTCCAGGACTGATCCACGGCTCTTGGGAGACAATTGGGGGGTTGACGAGTGACGCCCGTGGAGCTCTGAGTCACGATCTTAGTGAGGGTATCGACGTTCACGCCCTTGTTGAGCACGTCAAGGAAACGCTGGAAGCCTTTAGTCTGCTCCTGTCTGGGAACTTTGACACACTTGGTGGTCACAGCGCCTTCATGGGCCTGAGGGGGACAAAGGCACAGAAGCAATGACTTTCAAATCTAATATCGCCGGAACCAAACCAACACCAACAAAAGGAAAACAGATTTCACTTGTAGAGCACCTTCCCTCTGCTGGAGCGGCCGCAAAACGCTTCACATTGTTAGTCACGTTCACAAAACCAACGGAGGCGGCCGCCATGCAAGACGCCTAATCCGTCCTTTGGGATGCAGTTTGGGGTTTAGTGTCTTTCTCAAGGACACGTCGACACGAGATGGGAATCAAATTGGCAACCTTCTGATTGAGAGACGACCGGCGTACCAAACGAGCCACAGCCACTTCACTACAGCAACACAAGGCAACAGCTTCTCCTCCTCCTCACTGTGACGGAGTTCTCGTATCGGTTAGGAGCTGAAACGTCTTTCTTACAGGGTCATTGTGGGAGGAAGGTCATGTGAGTCATCAGGTTGTGATCGACCCCGGGAAGTGTCTCGGGACCCGAGTAAACGTCATCAGTGCATGCCGTGTTTTGGTTTAAGAGAATGTTCCGGTCTGAGTTCTACATTATGTCTTAAAAGAATAAAGTAAAAGAACCTGGAGGTCCTTCTGGAGGTCTGCAGAGACATGGAGCCTGAGAGCAAAGATGGACGAACATTGACCGGAGAGGAAGAAAAGCATGACAAAGAAGAAACCGGCTGAAGGATCGGCCCGGACTGAATAAGTCCCGCCTCTTTAGCCTAAAGTCTAATTAGCTCTTGGCTAATGGGTAGCCGCAAACCACAGCGATATAAAGTCTTCAGACCAGATATCAATGAGAGTCTTCCTCTCTACTTCTTCCTCTCTACTTCACGTCTGGACACAAGATATTTTCCATCGTTTTCTCTCCAAGTCTGCTTCTTCAGATTCTCGTGGAAAGGAAAAGAAGAGGACGCGGAGCTGAATTTCAATTTAGTATATTGAGAAAAAAACACCCCATAGTTGTAGTTGAGGGCTTTTGTGTTGAAGAAGTTTTTGAAACGACTGTGATGTTCCAACTCAAACAGTTGGATGTTGTTTTGATATATTCGTTAAAGTTTACATTTTGAGAAATAAATATGTTAAGTTGAAACATTTTGAGATTTTTATCATTGAACAAATTAACACTTATTTCCACACAAACACACCAAAGCACTGAAAATTGAAGTGACACAATCCAAACTCAAGTGGTTCGTCAGAAAACGCGTCATACCGACAAATGTAAGCCGACTGAACGCGAGTCTGAACGGTGTGGAGTCGCTACATGTGGAACACGTTGGCGTCCGGCGTGAAAAGAACTTTAGCGCGCTAGCATCTCACGCTACAGCCGTCAATACCGACTATGAACAGGACGAGAACACCCAGAGAAGGAACGTCCATCAAGGGGACCAATTCGCTTTCTGTCTTTATTTCGGTCATTCAAGAAACAAACATTTCACATTTTGACGTCTTCAAAATATCTTCAGTAATTTAGTTTTATCCTCAACAAAAATCAAACCCCACACAGGAAAGCAGAGCCGTGGCTCCACTTCCACCTTCTAAACCTCCACCAACCTGTTTCGACGCCCCGTTCTGCCAAAGCTCCGCCGGCCGCCGCCGGTCCTCCGGGTACGCCGGCCGCTCCGGGGTTCTTCTGGGTTTTACGGGAGTCTGGTTTTGACACGGACGAGGAGGAGTTACGCCACGGAACAACCTCCTGGGACACGAAGCACGTGGGTCTGGACTAACCTGAGTGTATCGGTCCGGCGATTCTAGCCTCTCCTGCGATCGGAACCTCTCCTCCGACCGGAGCCTCTCCTGCGACCGGAGCCTCACCGGCGACCGATCCCGGCTCCTCTCACGACCGTCCCGTTCCCTGTAACGTCTGTACGCAGCCCCGTCGTGTCGCTTGCCGTCAAACTCTTCCGGCCGGTGCCGGTGTCTGAAGTCTTGCGGCGCCTCTCTGTACTTCCTGGTCGCGTGCGAGTCGGGGAAACTGTCTGCGGCCTGTCGGTACGTCGTTTTCTGACGCTCGTGCTGGTATCTGGGATCGCTCTTTTCCTCGTCCGAGTACCGCCGCCGCTTCTTCTCAGAGGCGTCCCAAACGGGAGACGACTCCGGCCTCCTCGGCGGACTCCTGCCGTCCCCGTCTCTGCTGTACTGCCTCTGCGGGGAGTCACTGTGTCCGTCCGCACCGTGCGTCCGGAAGGCGTCGCGCAGGAACCCCCTGTGGGGCTCGTGTCTTTTCTCCCAGCTGTCGTCGCGTCGGTCGCGCTGCTTCGGCCTCCTGTCGCCGTGCGGCCGGCGCTGGCCGTCCTCGGACCGGTTTGAGTACATCGTCCTACCGCCGGGCAGACATGGGACGCTGAAGTGAAAAGACAAAACGAGCCGTAAATCGCTTGATCCCATTTCACCCGCAGATGAAAGAGGGGAAACGCGCCAGGCGTGACGAATCCGGGGGGGCGACACCTGTTTAAGTTAGTTTCTGACTCCCAATGTCACAAAGTTAAATGTTTACAGAACTTCCCAAAACTTTTCTTTTTTTACTTTTACCTTTAAACGCTTCTGGGAGTGATTATATAACTGACACGTTTCTTGTTTTGCGCGTTGGGAAGGTTGTCAGTCTAGTTAAAGACTAAATTCTCCTTTTTTTTTTTTTTTTTTACGAACGTCAGATGAATGAAGAGCTCGAGACGGTGGCCCGGGTTGGAGCAGATCCCATTCAAGCGCTACGGAAGTCATTCATCCCAACAGCTGTTAGGATATTTAACAATCTGCACGGAGTACATCTCAGTTCCTATCTATCTACACTGTGTGTATACCATTTCTGTCATTAACTCTATTTTAGAGGATTTCTTTTTTTTTGCTGGATTGTTTATTCTTTTTATTTTTACTTATTCTATTTTCTTGTGCTCTTTTTTTTGCTCCTGTTTAGATTTACATATGTTTACATATTTTTAATTCTTTCATTTTATAATTCTGCACCTTCTCACCGTGAGCTGTTGCAAGGTTGTGTTTCCCCCTGGGGAGGAATAAAGCTCTACTCTACAAGTCTCTCCTGAAGTCAAACTGATAGATTATTGCCTTCAGCATTCACACATTGATCCAAATCTTTATTATTATTCTGACTTCTTCGGCGCCACGCTGCATCTCCTGCAATACAGAACGGGTTTCAAATACCAAAATGTGCAGCTCGTTCATAAGATGATTACAAAAAACTATGAAACAATGCCTCATACATGCCTTGCATTTTGTTCTGGAAACACAAACCTCTAGTTCTAACTATTGTCTATTGATTTTACAGACAAATTAAGGTGCTTTTCAGTTTGAAAACATGGCGAACTTTGACCTGAATGCCCAGTTTATTATCCTTCCCTGCGTGTCATTTTGTGATACCCAATTATGAAGCAAGCATCAATAAGATTGCGTCTCCCTGATCCATTGACTACTCTATTAGCATTTATTCAAACAACTAGTCTAATTTCTAACAAAATCCCAACGTAGTCCTGATAAATGTTTATAATAAAAACCTGCAACTTTTTAAAAACATCCAGTTACTTTAAGAGGACGTTTGTTTCATATCTCCATTTCTAACATGATCAGATTATCACTTTAATTGAAGTGTCCAGTGTGACTACCTTGGATTACACAACAATTAATTAAAGGTTAACTACGAACGATAAAAGTTCTCATTTTCAATACTTATTTAATAATTAATACAGTGGTGATCGTAGAGACGTTACATTAAAGCCAAATCGAATTAGAGAAATGGAGACAATCAGAAAGTGAAAAATACATTTCAATAAAAGTTAAAGCGGGTATATTTTATTTAAAATGAAATCTATCATTAGCCGATTAGCCGAGTTAGCCGCAGAACAGCTAGCAGGAATGTAACGGAAAATCACTCACAGTTTCCAACAAAGATCGAATCTTTTCTCCTAACAGTCCTGGAAAAGCACGAGTATCGTCGACTCTCTCGTCGGTTTAATCTCAGATGATTTAACCGGTTTTAGCGCGTTTAAAGTGAATTCGGCAGCACAACCATGTCTATGTGGACCTCAGTCACATTACCTGCACGGCGGACGGGTCCACTTCGTGCTGAGGAAGGGGGGGGATACGACCACAGCGGAAACCGAAACAAAACTCTACAAATATGTTTCTACTTTCTTTAAAGTCATTTATGAAATCCTAATGTCGTAAAAGGACCCTGGAGCCCGCTCTCTCTCTCTCCCTCCCTCTGCCTCACCCTCCCCCTCTCTCTGGCCTCCTCTGCTCCACCCCCCCCAGTGATCCGCTGTTTGGACTTTACCTTCCGCCCTCTGCTGTTTAACCTACCGCCACCTCGTGGACGGAGTGTGAACAGCCAGTTTGCCCGGTCTAACATGGCGGAGACAACGTATCATTCTGACCGGTCCAACATGGCGACGACATTAGCGTGCCACACCACAGGGCTTCTCACTGGGATCAATAAAGTATTTCTATTGTATTCTACTCTATTCCCCCCACAGTTTATAATCATGCAGTACTCGAGCTTAATTGATTAATATAATTAATTAATATAATTTTCCCTGTAATGTGAGTGTTTTTTTGTCTCTGTGACAGAAGGTCAACAGTTTGTCCTCAAAGTTCATGTTACGTGTGTGTGTGTGTGTGTGTGTGTGTGTGTGTGTGTGTGTGTGTGTGTGTAAACACCACACAGCATGGACACACTCAGAATAGGCTGTGTATATTATTTATTTCCTACAAAGAAAAAAAAACAAACACTTGATCTTCTGCAACAACAACAAAACAACATGTTATACAAACGGCCAAACTCACAGTGCAGCATCACACATCACCACGCAGGTGTGTGTTCTAGGTCACACAGCTCTTTGCAGGGTGTGTGTTCTACGTCACACAGCTCTAGGCCAGTGTGTGTTCTAACCTCATGGACCCTCACTGAGGAGGTGAGTCGTCGCTCCCTGGGTGATCACTGTAATGAACGTTTGACGTCGAGTCAGTGTTTATGATGGTGAGGCAGAGGACAATCGCACGCCGTCCCAGTGCTTTTCTGCCGTCTCTCCCCGTGAGCACTCGGGTTGTCCACCTGGTGGCGCTGCAACAGAGGACAAAGACAAAGGCACACTGAGAGAGGGGGTGTGGATTCGTGGCGCCTGTTAACCCACCTGAGGGGACCTGAGAGGACAAGCCCTCTTCACTTGTTGGGACATCAGGAGACAGACGTCCAGAGTCCATCAGGTTCGTCTCCGTTAACGTTCGGAACATTTCCTCTTTCTACGTTAGAAATATCACCGGCCATCGCCGGAAACCAGTTTGTTAAAGATGTTAAAGATTGTTTTCCCCATATTCATTTTTTTATAGAAACATTCATTTACTCAGGTGAGGATGGCAGGTTACACCTGTCCTTCACCTGTCTTTCACCTGTCCTTCACCTGTCTTTCACCTGTCCTTCACCTGTCCTTCGTCTGTCCTTCGTCTGTCCTTCATCTGTCCTTCATCTGTCCTCCACCTGTCCTTCATCTGTCCTTCATCTGTCCCTCACCTCTCCTTCACCTGTCCAGGTGGACCCACCTCCACCCACTGAGCTGTGCACCACGTCAGGACGGAGAAGACCTCCCACCTCCTCACTGGTAGAACTTGATCTCGGTGTCCACGCAGTCGAAGAACAAGTCCCCCAGGTCGTCCACAAGAACCTGTCCACTGAGCATCGCGGTGATCTCGCTCAGACACTGAGACTCCAGATCCCTCAGCAGGTCGTAGAGCGCCGAGCCTTCGTCCTGAGAGAGAGAGAGAGAGAGAGAGAGAATTTTAATTAAACAAAACCGTAAAATGGTGTTAAGAAATCAGAAGAACGGAGTTAAAACATTCACACAGGAAACACGTTAAAAAGTACAAATCTAGATCATTTAAACAATAATAAAAATTTCGTACACCTTGAAAAAAACAACTTAATCTGTTCAGAAAAAAATGAAATATTACAACCCAACCACATCAGTGAGCTTTATGTTGTAAAACTGTTGTAAACATTTTAAAGGATGAAGAAAAGTGACATGAAACACAAAGTTTCTGATTCAACAGGATGCATGTGGAGGGAATATTTTGGGGGCAGTTTTTTTTTTTTATAGTATTACAGAACGTTTTCCCAAATCATTGGGACGAATTAAAGCAAGGACAACATTTCAAATAAAGCTACGAGTGAAAAATTACTAAAACTGAAATCATGTGAATATATTGAATGAATAATACATTAAAAGAAGTGTGTGTGTGTGTGTGCGTGTGTGTGTGTGTGTGTGTGTTGCGCACAGGGTTGGTGTCCATGGTGTGCAGCGCCCCCTGGTGGGCCTTGTACAGCGGGTGTCGCCGGTCCACGCGGGTCTGGAAGCGAGGCTGCTTCCTGGCCGGGTCGTCGGGGCCGAACTGCGGGGACACGACTGCGGGGACGGACGGGGACGAGTCGGAGAAGATGAACGGCTTGAAGACGGACCTGCAGGTTCGTGTTGAGACGCGGACAGGAAGAGGACAGACGCAGAAAACCGTCGAACCGTCAGACCCACTCCTCTGGACTCAGATTTCGATTGTAAGAAGTGATGATATAGTAATAACAAGAAGAACTGTAAACTCATTAAAGTGGAGAGATTTAATTTTGACCTTCAGTAAAAAATTTTTTTTTTTTTTTTTTTATTTAAATTGTGGTGCTTTAATCAATTTTAATAAAGGTTGTCTATCAAAATGATAAGGAAGAAATTATTTGAGGCAAAAGTTTAGTTATCACATACTTGAATTTTTTTCTAATTACTCGTATCTTATTAAAGAAAAAAAATTATAACTGGGTCTCAGTGGAGATTCTGGCCAAAGTTCAGTTCAGGTTCGCCCCCTTGAGGCGAGGCAGGGTACTGCCTGCCTCACTGGCTTGACTTTTCTCTGCGCTTTATTGTGACGATCCACAGGAAGGACTGTCTCACACACACATTAAAGACATGACTCAGGCTGTAGAGTCCTGCTGGAGGACAATATCAGAGTAAACGTCATGTTGTTGACATGCTGAGGAGCAGAAAGGTCATGTGACCAGGTGGTACTGATCACATGAGGCTCAGCTCTCCACCGCCTCACCGGGATTTCATCCACTAATACTAATAAACTCTGACATTGTGTAGAGTCATACTGAAAATACTTCTTTAACACAAATCAGTGAAAATATATATATATATAAAAAAAAGAGGAGCGTTTCTACTGCAGCAGCAGACACGCTGACAACAATGTAGTGAGTCTGCCGGGCCACAGGAGGGCGCTGTTGTTTGTTTATGTTATGAAACCACAGACGTGTGCAGAGAACAAAACACTGTAAATGTGAACGAAATGGAGAGAAGCAACTTTCTGGTAGTCTGATCAGGGGAGAAACTCATTAAACTACTGATATAGACGATATCCTGTGTGTGTGTGTGCGTGTGTGTGTGTGTGTGTGTGTGTGTGTGTGTGTGTGTGTGACCTGGAGGGGTCGGGGGTGGCGGTGAAGAAGTGGACGCAGGGCAGGCTGTCGTCTCTGGGCAGGATGGACACCATGCTGCCGGTGGTGCAGAAACCTCCAGAGTCCATACAGATCCCACTGGGCTTGTCCCTGAGGATGGACATCATCACCTCCGCTGTGACCGAGCCTGAGGGTGGAGGAGGGAGGAGGATGGAGGGAGGAGGGCAGGAGGGAGGATGGAGGGAGGAGGGCGGGAGGGAGGAGGGAGGGAGGATGGAGGAGGGAGGGAGGATGGAGGATGGAGGAGGGCAGGAGGGAGGATGGAGGAGGGCAGGAGGATGGAGGAGGGCAGGAGGATGGAGGAGGGCAGGAGGGAGGATGGAGGAGGGAGGAGGGCAGGAGGGAGGATGGAGGAAGGAGGGAGGATGGAGGAGGGAGGGAGGATGGAGGATGGAGGAGGGCAGGAGGGAGGATGGAGGATGGAGGAGGGAGGGAGGATGGAGGGAGGGAGGATGGAGGGAGGATGGAGGAGGGAGGGAGGGAGGATGGAGGATGGAGGGAGGATGGAGGGAGGGAGGATGGAGGATGGAGGAGGGCAGGAGGGAGGATGGAGGATGGAGGAGGGAGGGAGGATGGAGGGAGGGAGGATGGAGGGAGGATGGAGGAGGGAGGGAGGGAGGATGGAGGATGGAGGGAGGATGGAGGAGGGAGGAGGAGGGAGGGTGGAGGATGGAGGAGGGATGGAGGATGGAGGAGGGAGGGAGGATGGAGGATGGAGGGAGGAGGAGGATGGAGGAGGAGGATGGAGGAGGAGGATGGAGGAGGGAGGATGGAGGATGGAGGATGGAGGAGGGAGAGAGGGAGGATGGAGGAGAGGTGAAGCAGCTGCTCTGAGCGACCGTCAGTCAGAACATGGTGAGAGTCAGCTCCACCCACCGCGGTGGTGCTGCAGCAGCTCCTTCCCCCCCCGGTAGCGCTGCTTGGCCAGCTCCATGCGGGCCGGGGGGGTCTCTGGGCTGAACACCTGGGAGAAGTCGAAGTCCCCCCGGCCGTCCCACCAGCCCCGGGCCTGAGCCTGGAGCCTCAGCTCAGGGTGCTCCGCAGAAATCTCCCTGCTGATGGTCAGCTGGTTGGAGATGTTCTTCACCCCCTCTGGAACCACAACCAACAACTGACTGACTGACTGACGGACTGACTGACTGACTGACTGTCCGTCAGTCAGTCATTCAGTAAGTCAGTCATTCAGTCAGTCACTCACTCAGTCAGGCAGTCACTCAGTCCGTCAGTCAGTCAGTCAGTCAGTCAGTCACTTAGTCACTCACTCACTCAGTCCATCAGTCACTCAGTCCGTCAGTCAGTCATTCAGTCAGTCAGTCAGTCAGTCAGTCACTCAGTCCGTCAGTCAGTCAGTCACTCACTCACTCACTCAGTCAGGCAGTCACTCAGTCCGTCAGTCAGTCAGTCAGTCACTCAGTCAGGCAGTCACTTAGTCCGTCAGTCACTCAGTCAGTCACTCAGTCCGTCAGTCAGTCATTCAGTCACTCACTCACTCAGTCCGTCAGTCACTCAGTCCGTCAGTCAGTCAGTCAGTCAGTCAGTCAGTCAGTCAGTCAGTCAGTCAGTCAGTCTCCCGGGTTGCACACGACTCAGAAGTCCACTTTTAGAAACCACAAACCAAACTCAGTGAACTGCGACCATTCAAAAAGGAACATTTGACACTTCAGTCAGTGAGAAAAGCACCTGGACCACCCAGCAGGGGGCGCAGTGGTTCAGCGGGTGGCTCTACCTGGTGCCTGCTTGTTTCTCTGATACTCTGGATGAAAGCGGATTTATCGTCATTGTAACAACATTTACCCGTCACAATGTAATTCACTGTTCAAAAAGTCAATACGTTGCAGTGAATCTTTAACTTTGTCACACTGAACGGCGCCGAACGCCTCGTTTCACCTTCACCTGGAAATACAGAGAAGCCCATGTGCTCAGCTCTGCCCCCGGTGGTGAGGCAGAGGGACAGACACTCTCCAGACTAAATGTCCGATTGACGTACAGTCAAAGTCTTCAGGAAGCTGAATCGTCCAACGCGTCCACATCGGGACCATGACGAGACGCCTGAGACAATGTCCCCCGGAGAGGCGGGAGGAAGTGCAGGTGTGTTGGACGTACCGGAGACCCTCTGGGCCACCCAGAGCCTCCCGGCCGTCTCCAGGACCCAGGCCTCGCGGCGGTCCACCAGCAGGAAGGTGTTGTGGTAGCTGAAGGGCTCGGGGTCCTCCCGGCACTGCCCCCCCTGGCCCTGCTGCTCCAGCAGCTCCGTGATCACCGTCAGTGCCGCCCAGGCACTGTCTCCACGCTCCAGCCCCAACCTGACGGAGCAAACACAGGCCGGGTCAGGGTGGAGGAGGACGGGTGGAGGATCGACCCCCCCACCACCTCCAGTCCACACGGTCCCCCTTCTACTGGAGCCTCCTGTCACTGGGGTATGAGACCAGATTGTTGTTTTTAGAATACAATATAGACAAGTGGACTGGTGGACTGGACTAGTGGACTGGTGGACTAGTGGACAGGTGGATTGGTGGACAGGTGGACTGGTGGACTAGTGGACAGGTGGATTGGTGGACTGGTGGACTAGTGGACTGGTGGACTGGTGGACTAGTGGACAGGTGGATTGGAGGACTAGTGGACAGGACTAGTGGACAGGTGGACTAGTGGACAGGTGGATTGGTGGACTAGTGGACTAGTGGACTGGTGGACTGGTGGACAGGTGGATTGGAGGACTAGTGGACAGGACTAGTGGACAGGTGGACTAGTGGACAGGTGGATTGGTGGACTAGTGGACAGGACTAGTGGACAGGTGGATTGGTGGACTAGTGGACTGGTGGACTAGTGGACAGGTGGACTAGTGGACAGGACTAGTGGACAGGTAGACAGGTGGACTAATGGACTGGTGGACTAGTGGACAGGACTAGTGGACAGGTGGATTGGTGGACTAATGGACTGGTGGACTAGTGGACAGGTGGACTAGTGGACAGGACTAGTGGACAGGTAGACAGGTGGACTAATGGACTGGTGGACTAGTGGACAGGACTAGTGGACAGGTAGACAGGTGGACTAGTGGACAGGACTAGTGGACAGGTAGACAGGTGGACTAATGGACTGGTGGACTAGTGGACAGGACTAGTGGACAGGTGGACAGACGGACCTCTGGCACATTAAGATTCCTAAACAGAAGTTTTCTGCACTCAGTTGGTGATTCTTCAGTAAATCATGTGATTTATTGACTTTATTGATTATCATTTAATCAATACAGCTGATTGATGAACACACACACACACACACACACACACACACACACACACACACACACACACACACACACACACACACTCCCTCACCGGACCAGATCCATGCCCAGCAGGGCGTCCCCCTGGACCACCGGCTCCCGGGTCCACACCGCCTCGTTCCCGATGCAGACCCCCCGCTCGTTGGCCCCCATCTCCGCCCCCCACATCCAGGACGGCTTGCTGAGCACCACGGCCAGGGTCTGCTCCACCTGGGGGGTCCGCACGAAGGTGCACTGGAGGAGGAGGGGGGGGGGGGGGGGAGTCAGATTAACCCGCCAGTCACCATGGCAACATCTCAGGCTCAGGGGGGGGTATCCTGGTGGTTATTACCCCCAGCATGGAGCCTGCAGGGTGGGGGTGGAGGGTGGAGGTGGGGGGGTAGGGTGGGGTCGTTACCTCCAGCATGGCGCCTGCAGGGTGGGCCCCTGCGGGGACGTGCACCACCTCCTGCACCTCGTCCCGGGGACGGTCCGAGTTCTTCCCGAAGAGGACGTGGTCGTCTCGAGAGCCGGGGGGCAGAGACACGAAGCAGTCACATGACACGGGGGCGTCCACCATCCTGTGGACAACAGTGGACGACACACCGGTCACCGTCTCGCCTGCCAGAGCTGCCGTTCGTCCACGTGGGACGTCCCTCAGTCGTCCTGGTCTGAGTCTCCTCGGGCGTCACACCACCGGGACCGACCGATGCCTTGCCCAAGGACACTTTTGGCACCTTCAATGACGCGTCCAATAAACGGGACCGACTCGTCCTGCACGTCCACAAACTTTCTCCACTGCCTACAGGACGGACATGAAGAATTGTCCTCTGGCGATATTTCACTATTTCTGTTTCCTCTTCTATTCTAAACAAGACATCTGAAGTTCGTGTTTTCTAACTGAAGGACCACGTCGTCCAATGAGGGACGTTTGTGGACGGACTCTGGGTTTGACTTAAAAAGTGAAACAAGTATTTAAGATGGTGTCGTCATTTATTTCCACTGAAGAGACGATCACATTGTTGTGTTTCAGTAAAACGTAGATTATTTTCAGCCTCAACAGTTGAATTCAATCCAAGTAATCTGGAATACAAATACTTCTGAGACCCTGTCCTGTCAGACTGTCCCTTCCTGTCCTGTCAGACTGTCCCGTCCCTTCTGGTCCTGTCCCGTCCCGCCCTGTCCTATACTGTCCTGTCCCGTCCCTTCCTGTCCTGTCAGACTGTCCCGTCCCGTCAACCCCTGTCCTGTCAGATTGTCCTATCCCGTCCCGTCCCTTCCTGTCCTGTCAGACTGTCCCGTCCCTTCTGGTCCTGTCCCGTCCCGCCCTGTCCTATACTGTCCTGTCCCGTCCCTTCCTGTCCTGTCAGACTGTCCCGTCCCGTCAACCCCTGTCCTGTCAGATTGTCCTATCCCGTCCCGTCCCTTCCTGTCCTGTCAGACTGTCCCGTCCCTTCTGGTCCTGTCCCGTCCTGTCCTATACTGTCCTGTCCTGTCAGATTGTCCTGTCCTGTCCCGTCCCGTCCCGTCCCTTCCTGTCCTGTCAGACTGTCCCTTCCTGTCCTGTCCTGTCAGACTGTCCCTTCCTGTCCTGTCCTGTGAGACTGTCCCGTCCCTTCCTGTCCTGTCAGACTGTCCCTTCCGGTCCGGTCCTGTCCAGTCCCTTCCTGTCCTGTCAGACTGTCCCGTCCCGTCAGATTGTCCTATCCCGTCCCGTCCCTTCCTGTCCTGTCAGACTGTCCCGTCCCACCCTGTCCTGTCCCGTCCCGTCCCTTCCTGTCCTGTCAGACTGTCCCTTCCGGTCAGACTGTCCCTTCCTGTCCTGTCCTGTCAGACTGTCCCTTCCGGTCCGGTCCTGTCCTGTCCAGTCCCTTCCTGTCCTGTCAGACTGTCCCGTCCCGTCAACCCCTGTCCTGTCAGATTGTCCTATCCCGTCCCGTACCTTCCTGTCCTGTCAGACTGTCCCGTCCCGCCCTGTCAGATTGTCCTGTCCTGTCCCGTCCCTTCCTGTCCTGTCAGACTGTCCCTTCCGGTCAGACTGTCCCTTCCTGCCCTGTCCTGTCAGACTGTCCCATCCCTTCTTGTCCCGTCCCGTCCCTTCCTGTCCTGTCAGACTGTCCCGTCCCGTCAACCCCTGTCCTGTCAGATTGTCCTATCCCGTCCCGTCCCTTCCTGTCCTGTCAGACTGTCCCGTCCCTTCTGGTCCTGTCCCGTCCTGTCCTATACTGTCAGATTGTCCTGTCCTGTCCCGTCCCGTCCCTTCCTGTCCTGTCAGACTGTCCCTTCCTGTCCTGTCCTGTCAGACTGTCCCTTCCTGTCCTGTCCTGTGAGACTGTCCCGTCCCTTCCTGTCCTGTCAGACTGTCCCTTCCGGTCCGGTCCTGTCCTGTCCAGTCCCTTCCTGTCCTGTCAGACTGTCCCGTCCCGTCAGATTGTCCTATCCCGTCCCGTCCCTTCCTGTCCTGTCAGACTGTCCCGTCCCACCCTGTCCTGTCCCGTCCCGTCCCTTCCTGTCCTGTCAGACTGTCCCTTCCGGTCAGACTGTCCCTTCCTGTCCTGTCCTGTCAGACTGTCCCTTCCGGTCCGGTCCTGTCCTGTCCAGTCCCTTCCTGTCCTGTCAGACTGTCCCGTCCCGTCAACCCCTGTCCTGTCAGATTGTCCTATCCCGTCCCGTACCTTCCTGTCCTGTCAGACTGTCCCGTCCCGCCCTGTCAGATTGTCCTGTCCTGTCCCGTCCCTTCCTGTCCTGTCAGACTGTCCCTTCCGGTCAGACTGTCCCTTCCTGCCCTGTCCTGTCAGACTGTCCCATCCCTTCTTGTCCCGTCCCGTCCCTTCCTGTCCTGTCAGACTGTCCCGTCCCGTCAGATTGTCCTATCCCGTCCCGTCCCTTCCTGTCCTGTCAGACTGTCCCTTCCGGTCAGACTGTCCCTTCCTGTCCTGTCCTGTCAGACTGTCCCGTCCCTTCTTGTCCCGTCCCGTCCCTTCCTGTCCTGTCAGACTGTCCCTTCCGGTCCGGTCCTGTCCTGTCCAGTCCCTTCCTGTCCTGTCAGACTGTCCCGTCCCGTCGCTGTCCCTTCCCTTCCTGTCCCCGTCCCCCAGCTCGGGATTAGCAGCAGTCCTGTCCTCCGCTTTATTCACTGTAATCTTCACAAATCCTTCCGCCACGTTGCTTCACCACCGCGGAGCCTCACGCGCTCCGCTGCCGCGAACCGGATGTTACCGGCTGCGGGGGAAAGTGCGAAGACGGTCCCGAGAGAGAGAGAGAGAGAGAGAGAGAGAGAGAGAGAGAGAGAGAGAGAGAGCGAGAGCGAGCGAGAGAGAGAGAGGAAGAGCAGCAGGAGGCCCACGCGGACACTCCGCTGCTGCTTCCGGAGCGCAGACGCGCCTCCTCGGCTCTCTCCGCCGCTCCGCTCCTGGCCTGGGGGGTCTGGGGGTGTCTGGGAGGGTCTGGGGGGTCTGGGAGGGTCTGTGGTGCAGCGGAAAGTGTTTACCTGGTGTCTGAGTCTGAGAGCTGGACGGCCCGGCCGAGAGACGTCGACCGGCTGTGCAGGGAGAGAGAGGGAGAGGGAGGGAGGGAGACACACACACACACACGGGGAGGGAGACGGGGCCAGGTCACGTGATGCAGCTCTCCAAAGGTCTGTACTTAAAGGTCTCGTCTGGTCTGGCCACAAACAAGTCACCGTCTCATGTCGGTCCGTCCTCCTGCAGCTCCAGGCTGTTTATCACCGACCACAAGACATGATGCTTTTAATTACAACCATGAGAATCTGCAAGTCCCTGCAGTCCCTCACAGCAACAAGCCTCTTAGCCTGCAGTCCCTCACAGCTCCACGTCCTGCAGTCCCTCACAGCTCCACGTCCTGCAGTCCCTCACAGCTCCACGTCCTCCAGTCCCCCACAGCTCCACGTCCTGCAGTCCCTCACAGTTCCACGTCCTCCAGTCCCCCACAGCTCCACGTCCTGCAGTCCCTCACAGTGGCAACAATCCTGCAGTCCCTCACAGCTCCACGTTCCGCAGTCCCTCACAGCTCCACGTCCTCCAGTCCCTCACAGCAACAAGCCTCTTAGCCTGCAGTCCCTCACAGTTCCACGTCCTGCAGTCCCTCACAGCTCCACGTCCTCCAGTCCCTCACAGCAACAAGCCTCTTAGCCTGCAGTCCCTCACAGTTCCACGTCCTGCAGTCCCTCACAGCTCCACGTCCTCCAGTCCCTCACAGTTCCATGTCCTCCAGTCCCTCACAGTGGCAACAATCCTGCAGTCCCTCACAGCTCCACGTCCTGTAGTCCCTCCAGTCCCTCACAGTTCCATGTCCTCCAGTCCCTCACAGCTCCACGTCCTACAGTCCCTCACAGCTACACGTCCTGCAGTCCCTCACAGCTCCACGTCCCTCACAGTCCCTCACAGTTCCATGTCCTCCAGTCCCTCACAGTCCCTCCAGTCCCTCACAGTTCCACATCAGGCCAACAATTCAGCAAATATTCACCTGTTTCATTTTGACTGTGAAAATCTCTAAAAGAGTCGTCAGACCTGCTTCACTGGAAACTGATTCCTGCAGGTGAAGGAGATGTGACGTCATGGGGGGGTTGGGTTGGGGGGGGGCTTCCTAAACTGCACCCTGCTCATAATTACACAGCTTCATGGGAATTCTGCAAGTTCCCAAAATCCACTGTTACCACCAACAGGACCACGATAAAGTCAGAGTTTAGCTTTATTTTTATTTCTCTGTATATAAATAAAGATTTTCACCCTGGTGAGATCAGCTGCACACACACCTCCGCCTTCCTTCACTCAGGTCACCCACTTAAAGGGCCACGACACCAATTTACTCACAGATGTTTCTCACACACCGTTAACATCTGTGTTCTAACACAAAGTGCAAAGTTGCTAGAAGTGTAATGTAAATGTAAGAAAAACAAGTGAAGACGATGAAGGTGACAGTGGACTGACAGTTACAGATCTATAATAATAGAACATTTCTACCGCACCATTTTGAAGAAACTCATTTATTCTGAGGTTTGTTAGAAGCCCAACATCAACCAAACATTCTACCTTATTTATACTGAATATAAATCCTTAATCATATTATTTTACTTGAATCTGTAAAATAAAAATATCTGGTTGTTTTTTTCCTAAAGATTTACAATGTTTGACAGCTGCTGTTTTTTAATTTTAATTCTGAAATGGAGAAACATGTCGAAGTGACTCAACACACCACCTTGTGGTCCACACTAGAATTACACTATTGACATGTTATTATTATTATTATTAATAATAATAATAATAATTGTAAACACAGGACAAAGACTGTCATTCTGAATAAAAACCAGAGTGAATAGAATCAGTGTTGAAACGTTAAATCCTGCTGAAAGTATGGATGGATCAGTGTTTTGCAGCGTTACTTTCGTTTCCCTGCAGTGTGACAGCAGCTCGTCCAGCTCTGGATCACAAACTCTCTAATCAGTGTAATTAAAGTTGGGCCAGATCCTGTGTCAGTAGTTTATGGAGCGGCCGACTCCCACCACTGCAACGCTGCTGTTACTGACACTCCCTGTCTCCGTCTGGGGAGCCTGGCTCAGCAGCCTCCACCTGCCCAGCGGCCTCCACCTGCCTAGTGGCCTCCACCTGCCCAGTGGCCTCCACCTGCCCAGCGGCCGCCTCAGGCCACCTGCAGCTCCTTAAATCACCTGAAACTCCTTAAATCACCAGAAACTTCTTAAATCACCTGCAGCTCCTGAAATCACCTGAAACTTCCGAAATCACCTGAAACTCCTTAAATCACCTGAAACTCCTTAAATCACCTGCAGCTCGTTAAATCACCTGAAACTCCTTAAATCACCTGAAACTCCTTAAATCACCTGAAACTCCTTAAATCACCTGCAGCTCCTGAAATCACCTGAAACTCTTGAAATCACCTGCAGCTCGTTAAATCACCTGAAACTCCTTAAATCACCTGAAACTCCTTAAATCACCTGAAACTCCTTAAATCACCTGAAACTCCTTAAATCACCAGAAACTTCTTAAATCACCTGCAGCGCCTGAAATCACCTGAAACTTCCGAAATCACCTGAAACTCCTTAAATCACCTGAAACTCCTTAAATCACCTGCAGCTCCTGAAATCACCTGAAACTCTTGAAATCACCTGAAACTCCTTAAATCACCTGAAACTCCTTAAATCACCTGCAGCTCCTGAAATCACCTGAAACTCTTGAAATCACCTGAAACTCCTGAAATCACCTGAAACTCCTGAAATCACCTGAAACTCCTTAAATCACCTGCAGCTCCTGAAATCACCTGAAACTCCTTAAATCACCTGAAACTCCTTAAATCACCTGCAGCTCCTGAAATCACCTGAAACTCCTGAAATCACCTGAAACTCCTGAAATCACCTGCAGCTCCTGAAATCACCTGAAACTTCTTAAATCACCTGAAACTCCTTAAATCACCTGAAACTCCTGAAATCACCTGAAACTCCTGAAATCACCTGAAACTCCTTAAATCACCTCCGGCACCATCAGGAAATAAGAAAACGTGTAGTTTTTCACTTTATTTCCTCCCTGAACCAAAAGAAGCACATTTTAGTGACGGAGAGACGAATCGTTCAGCAAGAAGACAGATTTGAGGATTTGATGTATTATTAAGTCATCAGACGCATTGAGACGTCACCAGTGTGTGTGTGTGTGTGTGTGTGTGTCAGTGTGTGTCAGCAGGACTGGCTCCTAACCAGTGGGAGAGACACTCGGGTGCATGTTTTACTGTGTCATAATGGGAAGTGGGAAGTGGGAAGTGGGAAAGATTTCCCCCTGCAAGTTGTAAAAAGATGGTCAGACTGCTTGACGTCACTGCTCAACACACACCCAGTGTGTGTGTTTCATGTCGTCACTGGGAGCCGGGACGTTTCACAGAATTTTCTCTTCCACCTGTTTTGCTGAGATCAACTGAGATCAACAGCCTGAACCAGAACCAGAACCAGAACCAGGACCAGGACCGCCGTGTTGGACCAGGTTCACCAATCGAGGAGAATTACAGTGAATCAACCTGAATCAAGAAAGAAGGCGGCCTGATTGGTCACAACGTCAAACAACACACACGTTGATTTGAAGTGAAAACACAAACAACACAATTGACCCAACCTACATTTTCATGTGGAGCAGGAAGCAGGAAGAACGTATTTACCCCTGGTTTCCTCATTTTGGGATTATACCCTAAAAATACAAGATACACAAAATGGGGACAGTTGTTTATTAATATGGGTTTGTTGCAAGCAAAGAGACTAATTGCACTGAAGTGGAAAGAGACAAGGGAACCGACTATTGGACGTTGGATAAAGCAAATGTTGGCGGCTTTACCACTGGAACGAATCACATATATAGTGAAAGGGAAAGAGGACGTCTTTGAGACGGTCTGGACACCATTTGTGAACTTTGTGGAGGGATGTACAATATCTGGGGGTGAAGAAGAGTATCGTGGACAATAATACTTGTCTGGGGGAATTGACAAATGACAGCCTCTCACTGAGTGGTTATTTGATTTGATTATTATTTATTTGTTTTCCTTTTTCTGTTTTTTGTATCTGAGAGGGCGTATGTGTTCATACAGAGTTGTCATTGTTTCTGTGTTCATACTCTGTTAAAATGTAAAAAGAAATAAAAACTGTTGGAAAAAAAAGAACGTATTTACTCCACCCCTCAGGTCCCTGTCAACGCCTCCAGGACAAGAGGTCCTTGAAAGTAAAGTCAGCGCCATCAGTGGCCCAGATGTTAAAATGAAGCTGCAGCCGTTCAGCTTCAACACAGAGCGACGCCTCAATCAGTCACCCTGAACACGCTTTGTCAACAGCGGATCCCTAAACATGGAATCGTCTCTAGATTCCCCACCGACTGTGGAAAAGTATATTTTACTTGTTGTTTCTGTGGTATATTTTCTGGACCTGCTGGACCCCCCCACCCCACCCCACCCACTCCCACCCCCCGTCCTGGCCTTCGCCACCTGTTTGCACCAGAGTGGCGTTTCAGCAGCTGTTTGCTTCGACCTCGGTACACGCCTCACACGCCTCACACGGAGCACCAGGATGAGAGTTTGACTCTCCGTCTGGACTTAATGTCAGTAATCACTGCAGGAGATGAGATTATAGATGCTTTTGACTTGTTGTAGTTGTTTTTCTATTGATGGATGCGACTGAATCTGTGCTTCGTGTTAAATCACATCCATGTGTCCGACAGAGTCTGACGAGCTTCAGTCTGAACTGTACTCAAAGTAACTCAAGTGGAAATTATGAGCTTTCTTTGTACACAAATAATATAGATAGTCTCCTCTTTTGAAGAGGTGTTGAGCTTTCCTGTATTAATCCCCTTGGCAGTGTTCAGGGGGAACCAGGGGTCTTTGCTCAGGGACTCCCGGTGCATGTTGATTGGATTCACCACACAGGAAGGCCCTGGGCAGGATTTGAACCAACAACATTCTCGCTGTGAAGCAAGAGCACGAACTGGGTCTTTCTCTGGGGCACTCAGGGTGTTCCTCAAGGTTTTCCTCTGGAACCTACTGGGTTTTCCTCAAGGTTTTCCTCTGGAACCTACTGGGTTTTCTTCAAGGTTTTCCTCTGGAACGTACTGGGTGTTCCTCAAGGTTTTCCTCTGGAGCCTACTGGGTTTTCTTCTGGAACCTACTGGGTTTTCCTCAAGGTTTTCCTCTGGAGCCTACTGGGTTTTCTTCTGGAACCTACTGGGTGTTCCTCTGGGTGTTCTTCAAGATCTTCCTCAGGGGTTTTTCCAGGAACCTATTGGGTGTTCCACAGGGACCCTCAGGGTGTACCTCAAGGTGTACTTCACGGTGTTCTTCAAGGTGTTCCACTGGGTTTTTTTTACAGGCTGTTTCTCAGGAACTCACAAGGGGAACCTGTAGATCCCAACCGGGAGCGTCTCCACAGCCCACAGGTCCAGATATTTACCTTCAAATACAGACGACTAAAAAAACGTGGTCAGACAAAAGTTTCAGCCGTGAACCAGCCGAGGATCCGTTGAAGTTCCTGAAGAGAGAAAAGTTGAACGTGCTCCTGACGAAGGTCTGAATCCACTTTCTTTACCGGCCAAGTTGTTTTCCGCTGCAGCTTCAGAAGCCAAGTCGTCTCCTTCACCTCTGGCAGTTGAAACTGGTAACGCAACCTTTGGTTCCCAGTAATTAACCGAAGACCTCGTGTAACGTCAACCGACGTTAAAGGAGAGACGTGATTGCTTAACGTCAACCCGCCCGACTGCACACACGCCATTCTTCCTCGCTCACTTCCTGTCTGCTGGGCCCGAGCTCATCCAGCTGCATACCACTGGATCCTTCTCAACACTGACTCACGTTGGAGCGCCGCGGCGTGCCGATGTCATCACTTTGATTGAAGCAGGTTGAGGTGAGCCAGACATAGAACGGGAGTGGCCTTACGTTTGTCACCGCCACTACCATGCGTTGCCGCTGCCATTCGCCGCCGCCGCCATTCGCCTTCTTCGCCGCTGCCGCCATTCGCCTCCACATCACACCTGGACCTTGCGCTCGGTGGAGCGGGTGTTGAGTGGTGGTGTTGAAGCCGCGCGGTGGTGAGAGCTGTCCCCTCACGGCTCGCCAGCATTCGCTGACGGCGACGGCGAGAATTCTTGAGAAACCTCCAGCGGAGACAACCTGTTAGCTGAACGTCAGCCGGCTGCTTCGCCTCCCGTCTCCGGCCTTTCATCTCCTCCAGCTGCTGACAGGCAGCGCACATCCTGTCTGGGGGGGGGGGGCACACACACACACACACACACACACAACAAGTAGCGGCCGTCATTGTGAAAAACCAACCTTGTAAACACGGCTAACAGCTGCACGCTGAAAGTGTTTATGAAACAAACTCGATCTCTTGTTGTGACGTCTGGGTCTTCGCCGCTCGTCTTGTAAAACTTCTCACAGTTTGACGTTGAAGCCGTCACCTCGTCGCCGCCGGGGCTTCGCGGCAGCGCAGTGGGTCGCACCGCTCACCTCACGCCAGGAAGTCCTCCGTCTGAATCCTGAAGCCTCGGGTTGCTGGTTCTACTGCCGGACGCCGTGGTTTCCTGTCACGTTGCCCCAGAAGGCAACCTGCCGTCACTCGTACGCTCCAGCCCAGTGAATCCACTGGGTTGTATGTTTATTGTACTTTATTCTACACTTTGCCCCCCAATCATAGTTTATTTTCCTTGTATTCCATCTTACTGTATATTTTGCTCCTCTTAGAACTTATTATACTTTATTATAGTTTGTGATTTTTATCTTATTTTTAGTCCTATTTTATTTTATTTACTTATTATTACTCTTTACTGTAAATATTTTTGGTCCTTAGAGTTCTTGATAGTCATTGTATGTAATATTCCTCTATTCTTTGCACATTTCTTGTCTTTCCTACTCCTGAGTCCTTAAAGCAGAAGGTAACAAGTACATTTCTCCATTGTGATCAATAAATCTCATCTTATCTTATCTTATCTTATCTTATCCAACCACACGCTCTATTTAACATTCCTCTGCTTTCATCCATTCATTTATCTCTGTACGTTAGTGACCAGGAGTGCAGCTGAGTGTCCTGCAGGTGACCACAGGTCACTTCCTGTCTCCAGTCCATCGTCGGGCCAACCGACCGTCGTCACCTGCTGACCGTACGCTACTGACCGTACGCTGCTGACCGTACACTGCTGACCGTACGCTACTGACCGTACGCTACTGACCGTACGCTGCTGACCGTACACTGCTGACCGTACGCTACTGACCGTACGCTGCTGACCGTACGCTGCTGACCGTACGCTACTGACCGTACGCTGCTGTTGGTGCAGGTTCACGACGCGTGGAGCCCCGAGGCCACGGTCATACCTCACATCGCCACGGCGGCGCCCTGCAGCTCCACCCCCCCCAGGGAGGGTTTTCACAATGGATGGAGGGACGCCGGGCGTGTGTGAGGAAATACAACGCTCTGGCAATTGGCCTCCCTTTTTCCCGGGTGCAGCGACATCACCGCCGCAGGGGGTCAAGGGTCATTGCCC
Source organism: Blennius ocellaris (assembly GCF_963422515.1). NCBI lineage: Eukaryota > Metazoa > Chordata > Actinopteri > Blenniiformes > Blenniidae > Blennius > Blennius ocellaris. Next base: position 2,597,849 of record NC_137652.1, on the reverse strand, counting down.
AGGCAGTGACCTGTCGGCGGCAGGGAATGGAACCTGCAACCTTCGCAACGCCAAGTCCACTTCCCTCACCTGGAGGCACAAACACAAACACAAACATTTATTTCATTTGAAATATTCCATGTTTACACACCTCCTCGCTAATTACACCGGTCTGACTCACCTGGCTGGACACACACACACACACACACACACACACACACACACACACACACACACACACACACACACACACGCGCACACACGCGCACACACGTAACTGCTTAAAGTAAGAGTAACTCATTAAGTTTTATTTCTAGTAACTGTGAAAAATGTAAACTCCTTACTGAACTCCTTCAGTGATCTGCACATTATTAAATCATTAAAACATTAAAATATTATTAAATCGTTAAAACATTATTAAATCACTATTAAAACATTATAAAAACATTGTTAAATCATTAAAACATTATTGAAACATTATAAAAACAGGGAGGGAAAACAAAAGTTACCCAACAGTTACTTTGTGAGTAATAAGTAACTTTTTTTTATAGCTGGTAAAATATGCAGAAGTCAAACACTGATGATTCTGAACGTGAGTCACGTGGAGGGAAACTGTTCAGTGGAACATAGAAGTTACTTTTCCATGCAACTGGCTACTTTTTACACAAACTATTCAAGAAGTAACTAATCAGTAATGGATTTATTTGTACATACTGAGAGAGACAATAGTTACACAAAAGTATCTTTTTGACAATCGTGCCTTTTGAAATAGTCACGAATTGATACTTTTCACAGACGACCAGTGACATTTTTCTTTCCGGAGAGGATTGCAGTGTTGTTGAAGTTACTAAAAGTTAGTACTTGATTACATTTACTAGTTACACACACTCGGCAAACACGCCGCAGCAGTGATAACCACCAACACTAATACAGAAGTATTCTTCTGGGAACCTGCGCCAAAGTAACGATAGTTTCTTTTGATTTGTTCGTAAAGTCAATTACTTTTTAAAATAGGATCTTTTAAATAGTAACTACAAGTAACTACACACACACACACACACACACACACACGCTGGCCGGCCGGAGGAAGATGAGGGGTGTCGGAGACGGAAACAGCTGTGAGGAGCCAGAGGACATTAATCTGAGGGGAGACAGGATGGCAGCACCGGCCGTCTAATAACGCTGGTATTACTGCTGGAAACGTGTGTGTGTGTGTGGGGGTGTGTGTGTGTGGGTGTGTGTGTGTGTGTGTGTGAGGATCACCAGGTAAGTGTGAAGATGACGACCGTCTGCCATCTGCTTCCAAACATTCATGAGGAAATAATTCATGTATTTCTAATCTAATTCAAAATATATTTTCAATTCAGTTTGATGGACTCAGCTTTTGTGGGTTTGTGGAAAATGTGTGATTCCCTGAGCTTCACCTGACGGAAAAGGCAATTTGAAGTTTTACGAGTTGACGCGCAGCGAGCGGCGGCGGCAGTGGGGGGGGGGGGGGGGGGGGGGGGTGTAGGTAGAGGGGGGGGGGAGTTGTGTGCTTGGAAATTAGATAAAATAAAGTGATCCAAATTTTCTCGGAGCAATTAAAGTTCCGGTTGAAAGGCGGAGGTGGAGGATGGGAGGGGAAGCCGGGCGGCTTCAGTCGCTCAGACAGCGGCGGCGGCGCCACCGCTGTTTAACAATCAAAGATGGGGGGCGGGGGCTCGCGAGGAAGTCTCTCCTCGAAAAGTACAGGTGTTCGCTACAATCAAAGCTCAGCTTGCAGAAATGACTGGGTTTGAAGTTGAAAGAGGAGGCGTGGGGGGGTGGAGGGGGGAGGGAGGGGAGGGGGGGGGTGGGGTGGGGGGGGGGGGGGGGGTGAGAGGGCCTCCATGAGAAAGAGTCAGTGAGTCAGAAGAAGAGTGTGGGCCGGTCTCTCCTCCCGGGATTGTGAATAATTAACCGGGATCAGGCGCTGGCTGCTGGCTGCTTACTGTTTACTGAGGAGGGGAAGTGGAGCTGATCCTGCAGCTCAGCAGCTCCCAGCAGCCTGCTGCAGCCACGTTCCCGTGGGACTGGAAATCCAGGCCCTCCAGGGCCTGGAACTCCAGGCCCTGCAGGGTCGGGGACTCCAGGCCCTGCAGGCCCTCCTGGGCCTGCAGGGCCTGGAGGGTCGGGGGGGGGGGGGGTTACTGTGTGCAGCGTCAACTACTTTGACCTTTTCGGAGATCAACAGCTCCAGAAACTAGTTCCTGGCTAATTGCAGTAATTAAAAGTACAATAGGTAGTAACGAGCTGCGATGGAGTTCAGGGTGTGGAGGAATGTTACTGCGGCGCAGCCCGTCGCTGCTTCACCCGCTAAGACCCAGAGGCCACGATGGGTAGAGGCCTCGGCTGCTTCCACACGCTTCAGGTGGAAACATGGCGCACACACACACACACACTGGATAGTAGAGGAGGAAGATGCTCTATAATCTGGATGGGCGAGAGAGCGAGAGAGAGAGAGAGAGAGCAGCTCTACAATAGAAACACACAAACTAAACTTCAGTTCACTTCATAACAGTAATTAGTTTCTTGCCAGAAGTAGAGTTGCAGTTATTCTTGATAATTACTCTGAAAATTACTTTCACTGAGAATCGGCTCATTATTTGATCTGATTCCTGAGACTTGATCCTCGACCTGGTTCAGATAATCCACACATGGAAGAGGCTTTCTTAACGTTCTCTGGAGCAGAAACCAGGCAAATTTAAAATACGACGCGTGAGACCTCAAACACACACACACACACACACACACACTGGTGCTGGAGACAAGGTGAATTGCATATTTCTAACAATGGGTTTGTGATGTTTATGAAACTGTTGTACAGGTTCTCTCCTGCAGCTCCGCCTAATTTAACGCAGCAGAAACGACGCAGAACAAAACGCTGCGCCTTCGTTAATCACCGACGCCAGAAAACGCCTCTGACTTGAATGTGGACCTTCAAGAAAAATAGAATTCAAACATGAGATTAGACATGTTATGTTATGTTATGTTATGTTATGTTATGTCAGGTCACGAGACGTGACGTGACGAGACGTGACGTGACGAGAAGAGACGTGACGAGACGTGAAGAGACGTGACGTAACTTGAAGAGACGTGACAAGACGGGACGGGACGTGAAGAGACGTGACGTGAAGAGACGAGACGTGAAGAGACGTGACGTAACTTGAAGAGACGTGACAAGACGGGACGGGACGTGAAGAGACGAGACGTGACAAGACGTGAAGAGACGTGACGAGACGTGACGAGACGGAACGGGACGTGAAGAGACGTGACGTGAAGAGACGTGACATGACGAGACGAGATGAGACGTGTAGAGACGTGACGTGACGAGAAGAGACGTGACGAGACGTGAAGAGACGTGACGTAACTTGAAGAGACGTGACAAGACGGAACGGGACATGAAGAGACGAGACGTGACAAGACGTGAAGAGACGTGACGAGACGTGACGAGACAGAACGGGACGTGAAGAGACGTGACGTGAAGAGACGTGACATGACGAGACGAGATGAGACGTGTAGAGACGTGACGTGACGAGAAGAGACGTGACGAGACGTGAAGAGACGTGACGTAACTTGAAGAGACGTGACAAGACGGGACGGGACGTGAAGAGACGTGACGTGAAGAGACGAGACGTGACGTAACTTGAAGAGACGTGACAAGACGGGACGGGACGTGAAGAGACGAGACGTGACAAGACGTGAAGAGACGTGACGAGATGTGACGAGACGGAACGGGACGTGAAGAGACGTGACGTGAAGAGACGTGACATGACGAGACGAGATGAGACGTGTAGAGACGTGACGTGACGTGACGAGACGAGACGAGACGTGAAGAGACGTGACGAGACGGGACGGGATGAGACGTGACGTGACGTGATGTGAAGAGACGTGACGTGACGTGACGAGACGGGACGGGATCGGGACGGGATGAGACGTGACGGGACGTGACGTGACGTGACGTGACGTGACGTGAAGAGACGTGACGTGACGAGACGAGACGTGAAGAGACGTGACGTCACATGAATCATTTTGGTAAATAAAAATGAGGTAAGACTTGATCATAAATTGATTGTTGATATTCAGTCCTCTGAGACAAGATCAGGTCAATGAGGGAACAAGAGACAAAAGAACAAAAACAATACAAGAGACCATGCTCTCGTCTCGTCTCTTCATGTCATTTGACATGATGAGACCAGACCAGACCAGACAAGATGATCAAATTAAATTAAATGAGAAAATGAAATTAGACAAAGTGGAACTAGTTATAATCAGTTATATAATAATTTATAATAATATAAACTAGTTATAATCAGAACAGTTTAGGACCAATGATCAAAACAAAACAAGACAAGATAATCATTTCAATGAAATAAGACAATGTCATGGACCAGAACGAAACCGGGTCGACGATTCCCAGATAGACGATTCCCAGATTGACGATTCCAGATAGACGATTCCCAGATAGACGATTCCAGATAGACGATTCCCAGATAGACAATTCCAGATAGACGATTCCAGATAGACGATTCCAGATAGACGATTCCCAGATAGACGATTCCAGATAGACGATTCCCAGATAGACGATTCCAGATAGACGATTCCAGATAGACGATTCCCAGATAGACGATTCCCAGATAGACGATTCCAGATAGACGATTCCAGATAGACGATTCCAGATAGACGATTCCAGATAGACGATTCCAGATAGACGATTCCCAGATAGACGATTCCCAGATAGACGATTCCAGATAGACGATTCCCAGATAGACGATTCCAGATAGACGATTCCCAGATAGACGATTCCCAGATAGACGATTCCAGATAGACGATTCCCAGATAGACGATTCCAGATAGACGATTCCCAGATAGACGACTTAGTTTAAAATCGCGTTGGGGAAGTTAAAAAAAACAAAAAAAACCAGCAAGCAATGACAATAAATAAATAAATAAATAAATAAATAAGTGAATTGTTTGTATTCACTGCGATATTACCATAGGTTCTGGTTCTGGTTATAGTTATGGTTATAGTTATAGTTATGGTTATGGTGATAGTTATGGTTATGTTATAGTTATGGTTCTAGTTATGGCTATGGCTATGGTTATAGTTATGTTATAGTTATGGTTATGGTTATAGTTCTGGTTCTAGTTATGGCTATGGTTCTAGTTATGGTTCTAGTTATGTTATAGTTATGGTTATGGCTATAGTTCTGGTTCTAGTTATAGTTCTGGTTCTAGTTATGGCTATGGTTCTAGTTATAGTTCTGGTTCTGGTTATAGTTCTGGTTATAGTTATAGTTCTGGTTCTGGTTATAGTAATGGTTCTGGTTAGTCAGTTAGCTTTGTTGAGATTCCGTCCCGTCACCCTGCTCAGTGACACGTCGTCATTAACACACTATTAAAAGTAACATGTAACCGATCACCTCTGATGACAGTAACTAGGAGGCGACTCCACGACTTGGTAACCAACAGCTGACGCTCACCAGGTGGAGGAGAGCGAAGCCGCCGCAGTCACATGATGAACCAGGTCTTATTTATCTGACTAACCCGTGAACAGAAATAAAAAGTGTCCATCAGGCTCCCGCAGGTCTAAAAACCATTAGAGGCTCTGCAGCGACTGTGTAATTAACTGTTATTAGGAGGTCTGTGTCTGATGGAGCAGCGTTGTGTTGACGAGGAAACGTGCTTGACGGTATAAAGACGCGTGTAAACACCAGTTAGGCGAGGTGTGTGGTCTGAACTCCCCTCACATCACTTCACCAGATTCTAGTGCTGCAGGACACAGTTTAAACTGGGTTTTTAAACTGGGTTTTTTTAAAACTGGTTTTTTAAACTGTTTTTTTTTTTTTAAGACTGTTTATTTTTAAACTGTTTTTCTCTGCAGGTCTTCGTTTTAAACACTTTGTCAAGTCGTTTCCAGACGGAACTCTGAAGACGAGGATGAGCTGGAAGCATCTTGTTAACAATCTGCACACTGACAGGGAGGCTTCAGTCCAGAGTGGAGAGGAAGAGGAGCAGGAGGAGGAAGAGGAAGAGGAGGAGGAGGAGCAGGAGGAGGAGGAGGAGGAGGAAGTCACCCCCCGCCGGCCTGTCTGTGCTCAGTGTTTGTCAGGTGGTTTGAAGCTCCACCAACAAGCTGCGACAGGAAAGGAATTAACTCCAAAACCAAATCATAAAAAGAGAAACGACCTCAAAGGGAAACGATGCTCAAACTATTAAACCTGGGTTCAGGTTCAGACCTAGACCGGGTTCAGGTTCAGGTTCAGACCTAGACCGGGTTCAGGTTCAGGTTCAGGTTCAGACCGGGTTCAGGTTCAGGTTCAGACCCAGACTGGGTTCAGGTTCAGGTTCAGACCCAGACCGTGGAGATTCAGTCCAGTTAGTGGAACTAACTAACTAACTAATTGTGTTACAAACTAACTGTGTTGCAAACTAACTAATTAACTAACTGACTGACTCACTGACTGACTCACTAACGAATGGTGGTACAAACTAACTGTGGTACAAACTAGCTAGCTAACTAACTAACTAACCAACTAGAGAGAGAGCGAGAGAGACAGAGAGACAGAGAGAGAGAGAGAGAGAGAGAGAGAGAAGAGTCATCAGGTGTTTTCAATGTTTCAACCTGGTTATTTATTTATTTACTTCTTTACTTTGTTTCTTTGCTTTGTGGTTGTTAGAATGTGGTTGTTTAAGAAAAGGTGTAGATTTAATGCCCTTAAGAATTTATTATTATTATTAATAATAATAAGAAGAAGAAACTTATGCTAATTTCTACTGCTTTTCAATAAACTTCAGTATTTTGTCTTTTATTTTTTATCCTCGAAATATAATAAAATGAATGAATGAATGAATGAATGAAGTCCACAGAAATAAATGGCTTCATGACAAGTCAAATGTTCACGTGTGTCTGTTTCATTAAGCTGAAGATTTATTTGGATTTAAATGTGACATGAAGGATCCGGATGACGCAACACCGGCAGATCCCATTATCCATCCATTATTCATCCGTTATTCATCCATTCACCTCCAATTCATTGATGATATTTATTTAATCCACAACACGAGAACAAATGAAAAGTCAACCAAACCTGGGATTGTCAGAATGTGATCAACTTTTAACATTCAGAAGATTCAGTGGGAACCATTGAAACTAAACCGGTTTTCAAAGCAGTGAAGTTGAAAACCTTCTGGATCCAGTCAGGTTTTGTTCAGCGGTCGTCATGGCGACGAGTTAACGGAGCCACTGGTCAGTCACGCCGTCCAGTAGTGGGTGAAGGTTCCCATAGAGGAGATTAGATGAGATTAAATGATGTTGAGTGAGATTAAATTAGACGAACCTTCTTTCACTGGAGTGTGTGAAGTTTATTTTTCTTTTAGTGTCGCCTGCTGCAGGAACAAACTGTACTAATACCTTCTGATAATACCAATAATAATAATAATAATACCAATGATGATGATGAAGTCGAGACATGTGTCAATGTCTTAAACAACATTTCACAGTACAAATACACAACATACTTTATAATCCATTACTTTCACGTTCTGAACAGCAAGTTGATTGAACGGTGTCAAATTGTATTTATATACGAGTAAACCTAGTAATACTCAGAAAAGTACCTCAAATACGACATCACTAGACGAATACTTGTAATCCCCTTGTAATTGCGTTGTTTAGAATCTACATCATTTCGATATCAAGTCATGTAATCAAGTGAGCGTTACATTTCTGTCCAGTATTACCACGTAATCACGGCCTTTGTAGTATTTCTAATCTCCCGTGTTCAACTTTTGTTTGTGTCGTTGAGAATTTATCTTGTAAAATTGAACCGAACAAGTGAAATCCCACGAGAAAATACTCATTAAAGAACCCGAAGTACTTCTGAATAACAGTAATCTCACTTCTATTGAATTGTTTCGCATTTTTCTTTATACAATTTCACGCGGTGACGTAGTACTTAAGTTAAAAAGTAAATACTTTCTTGGAAGTAAATACTCATGAATGTAGAACGACAACTCGGTGAGTGCGGCGGGGTATTTGTAATCCATTACTTTTAACGTAGAGACTGCATTGGAGTAGCCGCGTTCTTCTACCTTCCGCGCGCGGCGAAGCGGCGGCGACGCGGCGCGGTGCGGCGCGGCGCGGCGCGGCGACGCGGCAGATCTCCGGTCTGTCAGTACAGTCGGTCGCTCGGCGCGTCGGTCGGTCTGAGGGCGGAGCCTCCGCGGCCGTCGACGCTCCGGAGAGTAAAGTCTAGCCGCGGAGGGAAGCAGCGGCAGAATCCGTCCCGGTGAACGCGCCTCGAGCTTCGGTCAGACGCCATGCGGAGCTCCGGCGCGAGACTTCAGGAGCGCCTCGCCTCCCCGCTGGACGCTCACCTGGACTGAGGCACACCTGCAGCTCCAGACGCACGCCGGTAAACAAGGAACCATTAACGTTTTCACCGTTTTTACACCAGTTCTGGGACGATCCGTGACTTTTAACGGGATTTAAAACTACCAAAAAAAAAAAAAAAAAAAAAAAACGCTCCGAAAAACCTGCAGCGATTTAACGAGACCCGCAGGATCGATCGTTCATTTTTATAGTTCCGCTGTAAACTTTAAGGATTTGACTTTAAATAAAACGAAAACAGCTCAGATTGAATCAGCTCAGATTAAACTCAGCAGAAATTAATTATCATTAAAGGATCACCTTGTAATTTTGGTCCTTTTCTGCGGTTATTATGGGATTAATTCGTTTATTTGTGTGAAAACGGCGTAAAAGTTTGAAATGGTCATGTTGTTTTAATGTTCACTCTGTATACTTAGTATTATTATTATTATTATTATTATAGGAGCACGTTCAGACATTCAAACGACACTAAATTAACTGAACAAATTAATGTTTGCCTCCATTGGACCCGATGATTTATTTTCATTCTGATCAACTACGTCGATAAAATATTAAAAACAAAGAAGGAAAAGTACGGCAGGTATTTCAAATCATCAATAAGAATATTTAATTAGATGTATTTATTTGTAGTTTCCAAATGAAAATCCTGAGATGAATTCATCGAAAATATAAATCGTTTCAGCTCGTTTTTGTTTTGTTTTTCTACACAATTCATCTTTTCTTTAATTTAAATAATAATAATTCTCGTGAGCCGGAATCCTCTCCAGCTCAGAATTTATTTCAGAGATAAATTTGACTGAAAACTGTTGAAAGGATCATCGCAGCTGTTTCACTTCAGATTCATTTAAAAAGTAAATATATGAAGAAACACTTGCGTTCAAACTTCTTTCATATTTGTGTTTGACAGTTTAATGAAGATAATGAATCCAGTTTGTAAGATTTATTCCTATATTGTATAAAATGGGTTATTTTATACCTTATAAACTGATATTTGTGTGTAAAAGTATTATATTATACAATGTTAAAATGTTGAATATCATGTAAAATACCTTAGAATTAAACTTGACGTTGTTTCCAGTACCTTTAACTTCTGATTTTACCATGAATTTGTGCGTTGGAGCATTAGATTTATTATTTTCTTTGCCGATTCAAACATAAATTCAAACAAACCGGCAGATATTTTAGTAACTAATCACAGATACTCCCTTTGCTATAATTAGATGGTATTTCTGGTTATTTTTTCGGACGATTTTCTCCCACGTTGAACCTGCAGTATGTCATCATTTTAGTTATATAACCTTTTTTAAAAATCACTTCCACTGTTTAAATTAACACCGGAACCTGTTTTTCTGCACGTTTGTAACCAACGGATTGAACATTTTAACAAGAGAAAAAAAAAGCTGCTTCACGTCTGCGTCAAACACAGTTTGAGAAATGTGAATTTAAATGTGGAGAAAGGCAGATTTGTTTCCTGGAGCGGCGTCCGGGGCGCCAGGAAATCCACGGTGATTTAACAAGGAAGTCACATAAATACAGTAAAGCTGGAGAAAGAAACCAGAGATTCATTAGACGTCATTAGACGTTCGATGAAAAGCGACAGAGCTCATGTCGGAGTTACTTTTTAAACTCGGAGGAAAGGAGTTGTTTTTCCACTTGAACCTCTTTTATCTTCAGTATTTCCTTTTGTGATTAACTGCGGTTGAAGAGTCCTGAACTTGTACTTGTACTTGTACCTGTACTTGCTGGTGAACTCCTGGAAGGGCCGCCGCCGTCGCTCTGCTCTTCCTCGTTTTTTACCGAACCGTCCTGAAGACAGACGAAGACGAAGACGAAGACGAAGACAGCGTCTCACTTCGTCTGGAGTCCAACTGGACGTTTCCTGTCGTCTCCACGTCTCAGGAGGACCTCGTCCAGAGGCCTCCGTCTCTTTTTTTTTTGTCTCTCCGAGGTCAAAGGTCGCCTGACGTTCTGTCTGGAAGCAACACTTCTGGACGGAACGTCGAGGCGGCGGAGCTTCAGTGGACGTTTTCCTACTGCGGGACAAACGCCGGGACGCTGGACGCTGGACGCGACCAGCTCCAGCGGATTTCAGTCTTTTTCCATCCAATCCAAACAAATTCCTCTTTTTAGGAAGATTTCAGTCGGTTTGATTAAATTATTAAATTATTAAAGCCTCGCTCAGAAATGATGTACGAGTCACAAACTCCCAAAATCAGTTTAGTGTTTAGATTTTTTTGTTTTATAATCCTTTTCTGGCGGGTTTGATAAAGAATTATAATTCTGTTCTAATTTGTCCTAAAAGTCAAGCTAAACCTTCGTGTTCGCCCCCTGGTGGTCTGCAGCAGTACTTCCTGATATTTCACAGAAAAAACGTTTTTCCCAAATAAGATAAGAAAGAGTATTCTTTTTATAAAGTTATTAATTTGGTTGTTGGATTAATCGCCCACCTCGCCAAGCGTTGACAATCTGAAGAAATTATTACAGCTTAATGACTAAAAAAAAACTAAATGTGATTAAAACTCGATTGAACCTGCGACGTTTCTAAACCAGAGTTTGTTGTTTTCTGTACCTCTGTCATCCAGTGAAGAGTTTGTCGTTTCTATGTCAGGGTCTCTCCCTCTCTTTCTCTCTTTCTCTCTCTCTCCGGTGGTCGGCGGAGGCAGGAAGCGTCTTTAAACCTGGAAAATACTTCAAGAACGACGACGCCACATTAAAACGATGAACGTTAAGGCCGCTGATGTTTTCTAGCTGAATTCAACTGGATTAAAAATAGTAGAAACGAGTACAAGCACACAAAAAAAACATCTGTTAAAATGTCGAACTAAAAACAATTTGCTATAACTTAGTTTGACGTTAAACAGTAAAGAATTAAAACATAGAATAGGGATCAAATGGATTCGTGAATGAGTTGATATTAAAACAATATTAAAACTATAAATACACTATAAATACATATTAAATACACTATAAATAACTATATTATTTGATATCTGATATTTGATAAAAAATAAATTATTTGAGATAAAAAACGAAAAAGAGAGCAAGTCCAATATATCTGAACACCTTTTAAAATACTTAAACATAATATATGGATCAAATATGAAAATCTGAATCAGCCACTTGTTAGAATAAACAAAGAAACCAGAATAAATATCAAAAAGCTTAAATAAATAGCTTTTTGATATTTATTATGGTGGGGACAGGGGACAGGTGAGGACAGGTGAGGACAGGGGACAGGTGAGGACAGTGTACAGTTGAGGACAGTGTACATGTGAGGACAGTTGAGGACAGTGGACATGTGAGGACAGTGTACAGGTGAGGACAGTGTACATGTGAGGACAGGTGTGGACAGTGGACAGATGAGAACAGGTGAGGAAAGTGGACAGGGTGAGGACAGGTGTGGACAGTGGACAGGGTGAGGACAGTGTACAGGTGAGGACAGGGGACAGGTGAGGACAGTGTAAAGTTGAGGACAGTGTACATGTGAGGACAGTTGAGGACAGGTGAGGACAGTGTACAGATGAGGACAGTGTACATGTGAGGACAGTTGAGGACAGGTGAGGACAGTGTACAGATGAGGACAGGTGAGGACAGTGTACATGTGAGGACAGTTGAAGACAGGTGAGGACAGTGTACAGATGAGGACAGGTGAGGACAGTGGACAGATGAGGACAGGTGAGGACAGTGGACAGGGTGAGGGCAGGTCTCCAGTTCCTCATCCTGTCATTCACATATAAGAGACGTCCTGGAAAGGAAATGATGATCAAACGTTTCTGAACTTGTTACAAATTAGAAATAAAGATTTACCAGTTATACATTAGTTATACAATAGTTGTACATTAGTTGTACATTAGTTATACAATAGTTATACAATAGTTATACAATAGTTGTACATTAGTTATACATTAGTTATACAATAGTTGTACATTTGGACATGAAGACGTCCAGCTGGATCCAGAATAATGGAGGCTGAGCTCGGTTATGGTTGGGCCAGATTTATGACCCCCCCCCCCCCCCCCCCCCCCCCCCCCCCCCCCTCCCCCGCTCTCTGCCAGCTGTTTTCCCTGTGAGCCGGGGGCTCCGGGCGTCTGGAGCGCCGGAGGAGGAGGACGCCGCCGTCTCCTGTGTTTACGGCGTGCTAGCCAGAGCCGCGTCGGGCCGCGAGCCGCCGACATTCTCCAGAGATTACAGAGCGGCGGCGGCGGCGGCGGCGGCGGCGTCCCGGCTCCGGGCCGACGCCGCGTAAATCAGCTTGACCTTTCGCTTTAGACCTTTCATTAGGGAATTCCTGGCTAATTGTTTTACCGTTTGGTGGGACTAGAAAGCGTCTCTGAGTGTCTTGGACTGGACGTTTGGACTGGACAGAGTGAGACACTCTGGAAGAAGAAGGTTCCACTGTGGGAACCTTCTTTTTAGACGATCCGTCTCAAGAGAACAGCTTTGAATGAAGAAACACTTTTAAAACCTTCGTCCTCCACTGTCCCCTTTGTCCCCTTCGAGTATAGAGAGAATGGAGTGAGATTAGAGTGAACGAGTGAGTTTCGAGTGAACGGAGTAAGATTAGAGTGAATGGAGTGAGTTTAGAGTAAACGGGTGAGATTAGAGTGAACGAGTGAGTTTCGAGTGAACGAGTGACTTTAGAGTGAACAGAGTGAGTTTAGAGTGAACAAGTGAGTTTCGAGTGAACGAGTGAGTTTCGAGTGAGTTCCGAGTGAGTTTCGAGTGAACGAGTGAGTTTCGAGTGAACGAGTAAGTTTAGAGAGAACGAGTGAGATTAGAGTGAACGAGTGAGTTTAGACTGATCAAGTAAGTTTCGAGTGAACGAGTGAGATTAGAGTGAACGAGTAAGTTTAGAGTGAACGGAGTGAGTTTCGAGTGAACGGAGTGAGTTTAGACTGAACGAGTAAGTTTAGAGAGAACGAGTGAGATTAGAGTGAACGAGTGAGTTTAGAGTGAACGGAGTGAGTTTAGACTGATCGAGTAAGTTTCGAGTGAACGAGTGAGATTAGAGTGAACGAGTAAGTTTAGAGTGAACGGAGTGAGTTTCGAGTGAACGGAGTGAGTTTAGACTGAACGAGTAAGTTTCGAGTGAACGAGTGAGTTTCGAGTGAACGAGTGAGATTAGAGTGAACGAGTGAGTTTCGAGTGAACGAGTGAGTTTCGAGTGAACGAGTGAGTTTAGAGTGAACGAGTGAGTTTCGAGAGAACGAGTGAGATTAGAGTGAACGAGTGAGTTTAGAGTGAACGAGTGAGATTAGAGTTCACCAACTCAGACGTTATGTTTCACTGTTTCCTGCTTTAAAGAAAATTGCAGATGCGAACAACAATGTCAACAACCGTGTTGTGTTGGGTTGCGAGCGCGAGTCCCGCCGGCTCACAGGTTCTCTCTCCTCTTAAAGTTTCCATCAAGTGGTTGAACTTTAACAAGCTTTGTGTCGCCTGGAGAAGCGACCCCCCCCCCCCCCCCCCCCCCACCCCCACACTGGAGGAGTGCACCGGTGCATTCCTGCCCTGTGTTGTGGACAGGATGCTATTTCAGAGCGTGTGCCCGTAATTATATACGTAAGTAATTGTTGGTGCTTGTGTTCTAGTTGGAACGCTCCGTCGTTGGCTCCCGGACGCCGTCGGTCGAGTCGTCGAAGCCGCCGGCGTGCGGGAGGGGAGGGAGGGCGAGCGTTTTTACGGGTCTCCGAGCGTTTTAACGCGTCTCCGTCTGCTACCGGCCCGCCGGCTGTTGTTGTAAATCATGTACGATTCATAAAAAGAAAACTGGTTCTGCCGACTGCCAAGGTTTCATCCCCACAAACCTCCGAGACGTACAAATAGGCTTTGGCCCGCAGCCATACCTCCCTGGATCCTCTTCCTACCACACTGCTCTGCTGTCAACACCCCCCCACACCCCCCATGTTGTTTTCTTTGCTCTTGTCTTTGACTGTCCTCCATGGGAAGTACCTGGCAGCGGATGCATGAGGCAGGCCTCTGCCTGGACACGTCCACCCCTCCCCACCTCCTCCACCTCCACGTCCATGCGGTGTGAGAACTGCAGAATCCAGGGCTGTGAAACAGCTGTGCTCCTTTCGGTTACTCAGACCTTGCAGCGGCGGGGGTGGGTGGGGGGGGTTCAGGCCTGAAACGTTCACAAACCGGGAAGAGAAGCTCTTCGGAGGGACGTAGGAGAACCGGATGATGTCAGTCTTAATGTGTGTTTGTTTCTTCTGCCTGCAGATCGTGGTGGTGATCACCCGAGAGCCTCGCCTCCAGGCAGCTGACCTCATCCCACAGTCCTCAACCCGCCCTGCCGCCGCCGCCGCCGCCCCTATGGCCCACCCCTACGAGCCCTGGCTGCGGACGGCGCCCCCTAGTGGCAGCTCCGAGGACATGAACATCCCGTCGTGGTGGGACCTGCACCGGGACGTGCAGCCCGGCAGCTGGATCGACCTGCAGACCGCCCCGGGCGTGGGCCTGCCCTCCGTGAGTCCGGGCGGCTCCATGGGGCTGCAGCACTCGCTGGGCGCCTACGGGTCCGACCCCCAGCTGTGCGCGCTGCCGCCGGCCCAGCACGCCGCCGCCTCGCACTCGTCCCACCTCTTCCCCCAGGACGGCTTCAAGATGGAGCCGCTGGCGCCCGAGATGCTGCACCAGGAGACGTACGCCCTGGAGGAGCCCCAGGAGAGCTCGGTGTCGACGCGCCCCAAACCACAGCGCCGCTCGTCCTCCAGGAGCTCCGGGCAGGCCGTGTGCCGCTGCCCAAACTGCGTCCACGCCGAGCAGATGGGCCAGAGCGCCGACGACAGCCGGAGGAAGCACATGCACAACTGCCACATCCCCGGCTGCGGCAAAGCCTACGCCAAGACCTCGCACCTGAAGGCGCACCTGCGGTGGCACAGCGGCGACCGCCCCTTCGTCTGCAACTGGCTCTTCTGCGGCAAGAGGTTCACGCGCTCCGACGAGCTGCAGCGCCACCTACAGACGCACACGGGCGCCAAGAAGTTCAGCTGCGCGCTCTGCCCGAGGGTGTTCATGCGCAACGACCACCTGGCCAAGCACATGCGCACGCACGAGTCGCCGCCGGGGCCCGGCGCCGAGGAGAGGCTGAACGGGGACGGGCGGCTGGAGAAGGGCTTCGACGCGCCGCCGCCGACGCCGCAGTCGCAGTCGTCCTCCAACGCCGCGGCGTCGGAGAGCGCCGAGCCGCCGCTGAAGCTCAAATGCGAGACGGAGCCCCCGGCGTCCGGCGGGACGGGCCAGTCCGGATAGCTTCGTCTCGCTCCGATAGTCGGCAGGTTCACTGACTGGTCCTCGCTGTCGTAGAGTCTTCCCGTAGAGTAGAGCGTAGAAGAGCGATGTGCGAGCCCGGGCGGCGCCACGCTAAACACATCGACACTCGGTCCCTGTGAATTTATCGACCGGGTCAGAACTGTGATAATTGCGACAGAGAAGGCGGGATCTATACCGATCCCGTCTGGTCAGAGAGAACGGTGGTGGGGGAGGGAGGCGACGCGGCCGAAGCCGCTGCCTCTGCTGGACGTCCACTGCTGCTACGGCCTCAACGGCCACGACCAGAAGAGCGGGACGCGTTTCCAATGGAATCAGTCGCCAGCCTCCAGGGCGAGGGACAATTTTGTGTGTTAAATGTTGTGAGACGGTCTGAAGCCCACCGCATCTGGAGGGGTGAAGCAGGCCATGCTAGCAGGCCATGCTAGCACGCCATGCTAGCAGCCATGTGGTTCGGTGACGATGGCACACGCTACAAATCCACCGGTACAATCGCAGCTCTGGGAACAGCTCGTAGAGCGTGAGTCACTGTGCTGGATGACAAAGAGAACGTACGACAGAGAAACAGCAGATCTGAGCACTACGAAGACGGGTTCTGACCAAAGGACGTCGTCTTTCTGTAGTTTGAGGAATGTAAAGAGTTCGAACGCAAATTACAGACGTCAGCGAGGTAAACCTCCAGATTACAGCCGAGTCAAACCGAGGAGGAAGTAAAGAAAGACGAGCAGAAGGAGGAAGGAGGCGATCCTGACTGGGCCAACGAGTCCTGAGGCCTGCACTACGAACTGGGTTCAACCTACCTGGATTCCTCTCTGTTACCTGGATCATCCCCAGAACAGAAAACTAGTTAATCCTGAACTTAATCCAGAACAGAAAACTAGTTAATCCTGCAATTAATCCAGAACAGAAAACCAGAGTTAATCCTGAAATTAATCCAGAAGTTAATTCAGAAGAGAAACCCAGAGTTAATCCTGAAGTTAATCCAGAAGAGAAAACCAGAGTTAATCCAGAACCGAAAACCAGAGTTAATCCTGAAATTAATCCAGAAGTGAAAACCAAAGTTAATCCTGAAGTTAATCCAGAAGAGAAAATCAGAGTTAATCCTGAAGTTAATCCAGAAGTGAAAACCAAAGTTAATCCTGAAGTTAATCCAGAACAGAAAACCAGAGTTAATCCTGAAATTAATCCAGAAGAGAAAACCAGAGTTAATCCAGGAGAGAAACCAGTTTCCTAGTTCAGGGTTGAGGACTACAAACAGCCCCCCCTTGTGGTGAAATCACAACACTGCCGCCTGCGGGCGGAGAAAAGCTCCTGAACCTCCAGATTAAAAGCTGCTCGTCACATTTCAATAACTAGAACCGACCAAAGATCTTTGTTTACTACCTAAAGCAACACGTTGCTTCCGGTTGATCCACATTCCAGGGATTTAAAGCTGCTCGTAACATTTTTGTGACAACGAGACCATTTAGTTCGTTTTTGTTTTTGTTTAATGTGAAAAGGTCAATTGTCGTGAAACATCCACACAGAATATCCCTGCTTCCTTCAAAATTAAAGTTCTTTTCTAAATAAAGTTCATCCCATCTTGGAGAAGGGAAGGTCGAGGTCAATTCCTCAGACAGACTCACCAACAGGTCATAATATATATTACATATATATTATTATTATATATATCACAGCTCAGAGGCACCGGAAGGTTTTAATTTCAATTTATGTCACGTGAGCTCGGTCCTCAACGCTTTACTGTGAAAAACCAACGATTCACACGAGCTAGTAGAGTAGAAACCTGCAGAAGCCGACTCAGGAGACTTTCTGCTGTTCTGCTTGGAGGTGAAGGTGGAAGCAGACGATTTGACAAACTACTGTTATAATCTACATCCACACTGTCTCGGTTTCTTAAGATTTGTTTTTGTTTGTTGTTGTTGTTGTTGTTGTTTTGGCTCTTCCTGCGGCGATACGAGTCAGAAACGCTTCTTGTAGTGGAGGATAGGCGCTACGGAACTGAATCGATAGCCACGATGTTTTAAGACTCCATGAAGGAGAAATTATACATCACCAGTTTTTATTTTTACTTTTGAGTCTTGGGGTGGGGGAGGGGCTGATTCTTCTTTCATCTCTTTACGTGGGTCAAAACGTTCTTTGACTCGGACTGAGCCAAAATGAGCTGAAGTGGTTGGAGACCAGCCTCGCCCCCCCCCCCCCCCCCCCCCCCCCAGCTTCCCCCGGGTCAGGCGCCTGGAGCCTGTCAGACTGAGCCGAGGGCCAAAGGGCCGGAGGGGCAAGGACCCTGGAGAGGTCGCCGGCTCTGCTGCCCCCGTGTGGTCACAAACTGAGGACGGAGCGTTTTAGACGTTTGAGAAACTGGTGGGGTTCGTCTGAAAAGTCCCTCCTCCTCCTCCTCCTCCTCCTCCTCGTCTGTCGACCTTCACTGAACCCCGGGAGGGTTTGGTGTGGCGGCCATGATGGCGACTGACTGGAGTCTCACTGAGCAAAGGAAAGGAGGCTCGCTGCTTCCTTTAGAGCCTCCTTCAGCCTAGGAAACACTGATGCTTCCTTTAGCCTAGGAAACACTGATGCTTCCTTTAGCCTAGGAAACACTGATGCTTCCTTTAGCCTAGGAAACACTGATGCTTCCTTCAGCCTAGGAAACACTGATGATTCCTTCAGCCGAGGAAACACTGATGCTTCCTTTAGCCTAGGAAACACTGATGTTTCCGTCAGCCTAGGAAACACTGATGCTTCCTTCAGCCTAGGAAACACTGATGCTTCCTTTAGCCTAGGAAACACTGATGCTTCCTTCAGCCTCGGAAACACTGATGCTTCCTTTAGCCTCGGAAACACTGATGCTTCCTTCAGCCTAGGAAACACTGATGCTTCCTTTAGCCTAGGAAACACTGATGCTTCCTTTAGCCTAGGAAACACTGATGCTTCCTTCAGCCTAGGAAACACTGATGCTTCCTTCAACCTAGGAAACACTGATGCTTCCTTCAGCCTAGGAAACACTGACGCTTCCTTCAGCCTAGGAAACACTGATGCTTCCTTCAGCCTAGGAAACACTGATGCTTCCTTCAGCCTAGGAAACACTGATGCTTCCTTCAGCCTAGGAAACACTGATGCTTCCTTTACCAAAGGAGGCGAGCTCCTGCTGCCCCACAATTCCTTGCCGCGACAACATTTAGCGCTCATCCAAGCGTTTACGGAAAAAATCCCGACGGCGAAAAAAGGAGCAGTTCCTGTAAAGTTAGCGAAGTAATAATCTGTATTGAACAACTTTAAATCATCTGAAACCCAAATGTGCTTTTTATTGTCCGTTTTCAGAAACTTGTAGTTCTTTTCCCGCCACGGCCGCCGTCACTAGCTTGAGCCGCCGTCGCTTTATTATGACGTCACTCAGTGAAAGTGTCCGACTGTCGCACCTACATCCTCGCCTTTCCTTAACTCCTTTAGGAAGCCTCCTAACTCCTTTCCTAACTCCTTTAGGAAGCCTCCTAACTCCTTTCCTTAACTCCTTTAGGAAGCCTCCTAACTGCTTTAGGAAGCCTCCTAACACCTTTACTTAACTCCTTTAGGAAGCCTCCTAACTCCTTTCCTTAACCCCTTTAGGAAGACTCCTAACTCCTTTCCTTAACTCCTTTAGGAAGCCTCCTAACACCTTTACTTAACTCCTTTAGGAAGACTCCTAACTCCTTTAGGAAGCCTCCTAACTCCTTTCCTTAACCCCTTTAGGAAGCCTCCTAACTCCTTTCCTTAACTCCTTTAGGAAGACTCCTAACTCCTTTCCTTAACTCCTTTAGGAAGCCTCCTAACTCCTTTCCTTAACCCCTTTAGGAAGCCTCCTAACTCCTTTCCTTAACTCCTTTAGGAAGCCTCCTAACTCCTTTACTTAACTCCTTTAGGAAGACTCCTAACTCATTTCCTTAACCCCGTGGTGTTTTAAGGTAAAGTCCATAGATAGTGGGTTAGGAGGGGTGAGGAGGGTTAGGAGGGGTGAGGAGGGTTAGGAGGGTTAGGAGGGTGAGGAGGGTTAGGAGGGTGAGGAGGGGTTAGGAGGGGTTAGGAAGGTTAGGAGGGGTTATGAGGGTTATGAGGGGTTAGGAGGGTTAGGAGGTGTTAGGAGGGGTGAGGAGGGACTGTTGGGACGTGGCCATGGATTCTCTCAGAGCTGCAGCTCGTTGACGTGTCGTCGTTGTTTTTGCGTGTCTGGTCGAGGTGGAGGAGGTGGAGGAGGTGGAGGTTGTGGACGTTGCGTCACCGGAGTCTCTCTCTCAACACATTTTACGAAGACGCATCAATCTTTTAGCACGTGGGAGGAACCTCGCGAGGAGGAACACGGCGAGCAGCACGGACTGGTCCGGCGGCGTGGCGGCGATAGTTAGCTCTCATAATCAATACTGTGTGGGGAGGTAGGGCGTAGCGGGACACGCTGGGAGGACGTACACCTCCAGCCTTTAGGCAGATTTCTGCTTTAGACGCTTTCACTACTGGAGGCTCGTGTTTCTGTATTTATGTATAGAAGGTCAGAGATTGAAGACAGTAAATGTTAATCGGTGTATTAATATTATTAATATTAATATTGTTGTGGTCTCATACGTAGGTTTATAATATTTCCTTTCCTTGGTCGTTGTAGTAAATGTTTTAGCTGTGGAAACTGTAATAAACTCAGTTTTGATAAGTTAAATATCCTGGTGTGACGCTGACAGTTTGTATTTAATCTATTATTGTCTTTATTAAATAAAAGTTTAGAAATACTGTGTCTTTGCCGCGTTTCACTCACAAAACACAACATTTTGTATTTTAGTTTAAGTTCAGTGACATGAGATGATTTAATCTTTATTTATTTACAAGAAAGTCATTCCAGGGCTTTTAATGAGAAAATCCAACATCTCACCTGAACAAGTCGAGGAGAACCTGCAGAACCAGGCACAGGGAGGAGGAACCTGCAGAACCAGGCACAGGGGAGGAACCTGCAGAACCAGACTCAGGGAGGAGGAACCTGCAGAACCAGACTCAGGGAGGAGGAACTTGAGGAACCAGAGTCAGGGAGGAGGAACCTGCAGAACCAGACTCAGGGAGGAGGAACCTGTAGAACCAGAGTCACGGAGGAGGAACCTGAGGAACCAGACTCAGGGAGGAGGACCCTGAGGAACCAGGCTCAGGGGAGGAACCTGCAGAACCAGAGTCAGGGAGGAGGAACCTGCAGAACCAGGCACAGGGGAGGAACCTGCAGAACCAGACTCAGGGAGGAGGAACCTGCAGAACCAGAGTCAGGGAGGAGGACCCTGAGGAACCAGGCTCAGGGAGGAGAACCTGCAGAACCAGGCTCAGGGAGGAGGAACCTGCAGAACCAGAGTCAGGGAGGAGGAACCTGTAGAACCAGAGTCACGGAGGAGGAACCTGTAGAACCAGACTCAGGGAGGAGGAACCTGCAGAACCAGGCTCAGGGAGGAGGAACCTGTAGAACCAGACTCAGGGAGGAGGAACCTGCAGAACCAGGCTCAGGGAGGAGGAACCTGAGGAACCAGAGTCAGGGAGGAGGAACCTGTAGAACGATGATGTTAGCATCACCTCCTAGCACAGCATGACGTCACATTTGATTAACTGAATGTAGTACAGAAGCCTCCTCTCAGCACGATGTACAGGTATAGGCCAGTAGTGGGCGCTATAGTACCAGCGAAGGATTATATACCCTCAAGAGTTGTTACTTTCCAATGATATGTATAGTTTTTTGTTAGAAGATGGAGACAATAATGTCAGGCAATATTTTCACGGACCGGCCTTCAGGTGTGGCGGATAAATACAACAAAATAAAACGAGATGACCAACATAGAAACTGTGGTATTTTTGTAAATATAATAATAAACGTGAATCCTCTGTGTACTTGTATGTCTTTCCACTTACTTGTGTGTTATTCTTCGGTCTCCTCACTGGACTGTTTGATACTCATTTTACCGCCTGTGGGTTTAATATCAGCGCTAATGTGTCACGCGACCGACGCATGTATGAGTCATAGACGGAGGAATTCGGTAATTTTTCAAAATAAAAGTTGTTCAGGCTCGGAAAATAAATAAAACGGAAATTATGCAAGTTATTTACTTGTTGCTGTGCGGCCCGGTACCATATATTGGTGTCGCTCCAGAAAACAAGTCTGTTTCACTAAATATGTAACAGACGATGGAGCTGCTGCTCCGCTGCTCCACTGCTCCCCCGTCTGGCCGCGCTGAGCCAATGCCAGATATTTACCGGTGAAGGCACCGGAAGTGGAGCTTACGTCACACCGGAAGCAGCCCCCAGCTTCGCGACGCGCTGTCGTTGGTCCATTTTCTTGAAATCTCCCGAAAATCTTTCCCTGTTTCTACTTTAATCACACGTTTATTTCCCGATTCTTACTGGACTGAAAGGAGAAATCTGTCGAGATGGGGGGAGGCGATCTGGTGAGTGAGATTTGACCTCAAACTGTTAGTAATACAAGACCTCGTTAACAAAACACACATTTTAACTGCTTTAGTCACTCAGAACGCTGCTTTCAGATTCAAATGCGTTTCAGCAGCTTGTGTGAGTCACGTGAGATAAATAGTTCACGTCGGCATTACTCAGTTTAAAGTCCGTGTGTTGATTCGTCCACTTTTATAGTTTGGAGTGTTTTTAGGAGTTAGCATCTTTCAGCTAACACTTAAATGCTTCAAGTATTTTTACATTTTACACAACTTTGATTTTGTTTAGTTTTTTTTTTTTTTTTACAAAAATCTAAGTTAAAACAAGTCTTCACTGCTGATCACACTTCAAGAACACTATTATTACATTTCCATCATGTTATTAAGGCTTACACACAACGTTGTGTTTTTATAACACGTTTTTTAAAAGAAGTCCTTTGTTATCCTCTGTCATTTGTCAGTTAATTAGTAAAATTATACATTAATATTAATAAATGTAAAATTAACTTCTATTCTTGGCAGTAATCAAAAGACTTAACTTAAAAAAACAATTATTTCTAAATAACTTTTCCTGTATGGCAAAATGCGATCAATAAAAAAAATAAAGTCAACTTGTGTCTTTGGCTCCTTAATTTAAAGTCACTGCTTCATCGTTGTCAAATGTTTTGCCGCCTCACCCAGAACCTGAAGAAGAGCTGGCATCCCCAGACCATGAAAAACATCGAGCGGGTCTGGAAAGCCGAGCAGAAACATGAAGCCGAGCGCAAGAAGATCGAGGAGCTCCAGAAAGAGCTGAAG
The DNA here is from genome assembly GCF_963422515.1 of Blennius ocellaris. Classification (NCBI taxonomy): domain Eukaryota; kingdom Metazoa; phylum Chordata; class Actinopteri; order Blenniiformes; family Blenniidae; genus Blennius; species Blennius ocellaris. The sequence goes on along the minus strand of NC_137652.1, from coordinate 2,574,956 downwards.
GACGAGCGAGCTCGAGAAGAGATGACGAGACACGCAGAGGAGAGCGGCACCATCAAGTCAGTGGCGTGGCGGAGGGCTTGTGTTTTGACCGTCGGGGGGGGGGTGGAAAACATGTGGGACCATTTACCCTCTGGCGTGTCGACAGGAAGAAGGACGATCGTCTGGACTGGATGTACCAGGGTCCGGCCGGCCAGGTGTCCAGGGACGAGTACCTGATGGGACGGCCCATCGACAAGCAGATCACCGACCAGTACGAGGAGCCGGAGAGCGGCCCGTCGGCCGAGACTGGCCTCCTGCCGGGCTCCATCTTCAACCCCGCCACCAACGCCTCCAACCTCGACATGGCTGCTAAGATCAGGGAAGACCCGCTGTTTGAAATCAGGTCCGGCAAATAATCCACATCTTGAGAAGTCACTCGTGTGTTGGGAAAAGTAACTGGTGCAGTATTTTAATTTGATTTAATTTGGTGTTCGTGAAGTCCACTGTGATACTGTACGGGATGCTGGAGGAGGAAGATGCTCTATAATCTGACGTTAGTCACAAAGAGATACCGCTGAGTCGCCACTGGGATTATTAATCTCTGCCCGTGTACCTCGAAGAGTGACGGCTTCTTTCTCTCTCTGTTTGTCTGGTGAAGAAAACGTGAGGAAGAGAAGAAGAGAGAATTTTTGACGAACCCGGTGAAGATGAGGAAAATCAAAGAAATGGTACGACAACATTGACCTGACGTGTTCAGGAGGCACGAGTCATCAAAGCGAACGGCGGCGGCTTTAAGAAATGTTCTTTGAGCAACAGTCGGCGCGCGTCACGGTTCGGTGTTTACAGTTCGGTGGAATTTCTTTCAGCTGCGTCAGAACCTGGACAAGAAAGACAAGAAGAAGAAGAGGAAGAAGGAGAAGAAGGAGAAGGAGAGGAGGAAGGAGAAGAAGCACCGGAGGAGGAGTTCAAGCTCCGATGAAGAAGAGAAGAAGAAGAAGAAGAGGTCGGTGGAGAGAAGCCACTGTTGACAGACTGCAAAGGGTTAATGTTCCTGTCCTCATCTTCTTCTTCTTCTTCTTCTTCCAGATCTCACTCCCATCTTCTTCCAGGCTACGGCCTCCAGGTCAGTCGCTGACTCCCAGCCGTCAGCCACAACATTATGAGCGGCTCCGTCGGTCACTGGGTGAAAACATGAGTGGAAAGGAGACGTTTAATTGTTCCACTCAGACGGAAACTAAAAGAAGAGGGAAGCAGTAGAAATGCATTAAAGAGCAGAAGTAATATTAGAAAGATATACTCGTCCAACTAGCAGTGAAATGACGACACTGGTATGAGACGGTGTGAGGGGACGTTTCAGACATGCGTTTAATATGCTGACTCGTCAGCCTGGAGTCGAACCCGGGTTCCCCTCCTGGTGAGGCGACCCTGCCAACCACTTCCCGTCTCCCCTTCAGCTTCCTGCTGGTAGAAACCATCAGTCCAGCCGACGGGAGCGGAGTCGATCGCGGTCGCCTCCCCGGGAGCAGAACGGCCGCTCCCACTTCCCCCCGCCGCACCGCGCTGAGGCCAACGGCGGGACTCGAACCGGCAGCCCGCAGAGGGAGCGCTACGCCCGGCAGAGGAACCACGTGTCAAAGTAAGAGGAACTTGGACTTGTTTCACACTAAAGCTCACCGCCACTGCCAAAAAAAAACCTCAAAGCTATTAACTCTTCCTTCATGACGCAATGTTCCCTTCAAAATAAAAGGCATTGCTCAGGTAGTGAAGCAGCAGTGATTAGCATTAGTAAATAACAGTGAGCTCCCCTGTCTGAATATCTGTCTGCACATAATTTATCTCCTCTGTTTAGTCGTTTTCGTCGTCGTTCCATCATAAATCAGTTTCTTTTCGAGCAAATCTCCAGATTCTAGACCTGAGGGGTCAAACTGATTCTAGTTGAGGAGCCACATCAACCTGACCTCTGACCTCTGGAGGCCCAACAAGTCAAACGTAACATTAATCTGCAGATATGGGCAAATGTCAAAGTCTTTCCTTCTTTTGATCCGTTTGTAACGGCAATAATTTGCCAGTCTATTCTGAAATTTACATATTAAAGTTCATCAGATATTATATTTGCAACAACAAAAAACCAACCCACAATATCTGGATGTCATATTTTTATTCAGGATTAAAACAATTTGTCATCATCTGGAAAATTTCTTTGAGTTTACGTGTCTAAAGTATCACTTCACATAAATTGGACACCTTTATTGTGAAAGGTGTTGCGTCATGTGACCTCCACAGATGCATTAATGTCGGGGGTCAAATTCTGACCAATGTCATTTTTGCCAGTCGAGTGTTTTCAGATCAGCCTCTGTCAGTTTTCATATTTATACTCGCGTGAATAAAAATCACATGGCGGCCGGATTAGATCCTCTGGAGGGCCGCTTCTGGCCCCCGGGCCGCATGTTGGACCCCCCCGTTATAGAGCATCTCCCGTCTGCAGGAAGCTCTCGGCGGAGGAGCTGGAGCAGAAGAGGAGGGAGATGATGGACGGAGCCAAGCAGAGGGACGAGGACCGGGAGAACAACGTGAGGAGGTACAAGCGCCAGGACGAGCAGGAGAAGCTGAAGGAGCAGAACACCAAGAGGGACCGCCACGCCGGCTTCATCCAGTGAGTGTGGTCACCTGACCCTCTCCTCTGGTGGTCACCTGACCCTCCTCTCCTCTCCTCTAGTGGTCACCTGACCCTCTCCTCTGGTGGTCACCTGACCCTCCTCTCCTCTCCTCTAGTGGTCACCTGACCCTCCTCTCCTCTAGTGGTCACCTGACCCTCCTCTCCTCTCCTCTCCTCTGATGGTCACCTGACCCTCCTCTCCTCTAGTGGTCACCTGACCCTCCTCTCCTCTCCTCTGATGGTCACCTGACCCTCCTCTCCTCTAGTGGTCACCTGACCCTCCTCTCCTCTCCTCTCCTCTCCTCTCCTCTCCTCTCCTCTCCTCTACTGGTCACCTGACCCTCCTATCCTCTCCTCTCCTCCTCTCTCCTCTACTGGTCACCTGACTCTCCTCTCCTCTCCTCTCCTCTCCTCTCCTCTCCTCTCCTCTCCTCTCCTCTACTGGTCACCTGACCCTCCTATCCTCTCCTCTCCTCTCCTCTACTGGTCACCTGACTCTCCTCTCCTCTCCTCTCCTCTCCTCTCCTCTCCTCTCCTCTCCTCTCCTCTCCTCTCCTCTCCTCTCCTCTCCTCTCCTCTGATGGTCACCTGACCCTCCTCTCCTCTAGTGGTCACCTGACCCTCCTCTCCTCTCCTCTCCTCTCCTCTCCTCTCCTCTCCTCTCCTCTCCTCTCCTCTACTGGTCACCTGACCCTCCTATCCTCTCCTCTCCTCTCCTCTCCTCTACTGGTCACCTGACCCTCCTATCCTATCCTCTCCTCTCCTCTCCTCTCCTCTCCTCTACTGGTCACCTGACTCTCCTCTCCTCTCCTCTCCTCTCCTCTACTGGTCACCTGACTCTCCTCTCCTCTCCTCTCCTCTACTGGTCACCTGACTCTCCTCTCCTCTCCTCTCCTCTCCTCTCCTCTCCTCTCCTCTCCTCTCCTCTCCTCTCCTCTACTGGTCACCTGACCCTCCTCTCCTCTCCTCTCCTCTCCTCTCCTCTACTGGTCACCTGACCCTCCTCTCCTCTCCTCTCCTCTCCTCTGCTGGATTGTTTTAGTCACCAGAGATTAAAATCTGTCTCCGTCTCAAATGATTAAAGCTTCTTCAGCAGAAACTGGGACTATATTAACTGAGGTCAGATTAACTGGTCAGATTAACTGGTCAGATTAACTGGTTCGATTAACCGTTAAACCCTGGACTCGCTCTGTTCTTGCGGTGCAGTGACATGAAGCTGGAGAGCGCCGCCAGCTCTTCACTGGAGGATCGAGTGAAGAGGAACATCCACTCCATCCAGAGGACGCCGGCCTCTCTGGACAACTTCATGAAGCGATGAAGACTTGGACCTGCTGAAGGACGGACGACGGGGCGACCGGCTCCATCCTTCTCATTTCACCACGGACTGAAAGTCTCCCGGCAGTTTGTACAGTCTGTATTGTAGGTTTTTAATAATGTTACTTTGTGTCAAAACCAGGATGAAAACTCCCAAGTCTGGATCTGAATATTTTCTACTGTTGTACATTGATGCGCCCGGGAACTGGGAAACTCCCACTTCCAAGTTTATTTTGTTTAGAAATCCACCGAGATCAGATGTCAGATGGTCTGAAGCTCAGGAGCGACGGTTGACTTCCACTTATTGACCGAGAGCCGAGAGAGTCACGTCACTGACCGGCTCGTCTTTCACCACCCGTCCAACCGTGTACAGAATGTAAATAAAAACAACATGTACTTTTAAGTCAGCCTCATTCATTTCTATTTTATTCAGATGCAACATACCTGATAACACGTGACCTCCACCTCCTAACCTCTGACCCTTATCACTGTGGAGCAGTGGGTCGCCCTCTCGCCTCACAGCGACAAGGACCTGGTCCGAGTCCCATCCAGGACCTTTCTGTGTGGAGTTTTCATTTTCTCCCCGAGTGTGTGGGATTCCTCCGGGTGCTCCACTTTCCTTTATATATATATATATATATATGTGTGTGTTTATAAGAAATGTGTTGGTGCACTACTTTCTTGTTTTTATTCCTTTTCTCATTCTGTTCTTATTCCTGTAAAGTGCATCATCATGGAGTCCAGAAAAAAAGTCAATAAAAGTATATCCAAAATAGTTTGAACAACCATAGCTTGCATCAGTTTGTAGAACTAATTTTAACGGATTGTTTATAATCTGGATTTTCGTAAGTAATATTTGTAGTTAAAAAAAATTCATAAAGGCTGAATATGAAAAAATAATGAAACAAACATCAACATCTAAAAATATTATAAAAATATAACAGCGTTTCCGGAAGTAGTCCTGTGTGGGCAGTGACGTCACGTCGGAAGTGGATATCGGTATGATCCTGAAGTCATAACGAAAAACAAAATACTTTTGCAGTGAAAAAAAAGAATACAGATACGTTTTCAAATTTCGTTATTTGATCTGAACGGGTCGAGCGTTTGTTGTAATCTGCGAGTTTTAACTGTAATCCCAGTTTTGATTTCGCTTTAACGCGCCTCTACCGAACTATACGCGCCCGAGTCACGCCTCCATTCCTCCAATAGCAGCAGCGCTTTCCAGAACCAACCAATCAGCGTCGCCTACCGTCACAGCTCGAGCATCATGGTCGTTTGATCCCGGTGTGAAACCGTGTAGTCACTGTAGGGAGCTAACAGCTAACTGCTAACAAGAGCCGGAATATAGTCGCATTTGTCACAAGTTACACTTCGGATCCTGTCGGGATTAAAAACACAAACAGCCTCACGATGGTAAGAACCTCACACATGAGTTTAAAGTGTTTAAATGAGCTGGTTAGACTGACTGATGTTAATGCTAATGCTGATAAAGCTAGCTCCCGTAGAGTTCCACAGTGAAAAGTCTACAACGTTTTAATATAATCGTTTGAAAGGTTTCTGTTCTCCAGGCGAAGCTGTTTTAGAAGTTTAACTTCACAGTTTGTTTTGTGTGTGTAAACTGCTGAGCTCGTGCTTCATCGGAGCAAAGCTTCTGATTAAACGTTAAGTCGAATCTTTACAATGAGGGGAACTTTATTAAGATGCTCCATTACACAGGTTGGTTTTCTGAACTTTTTCAGAACAAACTCTTTAAACTTCACTGAAATATCCTGTTGATACTGATTGATTCATAATATTATAAACTAATATTCTACTGTAGCTTCTAGCAGATGCACATTTTCTCTCACTACATGTAATAACTCTATTGGCGTGGGGATTTAAGTGGTTAGTTCATCTTTAGTGTTGATATTGAAGCCTGAAATATTGAAGATTATCTTACAATAGTTGATTAACGTCTTTTTGAGACGTTTGTCTCTTATGTCAGATTTATTCCTGCAACCTGGAAGAAATCTAGTCCTGAACTAAAAACTGATTTAAACCAGGATGTAAAACTAATATTTAGAATTTGCGTGCTATAATTGTTGTTGATGTTAAATGAGGACTAATTACAGTTCAGTTCTGTTATTGTCCTTTGTTGTATTTCTCTTTTAGATTTATTGAGTTGTTTTTGCCTTGTTTTTCTTGTATGTAAAAAGCCGGATTATCAAGAACAGCTGAAAGGTTTCCCTCTGGCATTAGTAAAACATTCTATTATACTCTTTTGAATTCTCTTCTCTTCTCTTCTAAAGCAGATCAACTCAACAGTGTTTCAAGATGCATTTAACTCATTCTTCTGTAGAAAATTTGATATATTTTCTGACTTCTTTTGGAGTCAAATGTTAAATTAACTGCACATTTACAGAGAATCAGAGTTCATAAGTTGTATTAGTTAATTTTTTTCCAGCAAGAAACATTGAGTCAATTGAATCTAAGTTCTATATTAACAGTTAATTTTATAGCCACTGTCACCAGAAACACATCAAGCGTCCCTGGTTTCTGCTGTTTGATCAACTTGACCTGAGCTCAGTTTTTTTTTGCCGCTTCCAGTCCATCATGTCGTACAACGGGGGGGCCGTCATGGCCATGAGGGGGAAGAACTGCGTGGCCATCGCAGCCGACCGGCGCTTCGGCATCCAGGCTCAGATGGTGACCACAGACTTCCAGAAGGTCTTCCCCATGGGGGAGCGGCTGTACATCGGGCTGGCGGGGCTGGCCACCGACGTCCAGACCGTGTACGTGTGTCTCCTCTAACCACTCGTCTTGTTTCTCCTCTAACACTCGAACACTTCACACTGAAACCTGCTGCTACTAACTAGCTAACTAACTAGCTAACTAACACTGCCCGTGTTCAGTCCTTCCACCGAGGACGGGACCGTTTCAGATCTGACTCGCGCCGTTCTGAATGTTTTGGCTCGTCTCGTTCTCCGTCCACACGAGACAAAAGCGTCTTTTTTTTTTTTACCTTTTGTTCTTCAAAAGCTTCCCGTCCACACGTGAAACATCTGCATCCACGTGAAACATCTGCATCCACGCGACACCAACAGATCCACTCAACATGATGTAGTACATCTGCCAGGCCTGTAGGTGGTGCTGTCGCTCACAGAGGTTCACCGAAAGCAGAGAAAGCGACGAGCATCAGTAGCTTCTGCGGCGCTAGCGAACGTTACATGAAACTGTTGCCGTGGTGACGGGGCCGCGGTTCACGCTACTGTACAAATAATAATAATTCTGTCATCTGTATTATTTAACATTTTCATTTTGCCTCCGTGCTTCCTGTTTCCTTCTTAAAGAGCAATGAAGTGAGACGTTCTAGTTCCTATTGATGTTTAGTTATTGATATTATTGGTCTGGTCGATCAGGAGCGTTCAACTCGTCAACAACTCGTCCTGCAGGTTTTATCTGTTTCATCTCATGCTGATGTCGTCATCAAGCTGGTAAAGCCGAGAACGTGCAGGACTGCCGCCCACGGGCCTCCTGTTCTAGATGTTCTAGATGTTCTACACCTTATTGACGGTAGTAACTCGTGACGTAACGTGTGTTCAGAGCTCAGAGGCTGAAATTCCGACTGAACCTGTACGAGCTGAAGGAGGGACGTCAGATCAAACCCAAGACCTTCATGAGCATGGTGTCCAACCTGCTGTACGAGAGGAGGTAGGCCCACACACACACACACACACACACACACACACACACACACACACAGAGACACACCTACACCTGTTCTGAGCAACACCAGTAAAACAATAACAAGGTTTCTCTGTTGACTTAATAACATGTTAGTAGCTGGTCAGTTTACTGACTCTGTCCTGCTATTAGCATTAGCATTAGCATTATGGAGAGCTGCTGTCTCTCTACTGAAGAGCAGCTCTGTTACTATCTCTCTGAACTCCTGTTTACTGGAAGAGCTGCTCCAATTGCAGCTGTGTTTTCTTTTTAAGATGACAGATTATAGAGCATCTTCCTCCTCTAACACCAGATTATAGAGCATCTTCCTCCTCTAACATCAGATTCTAGAGCATCTTCCCCCTCTAACATTGAGAACACACACACACACACACACACACCCAGGGCTGACCCGGTCTCCTCCCGGCAGGTTCGGGCCGTACTACATCGAGCCGGTCATCGCCGGACTGGACCCCAAAACCCTGGAGCCGTTCATCTGCTCCCTGGACCTGATCGGCTGCCCCATGGTGACGGAGGACTTCGTGGTGAGCGGGACCTGCTCGGAGCAGATGTACGGCATGTGTGAGTCTCTGTGGGAGCCCGACATGGTGAGTACCAGGACCACGGCCTCCACCTCCACCTCCATCCTCCACCACCTCCACCTCCATTTAACGTACAAAGCGCAGGAGAGAGTGGCACCTCGTTAAGATCGTCTGTTGCCATGGAGACGCTCAAGCGTTTGACAGTGATGTAGCTGCTGCATTAATCCAATACAATTGTTCTTTTTTAAAGCTGTTATTTGTATTTAAAAAAAAAAGGTTTCTGATACTCCTTAAACTTGTGGCCCCCCATCTGATCCTGTGTTTGACCTTTGACCCGCAGGAGCCAGACGACCTGTTCGAGACTATCTCCCAGGCGATGCTGAACGCGGTGGACCGAGACGCCGTGTCGGGGATGGGCGTCGTCGTCCACGTCATGTAAGTGAAACGCCGCCCGTCTCGCCGGCGGCTCAGACGCGATCGGGGAAATTGATCAAACCTCCTTTTTTTTTTCTTTTATTTAATTCCGTCGCAGCGAGAAAGACAAGATCACCACACGAACCCTGAAGGCCCGGATGGACTGACGCCCCCCCGCCGCCGCCGCACACACCTTTTCTATCCAGTGTCTTTTTCTTCTCGTGTTGCTCAATAAATAAGGTCCAAACCATCGAGTCCACTCGTCCTCAGGTCATTGAGCGGGTCTGGCTGCAGGGGGCAGCAGCGAGTCAGTCCCAGTCTGGTGGAGCAAAGAGGAAGGAGCTCATGGAAACGAGCAGTTGCATTGTGCGAAGTGCAGTTTCATTAAAAAAAAAACACGAGCTGGAGTCGCCGACTTTGATATTCGATTTAATTTGTGTAGAAATGACGGAATCCAGACGAGCAAAACAAGATAAAACTCCCTTTAATATGTAATGAATCATTTTCAAGTAACCTCCTCGTCTAACGTCCGTCGGTAACAAAACAATACTGTATACAAACACAAAGTTGCTACATTAATGTAAACAAGATAAAAAATTGATCCTTACGGTAATAAAACGATCCCCCCCCCCCCCCCGCTTTTTTTTTTTCCCTCCTCCACGTGGAGGTTTTCCTCCACCCAGCTCCACCTTTCAAACTATTCACAAACAATATGGCAACAGAACATTCAAACACTTGTTTTTTTTGTGGGTTTTTTTTGTGGTTTTTGCCGTTTTGACGCTCAGTTCAGTTGTTTGTCGGGACTCACGTCAGCCATGCATCTTCATATTGCATCAATACACCGTTAATATTCACGTGTTCATCCAACCGCCTGCTTTTTACTGGTGAGAGGAGTTCGTCATGCAAACTGACTGTGTGTGTGTGTGTGTGTGTTAAAGTAGAACATGAGAGGAACTGAAGACACTAACAGACAGAAGCTGACACTCATTCAAGGCTTTAGTGAGACAGTTTCCGTGCTGGCGTGAGGAGGAACTGGGGGGTAGAGCCGGTGGGGTAGAACTGGGGCGGTAGAGCCGGTGGGGTAGAACCGGTGGGGTAGAACTGGGGGGGTAGAACTGGGGGGGTAGAACTGGGGGGGTAGAGCCGGTGGGGTAGAACTGGGGGGGTAGAACCGGTGGGGTAGAACTGGGGTGGTAGAGCCGGTGGGGTAGAACTGGGGGGGTAGAGCCGGTGGGGTAGAACTGGGGCGGTAGAGCTGGTGGGGTAGAACCGGTGGGGTAGAACTGGGGTGGTAGAGCCGGTGGGGTAGAACTGGGGGGGTAGAACCGGTGGGGTAGAACTGGGGTGGTAGAGCCGGTGGGGTAGAACCAGTGGGTAGAGCCGGTGGGGTAGAACTGGGGCGGTAGAGCCGGTGGGGTAGAACTGGGGCGGTAGAGCCGGTGGGGTAGAACTGGGGCGGTAGAGCCGGTGGGGTAGAACCGGTGGGGTAGCGCCGGTGGGGTAGAGCCGGTGGGGTAGAACCGGTGGGGTAGAACTGGGGGGATAGAGCCGGTGGGGTAGAACTGGGGGAGTAGAACCGGTGGGGTAGAACTGGGGCGGTAGAACCGGTGGGTAGAACTGGTGGGGTTAGAAATGGGGGGTAGAACCGGTGGGTAGAACCGTTGGGGTAGAACTGGGGCGGGAGAAACGGGTCGATAGAGCCAGAGGGTAGAACTGGTGGGTAGAGCCGCGGCGGTAGAATCGGGGCGGGTCCAGCTGAGGGCCGTGAGGCGGGAGCAGGACTCCAGGTCTCCAGGACTCCAGGTCTCCAGGACTCCAGGACGCCGGTCTAGGACAGGATGTTGGACATGAACTCGTAGAAGCGTTTGGAGTACTGCTCTGGGTTCACGGTGGAGATCTCGGCTCCGGCCTGCGGAGCAAAGCATCATGGGAAATGAAGTGAAAACCAGACTGAAGAGAATTAATCAGAGTGACGTAACAGATTGTGTCTCAAGAAATAAAGAATTTAATGGAACAAAAACTCAAATCTGAGTCATGAGTTGAACCTGATAATCTCAGTTTTATGAGTTTAACCTGATAATCTGAGTCTCATGAGTTTAACCTGATAATCTGAGTTTTATGAGGTGTTTAATCGGATCATCTGAGTCCAGATAATCTCATGAGAAGTTTAACTTTATAATCTTTTTTTTATGAGGATTTTAATCTGGGTCTCATAAATTTTATCTGGTAATCTGAGTCTCGAGGAGTTTAATCTGATACCCTGAGTCTCATGAGGAGATTCATGTGATAATCTGAGTCTCATGGGGAGTTTAATCTGATAACCTGAGTCTCATGAGGAGATTCATGTGATAATCTGAGTCTCATGAGGGGTTTAATGTGATAATCTGAGAGTCACGAGGAGTTTAATGTGATAATCTGAGAGTCATGAGGAGTTTAATGTGATAATCTGAGAGTCATGAGGAGTTTAATGTGATAATCTGAGAGTCACGAGGAGTTTAATGTGATAATCTGAGAGTCATGAGGAGTTTAATGTGATAATCTGAGAGTCATGAGGAGTTTAATGTGATAATCTGAGTCATGAGGAGTTTAATGTGATAATCTGAGCGTCATGAGGAGTTTAATGTGATAATCTGAGCGTCATGAGGAGTTTAATGTGATAATATAAGAGTCATGAGGAGTTTAATGTGATAATCTGAGTGACATGAGGAGTTTAATGTGATAATCTGAGCGTCATGAGGAGTTTAATCTGATAATCTAAGAGTCATGAGGAGTTTAATGTGATAATCTGAGCGTCATGAGGAGTTTAATGTGATAATCTAAGAGTCATGAGGAGTTTAATCTGATAATCTGAGAGTCATGAGGAGTTTAATGTGATAATCTGAGAGTCATGAGGAGACTCACCCCGTGTTTCACAGTTTTGGCAGCGTGTGCAGCTTTCTTCTTGGCGTCGTAGTGCGTCAGGATGTCGATGATGGCCATGAAGTAAACTTCCTTCTTCACAACACCTGAGACACAAACAACGAGCTCAAACAACAACAACAACAACAACAACAAACAGCACTGATCAGCCGCCGTGGTTGTCGTCTCACTGTCGTGGCTCTTGATTGCGTAAACGTCCACCGACGGGTCGAAGTCCCCGGGGCTGAAGAAGCCCCCGCAGTTCAGGGGGTTCCCGGGGCTGTCGGGCGGAGTCCCGAAGGAGCCCGTCAGCACGCCTCCGCCCAGACCGTCGCTCTCGTACTCCTCCTCCTCCCCCACACCCTCCACCTCCATCTCCTCCTGCTCCGCCCGCTCCACGTCGTGGATCCCCACCAGGAGGCTGTAGTCCATGATCTTCAGGGTGGCGAGGAACTGGAGGGGGGGGGAGGGGGAGGGAGGGAGGGGGCACAGGTCATCTTTACAGTTGACAGTAGGTAACCATTGGCCACCACCAGCTAAAGGGGCGGGACTTCCTCTTTAAGTCTGGACCAATCAATGAGCGGTTTTTTTTTTCTTGCTCCTCCTGCTCCTTTCTGGTGACGGCGCCCCCTACCCAGCAGGTGGTGTAACTGCGTGGCGTCGGTCCAGCTCTCACAGTGTCGCGCGAAAATAAACCAAAGCAGACGCGGGAGGCGAGCGACGTCTGGAGCACAAGAACAATACGCTCCTCACCTCCACGTCTCGTTTTAACTTCTCCAGGAAGTATTTCTTGTTGTCGTCTCCGATCTGCAGCTTCTGGCCGTCGTTCAGGAAGTCGTTGTCTTTAAACGTAGGAAGTTCTTTAGCCTGAGGAGACGGACGCTTTAGTCCTACAGCCACACACCGTAGAGCACCAACACACAGATTATAGAGCATCTTCCTCCTCTAACACCAGATTATAGAGCATCTTCCTCCTCTAACGTCAGATTCTAGAGCATCTTCCTCCTCTAACGTCAGATTCTAGAGCATCTTCCTCCTCTAACGTCACATTATAGAGCATCTTCCTCCTCTAACGTCAGATCATAGAGCATCTTCCTCCTCTAACGTCAGATTCTAGAGCATCTTCATCCTCTAACGTCACATTATAGAGCATCTTCCTCCTCTAACGTCACATTATAGAGCATCTTCCTCCTCTAACATCAGATTCTAGAGCATCTTCCTCTAACGTCAGATTGTAGAGCATCTTCCTCCTCTAACGTCAGATTATAGAGCATCTTCCTCCTCTAACGTCACATTATAGAGCATCTTCCTCCTCTAACGTCACATTATAGAGCATCTTCCTCCTCTAACACCAGATTCTAGAGCATCTTCCTCCTCTAACATCAGATTCTAGAGCATCTTCCTCCTCTAACGTCAGATTGTAGAGCATCTTCCTCCTCTAACGTCACATTATAGAGCATCTTCCCCCTCTAACGTCAGATCATAGAGCATCTTCCTCCTCTAACATCAGATTCTAGAGCATCTTCCTCCTCTAACATCCAGATTATAGAGCATCTTCCACCTCTAACATCAGATTATAGAGCATCTCCCCCCCTAACATCAGATTCTAGAGCATCTTCCTCCTCTAACATCAGATTCTAGAGCATCTTCCTCCTCTAACATCAGATTCTAGAGCATCTTCCTCCTCTAACACCAGATTCTAGAGCATCTTCCTCCTCCAACACCAGATTCTAGAGCACACACACACCTTCTCCTTGTCGCTGGCCTCCCTGGAAACCGTGGACCCCTGCGGAGCAGCAGAGTGAGAACAGGACCGGTTAAGGACCAGGGTCGGTGTGAAGACCAGAAGATGAAAGGATGAACCTTCATTCACTTCAGCTCTGAAGTCACAAAACTCAAAAACACTTCCATTGATTATAACGTAAACAAATTTAAAACTTTTGCCCTCTGAACTCTTCCTATGTGTTGATCGTCCATGTTAAAATCACAATCAATAATCAATAAGTCAAGCAGCCCCCCCCACCCAATCTGGACGTTTCCATGGTGATTGGGTTTGAGATGCACCAACACAAGTCAATCAACCAATTGAGAGGAATCAATGATCGGTTTGACGGCTGATCAGCAGGTATGGATGAGATCTAACTTACTGTGGGACTGAGCTTAAAGAGAAAAGTCTTTTTGAATCAAGTAGCTTCAGTCTGTTACTGAGTCTGGATCCATCTGTCCAACAGAAGACGTGTTACTGACACACATGTTGAGGAAAAGCAGCAACCTGGCAACCTTCAGGTGGACGTACCTTCAGGTAGGACGTACCTTCAGATAGGACGTACCTTCTGATAGGACGTACCTTCAGGTGGACGTACCTTCAGATAGGACGTACCTTCAGGTGGACGTACCTTCAGGTGGACGTACCTTCAGATAGGACGTACCTTCAGGTGGACGTACACCTGAAGGTACTACCTGAAGGTAGGACGTACCTTCAGGTAGGACGTACCTTCAGATAGGACGTACCTTCAGATAGGACGTACCTTCAGATAGGACGTACCTTCAGATAGGATGTACCTTCAGATAGGACGTACCGTCAGATTGGACGTACCTTCAGATAGGACGTACCTTCAGATAGGACGTACCTTCGGGTGGACGTACCTTCAGATAGGACGTACACCTGAAGGTACTACCTGAAGGTAGGACGTACCTTCAGGTGGACGTACCTTCAGGTGGATGTACCTTCAGGTGGATGTACCTTCAGATAGGACGTACCTTCAGGTGGACGTACCTTCAGGTGGACGTACCTTCAGGTGGACGTACCTTCAGATAGGACGTACCTTCAGATAGGACGTACCTTCAGATAGGACGTACCTTCAGATAGGACGTACCTTCAGATAGGACGTACCTTCAGGTGGACGTACCTTCAGGTGGACGTACCTTCAGATAGGACGTACCTTCAGATAGGACGTACCTTCAGATAGGACGTACCTTCAGATAGGACGTACCTTCAGATAGGACGTACCTTCAGATAGGACGTACCTTCTGATAGGACGTACCTTCAGGTGGACGTACCTTCAGATAGGACGTACCTTCAGGTAGGACGTACCTTCAGGTAGGACGTGCCTTCAGATAGGACGTACCTTCAGATAGGACGTACCTTCAGGTAGGACGTACCTTCAGGTGGGACACGTTAGTATAGAAAGAGGACTAGTTGAGAGCGTTGGGACGTCGTACCTTCAGGTCGTACTTGCGGTGAACCGTCAGGCGATGACTGAAGACGTTGCGGGTCACCACCATGTACGTCTCCACGCCGTCCACCGTCAGCCGGTACATTCCCAGGAACTGAGGGAGCAGAGTGTTGCCGTGACACTCCACGATAAACTGCGCACACACACACACAAGCATTGTAATCAATTAATGGTTACATGTTTGGGGGCGGAGCTCCAGGAGGCGGAGCTCCAGCAGACGTGGCCCACGGATCTTCTACCTGGTGATACTTCTTCAGGATGTTGTGCATCTCTGCGATGTCCTCACTGGAGACAGTCTTGATAACGAAGCGGTGGTCGTAGCTGGACAGGAAGCGGTTTCCGAAACGCCCCTGGGTGTCGCTGTTGAGCGGCGCGCTCCTCGTCAGCGAGTTCTGCACAACAGGAACACACGTGACAATCCGGGCTCCTCGGGTTCTGGGCGTCCAGTCTGTCTTCTCGGGACATCCTGGACGGCACAGTATCCCCGGGGAGCGGGGGGGGGGGGGGGGGAGTGCGTTTCAACATGGCCGCCGCGGGCCTCCCCTCACCTGGTAGTCCTGGTCGTCGATGCAGAACCTCTCCCGCAGGTTCCTGAACACCATGGGACAGTACTCTTTGAACTTGAAGCGACTCGGCAGGTTTTCTCTGAAAGCAGAACCAGAATGAGGAAGAGGATGAGAAAGGGACACAAAGAGAACTTGTTAAAAGCACAATGTATATTGTTGCCCCCCCCCACCCCACCCCCACCCCCCGGTGTTCAGGTGTGACGGGGCTGCAGGGCTTCACACCTACTTGTTAAATAGGTGGTTGTCCACTTTGATCTTACTGTAGGCTTTAAAGTCATCTGGCATCAGCATAACTGGTACAGGCACATTGTTTAACTCGTTAATCTGAGGGAGAGAAGTGGGGGGGGGGGGGAGGAGGGGGAGGTGGAGGAGGAGGGGGGGCAGACAGATGAGCTCCACATAAACAAATTGCTTAATTAGTCCTGAACAGAACTGAGTCTGTGAAGGTTGACGGACTGACAGCTGTCCAGCTCTCAACATGTCCAGCTGTCTCCCTGTCCAGCTGTCTACCTGTCTCCCTGTCCAGCCGTCTACCTGTCTCCCTGTCCAGCTGTCTACCTGTCCACCCATCCAGCTGTCTCCTTGTCCAGCCGTCTACCTGTCCACTCGTCCAGCTGTCTCCCTGTCCAGCCATCTACCTGTCCAGCTGTCAACATGTCCACCCATCCATCTGTCTCCCTGCGCAGCTGTCTCCTTGTCCACCTGTCTCCCTGCCCAGCTGTCTCCTTGTCCACCTGTCTCCCTGTCCAGCTGTCTCCCTGTCCAGCTCCACTTCAAAACAACACACTGTGTTTACTCCTGCTGCACATGTGGACACGACGCGTTTCCTCATTAATGACTTTAAACTGTCATGAACCAGTTCAGGTGCACAGTTATTA
This sequence comes from Blennius ocellaris, assembly GCF_963422515.1. Taxonomy (NCBI): domain Eukaryota; kingdom Metazoa; phylum Chordata; class Actinopteri; order Blenniiformes; family Blenniidae; genus Blennius; species Blennius ocellaris. The sequence goes on along the minus strand of NC_137652.1, from coordinate 2,558,771 downwards.
AGTATGCAGTGTAAACACACACACACACACACACGCACACACACACACGCACGCACGCACGCACGCACACACACACACACACACACACACGCACACACACACGCACGCACACACGCACACCCACGGTCCTCACCGTGTGGTTGACCCCCCACATCAGCACGCTGAGGATGGGCTCGCTGGCTCGGAACAGTTTGACCTTCTGCCCTATGAAGTGCTTCTTCTTGGTCTTGGTCTTGCTCGCGCTCCCGGCCACCGCCACCGCCACCGCCACGGCGGTGCTGCAGCTGGACATGGTCCCCCGGTCGGGAGGCTCCGGTTCACGGCCAGGCGCTGCTCGCTGCTCGCACACGTTCTGCTAACACTGCGGGGGTTCCGGGAGGGGGGGGGTCTTACAGGTGCATGGTGGTCGCGGTGCTCCGGGTGGTGTGACGGTGGGGCTCAGCGGTGGAGCATGGTGCTTCTCCTCCGAGCAGGCCGCGGCCAAGAGCGGGCAGCAGCTAGCCGGCCATCGGGGGGGAGGGAGAGAGGGGGGGACTGGGGGGGGCTCCAGCGGCTCCTCCGGGCTTCTCCGGCCGGCTCCTCGACGTGTCCCCGCGGCTGGACGCCTGGGACCAGCAGCGGCTGCGGTCCTCTTGTCCTGGGGGCCGCTAATCCGTCCGGAGTCCGTCCTGAAGCGGATTGTTGTCAATTCAACAACCAGCTCCCGATGGGCTCTCCTCAAGATGGCGCGAGTGGCGCTCCTGGGGCCGAAGCGCCCCCTGCAGGCCGCCAGGGGAACTGCAGGCAGCAACGAGAACTGCAGGCCGGAGCTCCTCCTGCAGGCCGCCAGGGGAACTGCAGGCAGCAACGAGAACTGCAGGCCGGAGCTCTTCCTACAGGCCGCCAGGGGAACTGCAGGCAGCAACGAGAACTGCAGGCCGGAGCTCCTCCTACAGGCCGCCAGGGGAACTGCAGGCAGCAACCAGAACTGCAGGCCGGAGCTCCTCCTACAGGCCGCCAGGGGAACTGCATGAAGCAACGAGAACTGCAGGCCGGAGCTCCTCCTGCAGGCCGCCAGGGGAACTGCAGGCAGCAACCAGAACTGCAGGCCGGAGCTCCTCCTGCAGGCCGCCAGGGGAACTGCAAACCTGCAGTTCCTCCTTCAGGCCGCCAGGGGAACTGCAGGCCGCAGGCGCCAGTTCCTCCTGTAGAAAAAAAAATCTTAGTTTTACAGCTATTGTCCATATTTTCAACATTTTCACACGGATCTCGTCGGCCCAACAACAGTGCATTCAAAGTTTATTGCCCCGAATCCAGTTTTTTTCTTGAACTTCAGCTATTAGAATATTGGGTCATAGGAGCTGCATTCAGAATCTGCTGTGTCTGCGTGAGGTGCACTGGCTCCGCCCACACACGCCCATCTGTGGGAAGAGGAGGAAGTACTTCCTCTCGTGGTGCCATGTGCCAGACCAGGGCTGTTGCAAGGGTCCAACAGAGGGCCTACTTTGATTTGGATTGGTTAAACCCCAGAGTTAAACCCCACATAATATATATGTGGATTTATACGTTTTAGAAATGTTTTAAACTTTTTGTTTGATCTGGTTGTTCAGAGGCTTCGATTCCATTGGACTGGTTTGAGACCATATATGTTTACACTGGTTTTGACGTGATCCGGACTAGTTTGAAGGAGCTTTTAGACCAAATTTGAAACTAATTTGGATTTTTTTTTGTTTGTATTGAGCTGGTTTCATCATTAATAAGTGTCCTAATTTTAGACTTAAGCATGCAGTTAGCTTGAACTGGTTGAAATCCAGATCTGGATGCGTTCACACTTGTTTATATGTCGAGAGACAGAGACTGGACTGATCCTGGAGGGAAAACGAGGAACGAGGAACAGAACAGCAGTTTATCAAACACGGATTTAATTGTCAAAATGCAGTCAGCGAACCCTGACGCTTATAAATGTTTAGTAAACAGAATAAACACATGTCATGACGGGAAAAATCCAGAATTCTGATTGAAGGACAGAAATCCTGGAGCCTCAGGGGCTTTAATGACATGAAGGTGATATAGCTTTATGTTTTATAAACGGGGGGGGGGGGGGTCAGGATCCAGAGTAGGAGAGGGGGGGGGTGAGCGGTGGGGGGGGGGAGTAGATACCCTGTTTGCCCCGTGAACAGGCGACAAAATAATACCACGTGATCCAAAATGGGCAGTCCTCTGACGGGGCTGAAAAAAAAAAAAAGCCATTTTCTGGCGCTGCTGCAAATTCAGTCCAAGTCCAAATAATTCCGGGGAGCGAGGCTGCGAGCGGAGGGCGACCTGGATGTGTGATCAGGTAAGGACCGACCGGGAGCGGCTTCGCTTCCCTTTTTTTTTTTTCTTCCACCCCCACCGGGACGCCGCCGCGCCGCCGCCGCAGCCGCGGCGGGTGTCACGTTACAGCCTCTTGTTCCAGACTGCAGCCTGTCAGTGAATGTAAGATGGCTGCTTTGTGTAGCACCGAGCCGTCCTGCGGAGCTCCGCGGCCGCCCGCAACACCCCTGCCCCCCCCCCCACCCCCCGGGGAGCCACCCCCCCCCCCCAGTGGCTGCGTGCAGCCGGTCGGTTCCACCGGGATGCTGGCGGCCCCGGAGGCCGCGGGGCTCCCGCAAACATGGAGACGCTTCTTTGTTGCTCCGCGGCTCGAGGACGCGCGGTTGAGGCCACGGAGGGTCGCACTGCTGCCTTGCCTGAAGGCAAGAGCCCTGCACCGGGACCGGGACCGGGACTGGGACTAGAACCGGGGACCACGTCTAAGCACCAAGGACGAGCTGCAGACATTCTCTCTCTCTCGCTCTCTCTCTCTCTCTCTCTCTCTCTCGCTCTCTCTCGCATTGTGCACCTTTGCGTGGTTTCACGTGCACGCTGCGCACGCGCCGCACTAAAACCCGCCTCGTGGTTCTGTCCCCCAGCAGACCGGTCCAGATGGAGAAAATGCAGCCGAACCGGATCAAGATCACAGACGTGAATCCGCACCTCACGTGCCCGCTGTGCGCAGGATACCTGATCGACGCCACGACCATCGTAGAGTGTCTGCACTCCTGTAAGTACCCCCCCCCCCCACACACACACACACACGCACACACACACCTAGAGACCCCCCCCCCACACACACACACACACACACCTAGAGACCCCCCCCACACACACACACACCCCCTGTAATCACACCTAGAGACCCCCCCCCCACACGCACACACACACACCTGTAAGTCCCCCCACCATCGTCCAGAGGTCAGAGGTCACAGGACAGACTGTCACACAGTTTTCAATGTTGTGGCTCGTCTCGGTCCGCAGGAGACAAACCTGTCTCTTCCTCCTCCCCGTCCTCCCCGTTGTACTCGTCCTCCCCGTCCTCCCCATCCTCCTCGTCCTCCCCCGTCGTACTCGTCCTCCCCGTCCTCACCCGTCCTCCTCATCCTCCCCGTCCTCCCCGTCCTCCTCGTCCTCCCCGTCCTCCCCTGTCCTCCCCGTCCTCCCTGTCCTCCCCGTCCTCCAGCCACCATGAGAACTACTCAGAATGGTGTAATACCTCTGCCAGGCCTTTAGGTGGCGTTGCCACGGAAACACACCAGAAACTGAACAACATCTGGCCTGAGTAAAGCGACGTCGTCTGCGATTGTTGTTGTTGTTGTTGTTGTTGTTAAAGTGACCACGTCATGAAGAAGGTTCTGAGGTCATCAGGTTGAGAGGCGGGGCGATGATGTCACTGAGAAGGTCGCATGGTCACCTGGTCGTCAAGAAGGCTCTATGTCGTGATCGTTTTGTTAGACGACTCCCTCGCTCTGTCGTGATCGTTTCATTAGACGACTCCTCGCTCTATGTTGCTATGACGTCATTAGACGACTCCTCGCTCAATGTCATGATCGTTTCATTAGACGACTCCTCGCTCTATGTTGCTATCACGTCATTAGACGACTCCTCGCTCTATGTTGCTATGACGTCGTTAGACGACTCCTCGCTCTGTGTCATGATCGTTTCATTAGACGACTCCTCGCTCTATGTTGCTATCACGTCATTAGACGACTCCTCGCTCTGTGTCATGATCGTTTCATTAGACGACTCCTCGCTCTATGTTGCTATCACGTCATTAGACGACTCCTCGCTCAATGTCATGATCGTTTCATTAGACGACTCCTCGCTCTATGTTGCTATCACGTCATTAGACGACTCCTCGCTCTATGTTGCTATGACGTCGTTAGACGACTCCTCGCTCTATGTTGCCATCACGTCGTTAGACGACTCCTCGCTCTGTGTCATGATCGTTTCATTAGACGACTCCTCGCTCTATGTTGCTATGACGTCATTAGACGACTCCTCGCTCTATGTTGCTATCACGTCATTAGACGACTCCTCGCTCTATGTTGCTATGACGTCGTTAGACGACTGCTCGCTCTATGTCGTGATCGTTTCATTAGACGACTCCTCGCTCTATGTTGCTATGACGTCGTTAGACGACCTCCTCGCTCTATGTTGCTATCATGTCGTTAGACGACTCCTCGCTCTATGTTGCTATGACGTCGTTAGACGACTCCTCGCTCTGTGTCGTGATCGTTTCATTAGACGACTCTTTGCTTTATGTCATGATCCTGTTGTTGATGCTCTCTCTCTCCCCTCTCTCTCTCTCTCCCCCTCTCTCTCTCTCTCTCTCTCTCTCTCTCTCTCTCTCTCTCTCTCTCTCTCTCTCTCTCTCTCCCCCCTCCCCCCTCAGTTTGTAAAACTTGCATCGTAGCGTTCCTGGAGACGAATAAGTTTTGTCCTCGATGTGACGTCCAGGTTCATAAGACGTGTCCTCAACTCAGCATCAGGTGAAAAATCTCTCTCTCTCTCTCTCTCTCTCTCTCTCTCTCTCTCTCTCTCTCTCTCTCTCTCTCTCTCTCTCTCTCTCTCTCTCTCTCTCTCTCTGTGTTTCTTTTCATCAGTTCATCAAACCTGATCAATAAATGTGAACGATTCAGTTTGTTCATTTATTATCAGTGAAGACATTCACAGGAAGTGATGTCACAGGAAGTGAAATATTTTAATCTTCTTTGTTATTCTTTCTAATTTGAGTTGTTAAATAATGAAAAAGAGAAATATTCTTTTTACTGAATGTAAAATGTTTTAAAAATGTAACAAAAAACCTTCATTCAGATTAGAATTTTCACATGTATTTGTATTTTACAAATTTATTTAAATGAAAAAAATTAAGATTAAAACATTTTGGGAAAATTGTGATTTGAATTCATTTGATAAACTATTTAACTTTTTTTTAAATTCAGCAAATACATTTTCAATTCAGTTTGTTTTTCAAATATTTCCATTATTTCTTAGTGATATTTTTTTGTCCTCATCGTTCACTATTTTATTTTGAAAAGATGAGATCGCTTCAGTTTGAACGTGACGTTTCGTCCAGTCTGGTGATTTCAATCTTCGTTTTTTTTCTGCAGAGCCGATAAAACTCTACAAGACGTCGTTTATAAGCTGGTTCCCCGGGTTGTTCAAAGGTAAAGTCACGTCCACTGATCAGCTGATCACCTCCATTGATCATCTCCACTGATCACCTCCATTGATCATCTCCACTGATGAGCTGATCACCTCCGCTGATCATCTGATCACCTCCACTGATCAGCTGATCACCTCCACTGATCATCTGATCACGTCCACTGATCAGCTGATCACCTCCATTGATCATCTCCACTGATCACCTCCATTGATCATCTCCACTGATCAGCTGATCACCTCCACTGATCATCTGATCACCTCCACTGGTCAGCTGATCACCTCCACTGGTCAGCTGATCACCTCTACTGATCAGCTGATCACCTCCACTGATCATCTGATCACGTCCACTGACCAGCTGATCACGTCCACTGATCAGCTGATCACCTCCATTGATCATCTGATCACCTCCACTGACCAGCTGATCACCTCCACTGACCATCTGATCACCTCCACTGATGAGCTGATCACGTCCATTGATCAGCTCACATTGTGTTTGTGCTCCAGACGAGATGAAGCGGCGGCGGGACTTCTACGCGGAGAACCGCGTTCTGGAGCCGGGGGAAGTGGTGGAGACGTTCAACATCGCCGAGGACGAGATCATCAGTCTGTCCATCCAGTTCTACGAGAGGAACAAGTCAGTTCAGACCTCCTCTAATCCTAATCTCAGATTATCGCTCACTCAGTCATCAGCCTCCCGCAATTCTGCCTCCAGTGCAACAACAACCCACTGTTAATCCACTGTTAATCCACTGTTAATCTATTGTTAATCCACTGTTAATCCACTGATAGTCTATTGTTAATCCACTGTTAATCCACTGTTAATCCACTGATAGTCTATTGTTAATCCACTGTTAATCTATTGTTAATCCACTGTTAATCCACTGATAGTCTATTGTTAATCCACTGTTAATCTATTGTTAATCCACTGTTAATCCACTGATAGTCTATTGTTAATCCACTGTTAATCCACTGTTAATCT